>NC_021164.2:30033433-30058382 GCF_000331145.2 Cicer arietinum
CAGCAGGATAGAAATGAACGGAAAACTCCTAATTCAGAACCAAAGTCATGGCAAGCTTTCCCAGAGGATGCTGAAGGGGTGAAGTCCCTTTCAGCAGACAATGCATTTAAATCTGTTAGGTCAAGAAATGGTCAACAGAACATGCAGGCTACTCAACCAGCTTCTGATTTCGATTCATGGGGTTTCGGCACAGATACATTTAGTGCTGTTCATGCTGGTAGCCCACAGATGCCAAGACCTGGTGAAGGGAGTAAAGCTCATGTTTTTGGTGAGGCAAAGGCTTTTGAGAGCAAATCAAATACTCAACCTGCTGGATGGGCTGGTTTTTAACAATGGGAAAAGGGTTTAAGGGATCTATAATACTATGATTGCATCTTGACTTTTTTTTAATCTCATATGAAGTAAAATATGAATGGAAACTAGACATATATTATGTTTGATTTCATGTGGTTGAGTTTTTTTTTTTTTTTTCTTGTGGATCTTGCTATGAAATGGTATATGTTTTTCTGTAGTAAAGATAAATTTGGGTATATGTTTTTCTACCATAGATTTAGCTTCCTGCACCTGTTAAAATAACGACTCGGTTCTTTACAGACAAAATCAGCCACTCCTCTCTCTCTCTCTCTCTTTCACATTCAAATCTTTATTTGAATTATTATTAATTTATATTTGAATTTACATTATTATGATTAGTTCTAGAATAAACTTAAATTTGAATTAGGATTATAATTCATATTTCATTAAGAGTTGTTATTTTATCTTTTAAAAATGTGTTGAGCCAATTGAGGCTATGATTTCTCCATATTTTAAATGATTTCTACATCCATAGAGTTGAACTTGATCGAGTTTAATAAATTTTAAATAAGGATTCTCTTTGACTCTTTGTGAACTATTTGTAGTTACTAGGTTGTATGTAATAATCTAATGCTCAAGTTAATTTACATCAATCAAAGCGTCTATAGTTGATTGTGGCGTATTTATTTCATAAATTTTTACATAAATTAATTATAAGACGCAACTCACTGTGCAAATCATACTAAATTTTTTTATCCTTGTAAGATATTGGTTTTATCATATTCGAACCAGCCACCAAATTCCTGCATATCTAAGAGGGCAAAATTTCTAAAAGACTAGGAATTTGAATTTGGGATTGTATAATACATTTAGTAAAACAAAATAAATGATCACCTCAAACCACATTTTTGACAAGTCCTTAAAAGTACAATCTATTTAAATTCAACAACACTTACAACATGAAGGACATGTTCATCAACATGCAATAGTATAATCGATTTAAACAAGCTCAAAGTAAAAGTAATAATATATATATATAAACCACAACAACAACTAACCCATGGATGTAGAAAACTATTATGACTTGAGACAATGCAATGAAAGCTTTAGTTCCAACGTATGGAGTACTGGGAGGAACTTTAGGTTTTGGCACTTATGGGAATTTAGGCAATTCTGAAATTTTAGGTAGTTCGGGTTTTGGTAATTCATAAACTTTAGGTAGATTTGAGTATGACAATTCAGGGATATTAAATTTAGGTACCTCAGACTTTGACAATTCAGGTAATTTGAAAAACTCTGGCTTTGGCAATTCGGGCACCTTAGGTGTTTCAGGCTTAGACAACTCAGAGACGTTAGGAAGTTCAGGTTTGGACAATTCATAGAATTCAGTGACTTTAGGTAGTTCTAGGACTTTAGGTATATTTGATTTTGGTAATTCTGGGACATTAAACTTAGGTAGCTCAAGCTTTGGCAATTCAGGTACTTTAGGCAACTCTTGCTTTGACAATTCAGGTACCTTAGGCATTTCAAGCTTAGGCAACTTAGAGACTTTAGGTAGCACGGGTTCGGATAATTCAGGAAACTTAGGCAATTCTGGGACTCTAGGTAGCTGAGGCATTGAAAGTTCAAGGAATTTAGGTAATTCTAGAGCTTTAGGTAAATCAGATTTTGGCAAATCAGGAACATTAAACTTAGGTAGCTTAGGCTTTGGAAGTTCAGGTACCTTAGGCAACTCTGACTTTGACAATTCAGATACCTTGGGAATTTCAAACTTAGGTAATTGAGGATCAATAGGAAGCTTTGGTTTTGATAGAGGTGACAAACCAATCTCTGGAAGTTGAGGCATGTCTGGCTCTAGAAGGTTGCGTGCCTCGGCAACCATTGAGTTACTGTTAGATGACAATATAGCTAAAATCATAAATGAAAAAGTAAACATTGACAAACCAATGTAAGCCATGGTTTAATTGAGCTGATGAGATAAACTTGAGGAAGATTAATTATAGTGGATGGAGAGCTCTTTGCAATGCTAATAATTTTGATATGCTTTTGGTGTGTTATGCATTTGTTATATGTAAGGCTTTTATAGATGAAATTGTATTGCTAACAAATGGGTAAAGAAAGGATGAGTTGGTGGGATTGTGTACATACAAGTACTTTAGTTCAACATCTTACCTATACAGTATTTCCCATAAAAAAAAAAAATTTAATTAGAAACGTATTGTTGGTTAACAGACCTATCTCCATTGAAAGACAATGAGAGAGCAATCTCAAAGTCAAATATACTTCCTTCCTTGGTCTTTCAAAGTAATATTGTATTTGACCATTTTATTAACAATGAAAAAAGGAGTCAATTTGTTATGTTTCTTCCCGCTCTATTATTAATAAAAAAAAAAAAAGTGGAGCAAATCAATTAGAGGTGTAAAATTAAAAATCTCACTCCGTCTTTTTATAGCACGCCGACAGATTGACTTGTCAATAGTTTTATTTTTTATTTTTTTTATTTTAAATATTGATTAAAATATTCACAAAAACAATGTTAATTTTGTAAACATAAATACAATTTAAGGAAACCATTGAATTTATTGAAAATATAAAGATTGTGATTCAAACACATTCATATTTTATTATCTAAAAATCTTTAACAAAGTCAACAAGACATCAAAAATAAAAAAGTTCATGAGTTCACTAATCTATATATTTATAATATATTAAAACAACCCTATAAGTCATTCTATTGGCATCTCATTGTGAATTTGGCCACATAACTCTATTTTTGCCAAGTCAATCATATGCTTATGTATCACTCCAATTTTACTTGCAAACAAACTCTAATTGTAACTCACTTACACATTCATCCAACATCCATTCTCTTTCAGTTTTGTAACCGACTTACACCAATATCAATAATACCACATTTATTAGCAAGTGATGATCCAACCAAAATATTTGTTTCTTCCTTCTGCACTATTTTTCATTTTTAAAGATTTTTTATTTAAATATTTCAATCAATCTTTAGCATGTGGTAGTTCTTAGTTTTTGATATTTTTCAATACTTGCTCGAAGTTATGTCTTAATAGTTCGATGTTATGTCATAGTTGATTAATGTTCTTCAACACTTAGTTTAAAGTTATTCATCCAACATTCATTCTCCTTCAACTTGGTAACCGACTCACATCAATATCAATAATACTAACACATTTATTTAGCAAGTGATGATCTAGTCAAAATATTTTTTTTCTTCCTTTTACACTTACTTGAAGTTATATCTTAAGAGTTGGAAAATGGTGTTGTGTGCATTCCTCTTTGAAGACCTTCATCATCTCTTCTTCCAGTGCGACCACTATGATCAATGATTAGAACAAATGAATTTTCTTATTAAATATTTGGTTTTATATATTTTTTTTAATGTCTTTTTTTTTCTCTTCACATTTCCTTTATCTTGATTGACACATTGATTGTTACATGGGGATCAGGAGGTTTGGGTTTTAACTTCTAAAATATGATCTATAATATAACTTAAAATATGATCATCCTGAAGTAGCAATGTCAATCACAAGAAAATTGAGGTTTGAATTATCACCCTTTTAAAATTTTGATTTATGTGCTAAATTTAAATTAACTAAAGATCAGTCTTGTTTAAACACAGTGTCAACAATGTTCTGGATATATTAGAAGTGAATAAAATAAATTAGTTTATAATGAAGTGTGATTTGTGTGTGCAAATAATTAAAGATAAGAGGTAGAAAAAACACACAAAAAAATTATATTGGTTCACCAAACTCGGGTTCGTCCAGTTCTCACAACCGTGAAATTTTCACTATGTGCTTCAGAACTAGAATGTTCTCCTTCACACCTTTCCTCTTGATCAATTACAATCTTCACCTTTCAACCTAGAAAACATTTATACAATCACCTTTCAGCCTTGAAAGGATTTTTATAAACACACTCAATCTAACATAAAAGATAGACTTGAGTTACAAATGTTGTGTATGATAAAAGTGTTTGGGATCTTGAAACTTCTCAAATAATGATCCACAAATATAGTAAGAGAGCTGAAGTTTTTTTGAAGAGTTTTTGACTTGTTATTACTTGAACAAGTGTTGGTAGATTTGTAAATTGAACTCTTGTGTTGATCTTCGAATTGATCTTCAATTTATATATGATAAAAGACTTGAATATTTAGTTTAAACTGAATGTAGTCGTTGGACACACTTCCTAAGTGTCAGATATATTTTAAAGCAATTAAACATGTGTTTATATTGTTGTTCATAACGCTCTTGACAAACGAAGAACATTCTTGCTTTTGGGTCTGATGGAAAATGTGAATTAATGAGTGAATGGTTTGTGAAATATCAGTTGGTACTGTTCCAAATCAGAATTATGCAGAGTTTTCTACAGAATAATGTAAATACAATGTACTTGTGCCCTTACTCACAACTTATCAATTTAGAGATCAATCTTGAGGCTGTTTTTCTCATTTAGGAATTCAACTCGAGTTCTGGGTTTTACCATTGATTTGAGCAGTCTTGGTAGTCTTTAAGTTGTTGTTTGAACTATTGAAAATAATTTTGTTTTAATTTTGTATTTAAAAGAAAATATCGAGAATGTTCTTTTATAAAACCAGAACATTCTTGGTTTTGTGTTGTATGGAAAACATGGATGAGTGATTTAATAGTTATCTAGTGTCAATTCTTTGTCTTAGAATCATGATGTACTTTATGTAAAAAGATGCAACAACAGTTTCCTTTCTGTCCTAGTTGTCCTTGCTCATAGCTCATCAATCTAGAGATTGATTTTGATGTTGTTTGCTTCTTTGGGCATTTAGCTAGATTTTTTGGGCTTGAGTGTTGTTTTGAGGAGTATTCACATGTGTTTATCTTAAGATCTGGACTATGGAAAATGATTAATTTTACTTCTTCCCAAAAATGAAATAACCAGAATGATCTTGATAATAAACTAGAATAATCTTCGTTTTTCCAAACTTCTGTTTTTAATAAACTAGAATGATATTCGTTTATCCAAACTTCGGATTTTAATAAACCAAATTTATCTTTGTTTTTTTAGATTATGTTTTTAATAAACCAAAATGATCTTTGTTTTTTCAGACTTCTATTTTTAAAAAACCAGAATGATCTTGTTTCTTCTAGAATGATCATTTGATAAACCAAAATGATCTTTTAATAAACCAGAATGATCTTTTAATAAACCAGAATGATCATTGATAAACCAAAATGATCTTGTTATAACTAGAATGATATTGACATCAATTTCCAATTTAGTTAAGACATGATTTGCTTTGATTTATAACATGGTGTGATCATTGATTGTTGTATGAATGTATTTGATCACCTTCTTGTTGAAGATGTTATCTTGAAGATTTAATAATCATTCTCTTGAATGATTTATATATGATATATTCTTTTTTAGATTTTTTCATTATTAATTAGATACTTATGCGCTTTGATGATGTGAATAGTGTAAGACCCTTAATTTTTAAATCTTAAATTATACAATTTTAGGGTATTTTGTGTTGAATTTCTTAGGCTTTTAGCCTAGTTTTGGGTATTTTGTTTATTAAATGCCAAAAATATATTTATGTAGCCCCGATTAAAATTATTCGTCGAGGAATAATTTTATTTATTTACGGTGAATCTTTTGTCGAAAAGAAAATATTCTGAGATTCAGCATTTTTCAGAAAAATTCATATGTCGAATTGAATTACGGTGAGAGAAGATATTTTTCTAAAAAAATGATTGAGAAGTGATGTGAGGTGATAGGTGAAATAATAATTTTTATAAATTATCTAAATATTTATTTAGATATTTGTTATATATATATAAGAAAGGAAAAAGGAAGAAAGAGGAACAGGAAACGTTACCCAGCCTCACGAAATTCCTTTCTTCTTCCTCCTTCTCTGTTTTCAAACTTTGTTTGTTTTCAAAACCCACAAACACAAATCTTCACTTTTCTCCTAGATCTAAGCTTTGTTTCGAGAAGTGATAGAAGGGAAAATTGCTCATCTTCACGCTACAGTGCTAGTGAGCCAACTGTGTATGATGATCAATAATCTTTTTAGTCAATATTGAAATCATGATATGGACAATAATAACAAAAACAATATGACATAATTACATGCGAACATATGCAAGCATTTTAACATACTCGAAAAATAGTCAATGAATATATATATTCTTCTCACTTTTAGAAAAAAACAATGAGTTGACTTCAATTTTTCGAAAAAGAATATTTACTAAAAACTCCCCCCGAGTTTTATGAAATTAATATTCTTTAATATTTCAAAGTTCTATAACACAACCAAGATGTCTTTTTGCTTTTTGTCCTCTTTCACAAGAGACAACCTTTCAATTTGAACATGATCAAGTTTGTTGTTAGAAATAGATCAATTTTTCATTTTTTAGAACTAGAGAGAATGAGATCATATAGGAAAACAAAAATAAGATGAATGTGACATCATGTCAAATATAATTTCTCTCTTTACAAAATATTCTTATGCTAATAATGTTTGTATTTTTCAAAAACTAATTTTTTAAATGGATCAAAAATATGCAAAGAGATATGCTCACATTAAATTTTATTTTTCGCAACATTTTTGCCATCACACAAATTAACAATAAGGCACATGTTCAAGCTTACTAAGTAAGTGTGCATGAGGCTTTTTGATTGTTGCTATTTCTATCTATCATGTTTAAAATATATTTAAACACTTGAGATCGATTTTCACAAAAGAAGTATGCAACAAATAAGACTCATTTGCAAATACATATATTGATATGCCTCAAAATGCTCACATTAATTTTTGACTTCATGTCATAATCTTTTCGGATTAGTTTTGAATTTTTAAAGCAAAAAGAGACACACATCATTTTTATGAAGATCAAACATATATTTTCTTGTTGAAATCCTTAAAAAATAAATCCTAAACAAGTCACCAGTACTGTTGAAAAATCATTTTTATGAAGATCAAACAAATATGTTGAAAAATGATATTTTTCATAAGCCACATTATAATCTCATTTTTTTTTGAAAAGTCATATTCAAAATATTATACTCAAGCATCAAGCAATGTATAGGCTAGTCAATATATGCAAAACAATTGGAGAACATGATAGAAAATGCTTTTAAGGACATAAAGTGGTGAATTTTGTATAAAATGATATTAATTCATTTAACATGATATTTTGAAAGATGTTACTGGGCAAAGTGTGAAAAAAACATTCAATGAATTATACTTGAAAAAACAACCATTTGTCTAATTATTAAAGACACTAATTTATTTTAAATGTCTTCATAACTAGCACAATAATTTGGAACATCAAACTAAATTTGCACACTTGTTTACACCATCATAAAAAGTGTAGGAACAAAGATTGAAAACATATTGAATTTAGGATAAGAATTAGGCATCTACATGTACAAGTAATGACAAAGACTGATGTAATCAAGTTAAACTTCAAAGTGATACTTGCTTAAAAAATAGTTTGCATTCTTAATTTTAAGAGCACCTAATCACATAATATCATTAAAAAAATATTCATACTTATCATGAAGCAAATATCATAATAATTGTGATTGAGTGTACCTCCTTTAGTGATTTTGTTCAACAACGAGAAATCTTCAAATATTTTGGAGCTTATCTGCATGCTCATTCATTTAACTTGATTGATGGTTGAAATGAAACAATTTAGCTATTGTTGTTGAGAAAGTTCCTCCATTATGATATTAATTCAAGATTATTCTATTTTGACTTTATTGATTGATGTTTGGCTATGTTTATGAAATAGTAGCCACATTGTTGTCACATTTTTGGAATATCAATCAAGTTCTTATTGCACCATTTTGTCTTCAAATAATTTGATATTTGAGGAGATGTTTTGGAGGAAAGGCCAATAGTGAGGTAGGTGTAGGAGTCCCAAATGCAAATGGTTCAAACTCATTTAGAAGTTGTTGATGTTCTTCAACCATATCATCGTGATAAGAAACATTAGTTTTGATTGGATGAAACATATTTACTGTTAAGAACGATCTTCTTTTGTGGAGAATGTTCTGGTACTGCTTCTAGAATGAAAACATGAACCTTTTTGCTTAAATTGATCATTCTCTCATTTTTTTGTTTTGCCACTCCATGATCAGACTTTGAAATTTTTGAGGATGATGTTTAAACATTATCAACTTTGTGATTTATCCAAATTTAACATTGTAGTTATTTTATTCACCATTCTATCTTTCATCATGAAAATCAACATATTCATCGAACATAGCATGCATAATTTCATCTATAGTTTGACCCTTGAGATTTTATATTCTATAATATTTATAGAATGTAGAGTATTCAGAAAATATGCTTTGATGACATTTTAAAACAAATTTTCCCATACATTCTTTATCGTACAGAACATAGTAATGATATTCAAAAATGTGAAAGTACGATATGTTTTGCTTTGTATTTTTCAAAAATTCATATGAAGGTATGTCCAAGATTTTTTCTAATAGAGTCAAGTTTAAAAACATGACAAACAATTTTTATGACTTCTCCCAAAAATTATTTTTCAACACTTGATTCATTTTTCAACCTTTTCTTTTTGAGAAGTTCTGAAACGTAAATCATCTTTGTCAAATATCCCTTCTTCAGATATGATGTTCTTTTGAAAAGTTCTAGTGGTTTTTACCAAGTTGGTGAAGTCTTTTTTCAATTCATGAACTTCTATTTAAAGAGGTATTTTATTCTTTAGTTTCAGAACATTTTGGAGGATGATTTTTATGGTTATCTCATTGAGAATCTTTTGTTACTCAAATATTTTTAAATGATATTGTTGCAGGCTTTGGATGACTTTTCTAAGTTCGTCATTCATAGCTTGAGCTTTCTCTTTTTCTTCTTTTTCTATACAGAGTTGTTCTTTTCATAAACCATATTTTTGAGAAAGAAATTTTGAATCATATAAAAGATTATCAAATTATTTTTCTATTTGTTCACATAAAGGACAGTTTAGAGATGATTACGTCATTATTTCCTAAGTTTTCCGTTAAGCTTGAGCTTTCTCTTTTTCTTCTTTTTCTATACAGAGTTGTTCTTTTAATAAACCATATTTTTGAGCAAGAAATTTTGAATCATATAAAAGATTATCAAATTATTTTTCTATTTGTTCACATAAAGGACAGTTTAGAGATGGTTACGTCATTATTTCCTAAGTTTTCCGTTAAGCACATGTTGGTTTCTGACATTACTTTTTCTTCTTAAATATTTTCCTCTAAAAATTGTTTGGTGCTCAACTTTAGAGGTAGAACTTTCATGCCAATTTAAATAGCAATGTCAATCGCAAGAAAATGAGATTTGAATTATGACCCTTTTAAAATTTTGATTTCTATGCTAAATTTAAATTATCTCAAGATCAGTCTTGGTTGAAACAAAATGTCCAAATGTTATGGATATGTTAGAAGTAAATAAAAAAAAAATAGTTTATAATGAAATGTGATTTATGTATGCAAATAATTAAAGATAAGGGATAAAAAGATCACACACAAAAATTATATTGGTTCACCCAACTCGGGCTAGTCTAGTCCTCACAACCATGAGATTTTTACTATGTACTTCAGAACCATAATGTTCTCCTTCACATCTTTTCTCTTGATCACACCTTGATCAATTACAATCTTCACCTTTCAACCTAGGAAGGATTGATACAGTCACCTTTTAGTCTAGAAATGATTTTTACAAACACACTCAATCTAACATAAAAGATAGCCTTGGATACAAATGATGTGTATGATAAAAGTGTTTGGGATCTTGAAACTTCTCAAATAATGATCCAAAAATATAATGAAGAAAGATGAAGTTTTCTTGGAGTGTTTTTGACTTGTTATTACTTGAACAAGTGTTGGTAGATTTGTAAATTGAACTCTTGCGTCCATCTTCGAATTAATCTTCAATTTATAGATGATAAAAGGTTTTGAATATTCAGTTTAAACTGAATATAATCGTTGGACTCACTTCCTATGTGTCAGATATATTTTAAAGCAATTAAACATGTGTTTATATTGTTGTTCACAACGTTCTTGACAAACGAAGAATGTTCTTGTTTTTGGGGCTGATGGAAAACGTGAATTAGTTGTATTGTTCCAAATTTGAATTATATTGAGTTTTTTTGTAAAATAATGTAAGTACAATGTACTTGCATCCTTGTTCATAACTCATAAATTTGAAGATCAATCTTGGATTTTTTTTCCTCGTTTGGGCATTCAGCTCGAGTTATGGGCTTCACCATTGATTTGAGCAGTCTTGATATTCTTTAAACTATTGTTTGGACTTTGGAAAATGATATGTTCAAAAATGTATTTAAAAGAGAATAACCAGAATGTTCTTTTGTAAAACTAGACATTCTTGGATTTGTGTTGTATGGAAAACATGGATGAGTGATTTAGTAGCTATCTCGTGCCAGTCATTTGTCTCAGAAGCATGATGTACTTTATGTAATAAGGTGCAGCAGCAGTCTTCTTGTTGTCCTAGTTGTTCTAGCTCATAGCTCATCAATCTAGAGATTAATCTTGATGTTGTTTGCTTCTTTGGACTTTTAGCTAGATTTTTTTTGGGTTTGAGTTTGAGTTGTCTTGACATGTGTTTATCTTAAGGTCTGGACAATGGAACATGATTCATTTTACTTCTACCCATAATAGAAATAACCAGAATCATCTTGAAAATAAACTAGAATGATATTCGTTTTTTCATACTTCCATTTGTACTTAATTTTAAATATTTTGTGGAAGAATTTGGTAAAGTTATATGTTTATCTATTAACAGCTGCGCAACACGTGGGTCTAAATCTAGTTGACAATTTATTAGAAATGAGACTAAAACTATGTAGCTAAATCGATTAATTTAAATGAATTTTTTCTCTACTCCACATAGGAGAAAATTGAAAAATGAATTTTGATTTATACATAAAAAGGGTAAAAATAAAGTTTTCTTTCTTTATTTTAACCTGACGGGCCAACCCGCCAGCCTCTTCGTCGCCCTTTTTTTAGCTGGTTAAGCGGGACGGCCCAACTAGCATTGATGGGTTTCAATTCTCAACTATTAGTGTATTTATCTATTTTACTCCATTACATTTATTAACTATTAATGTATTTTTATTGTAGAACGAGAAACACAAGAAAAAAAAGGTTTGAATTGTATTTTAAATTAGGCTATATTACATCTGCAGTCCCTTAACTTAATTTCAATTAACATTTTAGTCATTTATCTTTTTATTTCTTCCCGATTAGGTCATTTATTTAATTTTATGTGATAATTTGATATTTTATGTTTTAAAATGTCAACAATGTTATCCTTTTTTTTTTTACAAAAATTCAAAAAAATCATCAAAATTTTTCAAACAAACCCATAAAATTAATAATCATTTTCAATATAATGCAAATTATATCAAATGCATAACTCAAATATTCAAATAAACTCATATTTTCATCTCCGACAACATCAAATAAAGAATGCAAATATATAAGTTTATTTAAAGATTTAAGTTATGAATTTGATTGAATTTGCATTTTATGGGTTTTGTTTGAAAATTTTGATGATTGTTTTGAATTTTTGTAAAAAAAAGGACAACATTGTTGACATTTTAAAACATAAAATATCAAATTGTCACTTAAAATTAAAATAAAGGACCAACTCGGAAAAAAAGAAAGATAAAGGACTGAAACATTAACTAAAATTAAGTTAAGGGACCGCATGTGCAATTTAGCCTTTAAATTAAAAAGATTTTAACAAGATTAAGACTAAGTGATGAAAACATAACAGATAAATAGAAACACAAAACAACACAATCAATTTAAATTGGTTCACCACCAACACGGTAGCTACGTCCAGTCTCTTCAACCTAAAGGATTTAATCCACTAATTCACCTATTGAATCACCCTTCCATTAAACACCTGCTAAAAAGAGAAAGATAAATGACTAAAACGTTAACTGAAACTAAGTTAAGGGACCACATGTGCAATTTAGTCTTTAAATTAAACAGATTTTAACAAGATTAAGACTAAGAGATGAAAACATAACAGATAAATAGAAACACAAAACAACACAATCAATTTAAATTGGTTCACCACCAACACGGTAGCTACGTCCAGTCTCTTCAACCTAAAGGACTTAATCCACTAATTCACCAATTGAATCACCCTTCCATTAAACACTTGCTAGTCAAACTGGCTATGCTCAAGTCTTCTCAACCTTCTAGCTTAGTACAATCAAGTTGTTAAGGAATGCAACCACTACTTGGCTAAGTTACAAAAACGAAAGGTTTAAGAGTTTCTAAATAACTTTCACAAAAGGGTGTTTTACAAAGTTGTATTCTTAGAAAATTGTTTCTCACTATTTAGACAAATAAAAAAGCAAGACGGTTGCATTGTACTTATTGTTGTATGTTGTTGTCTATAGTTTTAATTTGGTTTGCACGTCCTTTTGATAGAGAGCAATAGGGTTTCTGACTTTTGTCATGATTGCAAGATATTAGCATGAATCATGATCTTTTGTATCAAAATTTTCAATGATTGATTCACCATTAAAATCGTATAAAATCTTTTTATTTAAAATATTACACTAAAATACTATTATTTTTTAAAAAAATATATCAAATAATAAAATATAATATTTATTATTTATATCGCTCATTTAATCTAATATTTATAAAACTAGCACATCATAGAAAACACCCATATAATGAAAATTGTCCCAAAATTTATCAACATATATTATAAAATAATTTTTACATTAAATTAATTATTTAAAATCATATTTAATTCATAAAATAGTTTATTATAAAATTTGGGGTGTTACAACTGTCCCTTTGTTAAAGAATTTCGTCCTCGAAATTTGCGGTGAGTAAACTAATATCTAACTTACCCCCCTCAAGATTCAAACTTAGTCTATAAACCTATTTAAGGTATTCACTATTCATTTAAGCACAATATGTCAAAAATCAATTACCTTTGCATGATAGGATAACATGACACAATGAATCATTTAAACAATCGCAACTAATATTTCAATCATGAATGAAATACTATAAGTACCCAATATAATTTACGAATGAAACAAAACTTACTACCTCGAGTTCAATGGAGCGAAAATGTGCCAAATGAATTGTTAAATTCAATTAACTACTCAAACAATGATTTTCTAGTTTTACTCTCTAAAAAAATTCAAATAATATTATCAATTTCTCAACAGATTTCACTTAAGTAAGAAAAATATTTCAATGATTTCGTACCCTTAGGAGTTTCAAATGGAGACACACATAAGAATTCGTATCATGAACAATTTCTTAGAAATCAAGAACTAGAGTACATAACCATAGTGGACGAGGAAAAATATTTTCACATAGTTTCAAAACTCACTTCAACCATTATTCACGCCACATAACCCATTATCAACATTCAACACTGATGCCACATAAGACTCATAATCACTCAAATTTGTATCAGAGGTGAACATGATTTTTAACTATTTCAAAAATAGATTTAACAAGTATTTCTAGCAATAATTACAATATGTTATTGTTCCCTCTTTTATCGACGATGAGTCATCGGAGTAGCTAGTCCCTCCTACTCATGTAGTCAACTACTTAAGGTAACCATAATTATAGTAATTCAAATTCAAATATGCGTAATTAAAAGTATCTTTAATATGATTCAGGAGTGCGAAGGCGGCACCACAACTCCTACTCCTTACTTCAAGTTAAAAACTCATTTAATTACATATTCCTAGTAATTTATTTGTAATTTACAACTAATTATAACAACAAAAGTAAGGACACTTGCATCAATATGAATCATCAAACAAAACTAAGAGATATAAAATTATTTCACTTTTAAACACTCTCAACTACTCTAAACATTATTCACAACTTCCCAACACTTAGAACGCCTGAAACATAAACACTTTTACATTCACCTAATCACATATACATGTATATAACTTATTCAATAATTGGCATCATGATGTAAAATATTCTCATAGGAATCCAATAACAAGAAATTTATCACAATTAAAATAATAATAATTCACCCTCTTTTTTTTTTAATCAATCTTTATCATTTAACAAAAATTGAAATAAAGATTTTTCAATTAGCAAGTAAGCAACTATTTCTACTCGAAGTTAATATAACAATCATAAAACTAAAATAAATCTCGTAGTACATAAATTATTTTAGTGGTTAATCAAAACTTTAAAATTTGATTTCAAACACTTAAATTATTTTAAAAGGATCACTATTATTTTAATAACATAAAATATTTTTTCTTCATAATTTCAAACTTTTTCTTAGATTACTTCTTAATAAATCTTATGATTTTTTTTAACTACTTTTAAATCAATAAGATTACTAAAATTTCACCAATATCTTAACCACCAAAATACCTCTCAAGATATTTAAGCACTCTTAAAATCAATTTATTTTTTCAAACTATATTTTGAAATCAAATCAAATCATGTATATAAAATTAGATACAAAATCTTCTAATTCACCAAGACTTCTAAAATAAATATATATATTTTTTCTTCTGTTTTCTAAAAACTATTTTTACAACAAATCTTCTAGATTATTATTATTATTATTATTATTATTATTATTATTATTATTATTATTATTATTATTATTATTATTATTATTATTATTATTATTTTCTTAAAACAACACACAGTAAAACTTGGCGTAAATTATTTTTCTCTTGTGTGATTAATCTAAATTTTAAATAAAATCATCATAAATGTATATATATATATATATATATTATTATTTTAAGAATCAACACAACTCCAACACAATCTAATTTTCTAAAACAAGTCAACAATAACCCACACATAAAATAGTTCCTTTTATAAATAAATCAAATTTAATCCCTTCACAATTCTTTGTTTCTAAAAGTCTAACTATAAAATTTCGACCAACCTTAAATATTCAAGAATTACTATTGCTAATAATATAAATTTTATACTATTTTAAAATCATGATGAAGGTCCTAAATTGATTTCAAAAGCAATATAAAAACATTAATCATTCAGATACAACCATCAACACTTGCAAGTGATTTAAAATTAAATTCCACACTTTAAAATCAAATTTTTTAACCCTTTTTATTTATTTATTTATTTATTTATTTTCCTTCTATTTCTCAATTAGTAGACATTTTTTTCATGTGACCTTTTTTTTTTCAACCATTATAAATCACTACTTAGTTCTTAAAATCCAAAACTCTAATATCAAGTTAAACTCTAATGAGTTTATAATATCATAATCAATCAATGTTTCCAAAGAAAATATCCCCACACACTCACTATTCAATATTCACATCAGCCTCTCTAAACCAACATAACAACAAATCTTTTTTATTTTCGTAAAAACGTCACAAAGTAAAATATGGTGTAAATTTTCAGCTACTTTAAGTGGTAAATGAAATCAGTAGTATAAAATTATTGTTATTTTATAAACAATAAAAAAAACTCCTTATTGTTATTATTGTTATTTTAAATAATCAAGAGTAATTCAAACAAAATTTTTTTTTTCCAAAATAAGTCAACTCTAACTCCTTCACGTAATTTTTTTTTAACTTCTAAGTTCTACGATGTCTAATATCCAAGAATTATTATTATTAATAATATAAATTTCCTAATATTTCAAAATTACTGCCAACTTTCTAAATTGACTTCATGAGCAAGATCAAAACTTTACTAATCATGTAATGACCCTAAAGGGAAAGTCTATCAATCGATAGTTAGTATCACATCGATTAAATTCATAATTTCAAACATATAGTGGCCAATCAAAAGAAATATTTATTTCTAACTATCCACTACAACAAAAGAGCAAAAAATCAAAGTTATAAACACAAGTCCAATCAAAAGGTAGTTAACTCAATCATGTCAATAATTCAAATTAATTTAAATTTTAAGAAATAATTTCCTATTATATTTCACAAACACATGGTCAAACTAGTCAAACATAAACAACGAATGAGGTGAATTTTGAAATCATGTTAATAGTATAATATAAAAAGAAGAACACGCAAACAATCATAATAGAACCATATGATCACACAAACATTCCATCAAGAAAATATCACATTAAAAAGTTAAAATCTCTCAAGGAAAATCAATAAATTTCACTATAACATCAAATTGTCTAAGAGAAATTATCACCACACACGATACATATTAATCACAATAAAACAATCACAATAAAATGCAATGCTATGCATGAGCTTATACTCTACTTCACAATGTGGTATCATTCTAACTCTGAAGTACTTGGTTAGGAGGCTTGATACTATGCCACCACCCCGGTGGGCGGACAATTCAAATTGGCCCTGTCCTCATAGATCCCCTCAACTCAACCCGAGACACATATACGTGACAGTCGAGATAAACGTATGTTGCGTGGTAGCTCCCGACATTTGGAGTACTACCTCCAAGTCACCTAAGAATTCCCCACCCGTATACCTCCAAGATCTAACAATCTTGTCTTAAGGCTCAACGACCAGGCTCATTCAGTTGTACTTCCCCAGAATCACTAGGCTTGTCAGGCCCTACCTATATGATGACAAAATAATCTTCACTTCACAAATTCTCAATATTTATTTTCTCCCCTCGTTAGCTTAGACTACTCCATTAAGAGCATCATCTTTATAAATCATCACTATTTCATCATATATGGGGTACTTCAATATTCTCATCACAATTTTGTAACGTCATTAATCATACATAATGATAATCATTGTATAAACTCATCACAATTTTATAATGTCACTAATCAAACATAATTGTAATCATCATATAAATTCATCATGATTTTATAACATCACTATTATCGATAAAAAGTCAGCATTATCATCCCGCATACATATATCATACAATGCATCCATATTTTATTATCACATCAGATAAATTCGTCTAATCAAACATATGCATCAAATTCATATGAAATCAAATATCATAATAATATCAAATACCATGTATTTAACGAAATTAAATCAATCAACACCTTATAAATACTTCTATTCCATATTTTAATCTCACAATTTCCATACTTTCACATTAATCAATTTATCACTCAAAGGGCTACTATTGTACGTAGCGAGCCCTAGATGAATCGTTGGAAAATACGGTTTTCCCGTTCATCTCATATTATATATACTCATGAATTCAAATGCTCTCTCACCCCTTACCTTATTTCGATGCTTTCACACATGAATACGATTCCACGAGAAAATAGTCTTTGTTCTTTGACTCTATGTCCTTCAATCGATCTAACTCGACAGTTTATGAGTAAATGTCAAAATAAATCACGAGAAGATACTCTAAAAACTAAATTTCAAAATTCGGTCAAGAAAATTTACCATAAATCAGAAAACCAATCAGTGGATAATATAGCCACTTTTTATACGGTCGTTTTGGCGTTGATTTCACTCAAATCGGACTTACGGTGTAGAAGAACGGTAAATAACGAATTCTACAAACAGAGAAATCGAGTATTTTAGAAAAAAATTGGGGTTGTTAAAAATCCAGAAAATTATGTTTAATTGACTAGCTAAATTAATGAAACAATATACTCAAATTTGAGTGAAAATGGAGAAAGTTTTCTAGAATAGTCATTGATCACCTATGTCAAACGATAAGTTCTGACAAAGCTCTCTCTCTTATTTCTTTTATTTTAATTTGTTAAGACAATTAGGGATTATGGTCAATTCCATTAGTCTTCTTATATGTTTTACTATTACTATTTTTATTTAATTTTTTTTAAAACACAATTTCATTAATAAAATATTATTAATATTTCAAAATTAATATTTTATAAAATAAAATAATTAATCTGTTAAAATATAGTAATAACCAAAACTCTCATATTCAAGTTAATCACTATAATTATACTTATTTTTCCAAATACTTACATTAGATTATTACCATCGTTAGAAAATATTTGAAATTATAAAATAAATAAATATAAAATCAACAATTTATATTAATTACTAAATCTTAATAAATATATATAAAATCACAATATCATAACAATTATATAAAAATAAACGAAATTAAACACAATATCAATTCTATCTCAAGATAATTATTTATAAAAAAATAACTAAAAATAGAAAATAGTTATAAATAATTGAAATATAACTACGTGCATACTTAACTTGAGTCAAGTGCATAGAAAAATATTACATTAATTGGGTATGCATATATACACATAAAACCATATAAAATCTTTTTCTTTAAAATATTACACTAAAATACTATTATTTTTTAAAAAATATATCAAATAATAAAATATAATATTTATTATTTATATTGCTCATTTAATCTAATATTTATAAAACTAGCACATCATAGGAAACACCCATATAATGAAAATTGTCCCAAAATTTATCAACATATATTATAAAATAATTTTAACATTAAATTAATTATTTAAAATCATATTTAATTAATAAAATAGTTTATTATAAAATTTCGGGTATTACATAAACTGATCAAAGCATTGCTTCATTAACAGAATCACTAGAAGCGTGTTTCATCGTGCTTTTATTAGACTCAGAATTCGAATATCAGAGCTGAATCTTGATGTTATTTTTAACTTAGATCAAACATCAAAGGATGTAGCGTAAACTCATATAGAATAACTTGATTTGCACACTTAAAACAAAATATTAGTGCTTTAAATTGTTTCCTCAATAATTTATTATCATCAAAATTAGTAAGGCCACAATTCTTCAAATCAACTTGGTTCTAACATCTATTATCATAAATACAAAGCATTTAATAATAATGTATGAGTATGCACATTTTATTAATTAGAAGGTACAAATGAAGAAAAAAATAAACAATTAAAGTTACATTATAAACTAAAAGTAACGGTGTTTTTAGGACAATTTATGAGTAGAGATCTGTTGACTTGAAGAGTAACTCTGTGGTGGATTACTCTACTTAATAACTCAATATAAACAATGAATTTGACTAATCTAACTATCAAATTAAAATTTCTTATTGAGTAGATCAATTTCATAAATTTTATAAAATTTTAAAATATTTGTATAATAATTTCAAATGAATGTATAATAAGTTTTAACAAAATATAAGTAAATATCGATATCTAGATTACATAACTACAAATTTCGGACTTATATTAATTTTTGTGTGTTTGATTATTAACATATTAGGTCAATAATCAATGATTAAATTAATAAAATTAATTTTTTATATTAAGTTATTAAATAAAATAAATTATCACAAAATTACTACTAGAGTCGATATATTTCTACTCTAATTTTATTTTACAAATATGATGGTTATTGTCAGAACCTTGTTAGCAGGTTAGGACTTTTTTCCTGCAAGCTCTAATATGTCTATGCATATATGCATGTTGTAACACCCCGTTTTTCAAAGCGAGGGTATATTTTTTTTTTTAAAAGTAATTAAAAACGAACAAAGAAATAAATCAGGAAATGCTTTTGGATAAATAATTGAGTCATTATAATTTACAAGCAGCGGAAAAGTTTCTCCAATTACCAATCCAAACATTTCTACATAAACATCAAATGGTACATGGAACCCATTCAAAGATGATATAAAACTGATAATATTTGTATAAGTACAGTTTTCCAAAACTAAAATACTCCAAACCAAAAGGAAGGACCCCTAGTCCCTATACATCATCCTAATCTGATCATCCTACCAAAAACTATACACCCTGAGTAATCTCCACGCGCCCCGTGAGATCCTCCTAACACAACCGCAGTCAAGCATTCCCATCTCCATCCCTGTCCGTAGGGTACGAACCAGTAGGGCCGTCCTGACTCTCATCTGAGGGCAAAGCCCAGATTTCCACAATAGTGTAAAGGGTCACCAACCAGAAAATAACAGTTAACACATAGCAATTAAGTTTTTGAATGCTCAAAACAACTTTTTAACTAAGCATGCATCTTAACAGGATTTTCCATGTGCGAAAATTTCATACATTACATTGCCAATGAAAATGAAGGTAAAATGCAGTTCTCGATCTCCTAATTAACACATGATAAAACAAAACATGGATAGATTCATGAGCAACTAATCGTACAACTAAAAATGAGGATTTTCACTGAGCCAATCGATTGGGCAATCGATTGGGGTGAAGATTTTTAATGAAAACAGAAACCTGGGCTGAATTCAATCGATTGGTAAATCGATTGATTGGTTCCTGAGCCCCTGGTTTCGAGCCAATCGATTTCCTAATCGATTTGGTGAGGGATTCTTAATGAAAACAGAATCCTGGGCTGAATTCAATCGATTGGTAAATCGATTGATTGGTTCCTGAGCCCCTGACTTAAGGCCTAATCGATTGGGCAATCGATTTCTTAACTGATTCCTTTGAAAATTGATTTCGAAATCGATTGGCTAATCGATTTTGTGAATTGGCCAAGTCCCTGTTTACCCATCCAATCGATTGGGAAATCGATTTCCCTGATCAGTTTTCCAAAAATTCATGAATTAACCTAAGTCATTCCTAATCAAGTTCACCACTTAACACTTAGCAATTTCTACGCGATTACTACGACACACAAAGGTTCGATAACCATCATACTCACACACAATACACAACACATAGCACTTAACACCTTCATCTCAGTTATCACGATAAATCAAAATTCGAATCACTCAATCATAAACTCAAATCAAACATGACTCGCGTGCCAGGCACCCTAATGCAATGCGTATATGCCAAAATGCATGGACTCGGAATTCCAAACCAAAACCCTCCTCGAAGGGCCGTAAATCATAATTGTACCGCCTATCGCAGGCCAAAGTACCAATTACCGAGGTGCCACCTATCACGGGTCAGCACGATTTACTAAAATGCGTAAATCATAAACGTACCACCTATCACGGGTCAGTACAGTTTACCGAGGTGTCACCTATCACGGGTCAACACGATTTACTAAAAGAAAAAGCGGGAATCGTAAATGTACCACCTATCACGGGTCAGTACAGTTACCATGGTGTCACCTATCACGGGTCAACACGATTTACTAAAATATAAATCGCAAACGTACAACCTATCACGGGTCCGTACAGTTTACCAAGGTGCCACCTATCACGGGTCAGCACAATTCACCAAAAATGTAAATCGTAAATGTACCACCTATCACGGGTCAGTACAGTTACCATGGTGTCACCTATCACGGGTCAACACGATTTACTAAAAGAAAAAGCGGGAATCGTAAACGTACCGCCTATCACAGACCAGTACTGTTTACCTAGGTGCCACCTATCACGGGTCAGCACAATCCACCAAAAATGTAAATCGTAAATGTACCACCTATCACGGGTCAGTACAGTTACCATGGTGTCACCTATCACGGGTCAACACGATTTACTAAAATGTAAATCGCAAACGTACAACCTATCACGGGTCCGTACAGTTTACCAAGGTGTCACCTATCACGGGTCGACACAATTTACCAAATGAAATGCATGAGCATACACAGACTCCATTCACAACAATCGTTAAGCAAATGCAGATATTAAAAGATTCCCCATTTTTAATACCCATTTAACTTAAACGACTTTCAAACAACATTAATTAAATAAGTCATTAAGAGATTCCCCGTTCTTAATACCGATTTAACTTAATGATTTTCAAAACAAAACGTTAAGCAAACAGTCATATTAAGAGATTCCCCATTCTTAATACTCATTTACCGAAACGACTTTCAAACAACATTAATTAAATAAGTCATTAAGAGATTCCCCGTTCTTAATACCGATTTAACTTAATGATTTTCAAAACAAAACGTTAAGCAAACAGTCATATTAAGAGATTCCCCATTCTTAATACTCATTTACCGAAACGATTTTCAAAAACGATAGTTAAGTAACCGAGACATTAAGAGATTCCCCATTCTCAACGCCCAGTTAACTTAAACATTTTCCTCAAATACACATTAAGTAAACCGAGGTATTAAAAGATTCCCCATTTTTAATACTCGTTTAACTCTAATGGTTTTCAAATTCCACAGAAACAAATTCAAACATACTTTCACATTCAAACCATAATTCACAACAACCACACCAATTAACAAACATCAAGTTTCATTTACCCATAATCATACACAATGACATTCAAATTCATTTACCACGAAACATTCATCACTATAAACAAAACCTAACTCTAAGGTTTTTACCCATAACGCACTAGTTTCGTTTTTCCCCAAATCGATACATTTAACCCTAACAAATTCCTTCCCACACAACTACAGATAAGTCCCTAATGCAAGCTAGAAGTTTGGAAGGAGCCCTTACCTCAACGTTAGCTTTAACGCGCGTTTCCGGTACCACGAGTAATTCCGGTAAAATCTCCGCTCGCAACGCCGCTTCCAAATTAGTTCACTAGCACCGTAGCATGGTGGTGAGCAACTTTCCCTTCTGTCTCTTCGAGAAATGAGGTTCGGATCTAGAAGAAACGGAGGGATTTGTGTTTGGATCTCAAAACCGTTTTTCTTCGTTTTCGAATCAAAGAGGAAGAGTGGAGTTGCGAAAACCTTGATCTAACTCTCACCCAACCTTGGGTCACTAGCTTTGAAGAAAGGAAGCAACGAAAACGAAGAATGGAGAAAGGATGGATTTTTGGTTAAAGCTCACGTGAGTGCAGAGGAAGAAGATGGAAAATTCAATTTTCCCTCCTTTCTATTTCTTTCCTTTGCTTTTCCTTTCTTCCTTTTTCCTTCCTTCCTTTATATACTATTTTCTTTTCCTTTTCCTTCCTTCTAGTTTTCCTTTCTTTTTCCCTCCAAGCAAACATATATAAAAAATAAATATAACTTAACAAATATCTCAAAATCTAGATATTTATTAAATTACCGTTTCACCCGAAACGCCTTAAATTCTCCGTAAAGGATTTTCCGCAGTTAAATTCAATTTATTTATCGACGAGAAATTCTAATTGGCATCGAAATATCTTTTTGATTATAAAACTCCAAAATATTATTAACTTTGGCTTAAAAGCCTCCGAGCCAAAATCCAAAATATACCAAAAATACATAAAAGGGTACTTTAAAATTATGGGTCTTACATTACTCCCCCCCTAAAATTAGTTTCGTCCTCGAAACTATGCATCGATAAATAACTCTGGGTGTTGTTCCCTCATCTTGCTCTCCAGTTCCCAAGTCGCATCTCCAGTAATTGGGTTCCAGATCACCTTGACCAACGAAACATCCTTGGTCCTCAACCGCTTAATCTTCCTGTCATCAATTCTCACGGGTGGTACTTCGAACGACAGGTTATCCTTTAGCTGGATTGTGTCTGGTTCGATCACGTGAGATGGATCTGCGAGATATTTCCTCAACTGCGACACATGAAACACGTCATGGATATTGGACAGTATCGGAGGTAATGCAATCCGATAAGCAACCGGCCCAATTCGTGCAGAAATCTGATATGGTCCAATGAATTTCGGAGTCAACTTCTTCGATTTCAAGGCTCTACCTACTCCAGTAGTAGGTGTGACTCTCAGAAATACATGGTCACCCTGTTCGAATTCCAAAAGTCTGCGACGCTTGTCCGCGTAACTCTTCTGGCGATCTTGTGAAGTCTTCATTTTCTCCTTGATCTTCCTTACTTTAGCTGTGGTCTGTTGCACCATCTCTGGTCCGACAATCATATTCTCACCGTCTTTATACCAACACAAGGGCGTTTGACACTTGCGCCCATATAAAGCCTCATATGGTGCCATTCCAATACTTGCGTGGAAACTATTGTTGTAAGTGAACTCAATCAACGGAAGTACATCATCCCAACTTCCTCTATCATCTAAAACACATGCTCTCAACAGATCTTCCAAGGACTGATTCGTCCTTTCAGTCTGTCCGTCCGTTTGTGGATGGTAAGCTGAACTCAATCGTAGCTTCGTTCCCAACGCTTCGTGCAATGCTCCCCAAAAATGCGATGTGAACTTCGGATCACGGTCTGATACAATGCTCGATGGTACCCCGTGTAACCTCACAATTTCAGCAATGTAGATCTCCGTTAGCTGATCTACCTTATAGGTGGTCCTTACCGGTAAAAAGTGAGCAGATTTAGTCAGCCGGTCCACTATCACCCATATAGAATCATTCTTCCTCCTTGTCTTCGGTAATCCGGTTATAAAATCCATGGAAATGCTGTCCCACTTCCATTCAGGTATATCTAAAGGTTGCAACATTCCAGCAGGTCGCTGATGTTCCACCTTCGCTTTCTGACAAGTTAGACAAGTGGATACATATTCCGCCACATGTTTCTTCATTCCTGGCCACCAATAATTCTGCCTCAAATCCTGATACATCTTTGTTGCCCCAGGATGAATACTCAGCTTACTCTTATGCGCCTCTTCTAGAATCGTTTTCCGCATATCTGTAATGGCTGGTACACAAATCCTACCATTACACCGCAAAACATTATCTGCCCCGATCTTGAACTCAGTCGTCTTCCCTTGTACTATTAGATTCCTCTTCTCTTGAATTAAGACGTCATCCTGAGAATTCGCAATGTCTTCAAGTAATCCACTCGAGATCTTAATCATTCCGAATTTCAAAATTCCCGGTCCGAACTCTACGTTCAAGTGTAGGTCTCTAAAAGC
>NC_021164.2:30061741-30075096 GCF_000331145.2 Cicer arietinum
CACAACTTAACACTTAGCAATTCCTACGCGATTACTACGACACACGAAGGTTCGATAACCATCATACTCACACACAATACACAACACATAGCACTTAACACCTTCATCTCAGTTATCACGATAAATCAAAATTCGAATCACTCAATCATAAACTCAAATCAAACATGACTCGCGTGCCAGGCACCCTAATGCAATGCGTATATGCCAAAATGCATGGACTCGGAATTCCAAACCAAAACCCTCCTCGAAGGGCCGTAAATCATAATTGTACCGCCTATCGCAGGCCAAAGTACCAATTACCGAGGTGCCACCTATCACGGGTCAGCACGATTTACTAAAATGCGTAAATCATAAACGTACCACCTATCACGGGTCAGTACAGTTACCATGGTGTCACCTATCACGGGTCAACTCGATTTTCTAAATAGTAACTCGTAAACGTACCACCTATCACGGGTCAGTACAGTTTACCGAGGTGTCACCTATCACGGGTCAACACGATTTACTAAAAGAAAAAGCGGGAATCGTAAACGTACCGCCTATCACAGACCAGTACTGTTTACCTAGGTGCCACCTATCACGGGTCAGCACAATTCACCAAAAATGTAAATCGTAAATGTACCACCTATCACGGGTCAGTACAGTTACCATGGTGTCACCTATCACGGGTCAACACGATTTACTAAAAGAAAAAGCGGGAATCGTAAACGTACCGCCTATCACAGACCAGTACTGTTTACCTAGGTGCCACCTATCACGGGTCAGCACAATTCACCAAAAATGTAAATCGTAAATGTACCACCTATCACGGGTCAGTACAGTTACCATGGTGTCACCTATCACGGGTCAACACGATTTACTAAAATGTAAATCGCAAACGTACAACCTATCACGGGTCCGTACAGTTTACCAAGGTGTCACCTATCACGGGTCGACACAATTTACCAAATGAAATGCATGAGCATACACAGACTCCATTCACAACAATCGTTAAGCAAATGCAGATATTAAAAGATTCCCCATTTTTAATACCCATTTAACTTAAACGACTTTCAAACAACATTAATTAAATAAGTCATTAAGAGATTCCCCGTTCTTAATACCGATTTAACTTAATGATTTTCAAAACAAAACGTTAAGCAAACAGTCATATTAAGAGATTCCCCATTCTTAATACTCATTTACCGAAACGATTTTCAAAAACGATAGTTAAGTAACCGAGACATTAAGAGATTCCCCATTCTCAACGCCCAGTTAACTTAAACATTTTCCTCAAATACACATTAAGTAAACCGAGGTATTAAAAGATTCCCCATTTTTAATACTCGTTTAACTCTAATGGTTTTCAAATTCCACAGAAACAAATTCAAACATACTTTCACATTCAAACCATAATTCACAACAACCACACCAATTAACAAACATCAAGTACGAACACACCAAATACAACGAACACAAATCACGCAACATAACACCCAGATACATCAAATTTCATTTACCACGAAACATTCATCACTATAAACAAAACCTAACTCTAAGGTTTTTACCCATAACGCACTAGTTTCGTTTTTCCCCAAATCGATACATTTAACCCTAACAAATTCCTTCCCACACAACTACAGATAAGTCCCTAATGCAAGCTAGAAGTTTGGAAGGAGCCCTTACCTCAACGTTAGCTTTATCGTGCGTTTCCGGTACCGCGAGAAATTCCGGTAAAATCTCCGCTCGCAACGCCGCTTCCAAATTAGTTCACTAGCACCGTAGCGTGGTGGTGAGCAACTTTCCCTTCTATCTCTTCGAGAAATGAGGTTTGGATCTAGAAGAAACGGAGGGGTTTGTGTTTGGATCTCAAAACCGTTTTTCTTCGTTTTCGAATCAAAGAGGAAGAGTGGAGTTGCGAAAACCTTGATCTAACTCTCACCCAACCTTGGGTCACTAGCTTTGAAGAAAAGGAAGCAACGAAAACGAAAAATGGAGAAGGATGGAATTTTGGGTTTTTCTCGCGTGAGGTTCAGAGGAAGGAGATGGAAATTTGGAAATTTCCTTCCTTTCTTTTTCTTTCCTTTGTTTTTCCTTTCTTCCTTTTTCCTTCCTTCCTTTATATACTATTTTCTTTTCCTTTTCCTTCCTTCTAGTTTTCCTTTCTTTTTCCCTCCAAACAAACATATATAAATATAATAAATATAACTTAACAAATATCTCAAAATCTAGATATTTATTAAATTACCGTTTCACCCGAAACGCCTTAAATTAACCGTAAAGTATTTACCGCAGTTAAATTCAATTTATTTATCGACGGGAAATTCTAATTGGCATCGAAATATCTTTTTGATTATAAAACTCCAAAATATTATTAACTTTGGCTTAAAAGCCTCCGAGCCAAAATCCAAAATATACCAAAAATACATAAAAGGGTACTTTAAAATTACGGGTCTTACACATGTTGTTTAAATTTCTGATTGCTTGGTCGGCGTCGTTTCAATTTGGCTGTTAGTATCATATTGTATTGAAGTTTAGGCTAAAATGAAATAAAGTTGGGTGGATGTGTGTTGGGTATTGAACTCCCTTCCTATGTGTAGAAAGGTTCAAGTATTATTGTCTATGTGTCTCACTTATTTAAGTGGGGAGGATTCTGATTAGGGTGGGCAGAGAGACACTATTTTGAAAGAAAAGGAAGCCAATAAAAGAGAAGAGTAAATCCTATTTCCGATTTTGTCAAACCAGTCTCGGAAAAATATCGATTTCACATTCATTAACCGTTGGATTAGACTGATTTTAGGATAGCAGGTTCACAACATACAGGTCTTCGTTTTCAACGGTAGGATCAACAAAACGACATCTGGAGAGGGAGAACTAGTGCTAGCACAATAGCAGGTTTTTGGAGTGTTTTTCATCTTCTTGTTTTTAATTTGTAAGCTTTAATGCTTTGTTACCTTGACTAGTTGTAGGCACAGTTTGTGCATCATTTTGAGTCTCACTTGTAATCTTATTTGATTAAAGTGGAGCTATTTCTTTGGTCTGGACGATCTGTCATTTTACTCTTGCTTTGAAATATTTTTTAGGTTAAAATATTGGTGTCCTTTACGCTCTTTTATTTTGGTCAATATGCTGCCATATATTTGTTGTTTCCCCTTACCGATTCTTGCAAGTTAGAGGGATTTTATATCCGCTGCTTTTTATTTGTTATTGTGTTTATGTGTTCATTCTCATCAGAGTGACATTAGAGATCTTGTTTAAAGGGCTATTTGAATTGCTTGAAGGATAGAGGCAAATATGAATATAAAGATGGTATGCTTGAATGGTAATAATTACCATTTGTGGAAGTGCAAGATGAAAAAGTTTCTATTTGTGAAGAAAATGCATATTTCTATTTTTGGTTCTAAAAGGTTGTATGGTAAATCTACGAAATATTGAGATTTCGAACATTAATAGGTACGTGGTTTTGTTAGACAATATGTAGAATATAATGTTTATAATCAAATTGCTAATGAGACAAATGCAAAAGTAATGCGGGATAAGATACATATTTTTTTTCCCTCTAAAGCAGGAAATAATAAATTGTTCTTCTTGAATAGTTTCATAAGTACAAGGAGGGAACGTCCATTTTGGACCACTTGAGGGAATTTCAAGGGCTCCTTGATCAGATGCCAGGAATGGATATCAAGTTTGATGATGACCTATTGGGACTATTTCTATTGTTATCTTTATTAGAGTCTTGGGAGACATTTCGAATTTCAATAATGAGTTCAGCTTCTAAAAATGTTGTTTCTTTGAAACGACTAAGGGTAGTGTGTTAAATGAGAAAGTAAGAAGGAATGCACAAGGTTCTTCATCTCGATCTGAAGTTCTTGTCACTGAAAATAAAGGGAGAGGTCAAAAAAAAAAAATGATCTTGTTAATCTCCATGACTATGAGTTAGCTAATCTTATATCTGATGAGAGTGTATGGATAATTGATTGTGGTGCTAAACTACATGTTACACCGAGGAATAAGTTCTTCACATCTTATACTTCAAGTGACTTTGGAGTTTTGAAGATGGGTAATGATGGTGCATTTAAGGTAATTGGTGTTGGTGATGTATGCTTATAAACCAACATGAGAATGCAATTGTTTCTTAAAGAAGTCAGGCATGCTCCAAATGTTCGTTTCAATTTGATC
The DNA here is from genome assembly GCF_000331145.2 of Cicer arietinum. Lineage (NCBI taxonomy): Eukaryota > Viridiplantae > Streptophyta > Magnoliopsida > Fabales > Fabaceae > Cicer > Cicer arietinum. Next base: position 30,065,900 of record NC_021164.2, read on the forward strand.
TCTATGCATATGCTTGATGATAGTGGTTTTGATAATCATTTTTCTCTTGAAAAATGGAAACTCAACAAAGGTAGCTTGGTTGTGGCTAGAGGGGATAAAATTAGTAAACAGTATTGGACCAAAGCTTTGGTTGCTAAAGACAATGTGAATGACATGGATATGGAAACATATTTGTGGAATCGATGACTTAGTCATATCAATGAAAAAGGGTTAAATTATTTAGGCAGAAAGGATGTGCTTCTAGGATTGGAAAATGTAGATTTGGAGAAATGTTCTCACTGCATGGTTGGTAAACAAACTAGAGTATCCTTCAAAAGGCATCATCCCTCTAGAAAGTCAAATTTGCTTCAATTGGTACATTCTGATGTTTGTGGCCCTTTAAAGGTAAACTCTTTTAGTGGTGCACTTTATTTTGTTACTTTTATTGATGAATGTTCCAGGAAACTATGGGTTTATGCTTTGAAGACAAAAGACCAAATGTTGGAGAAGTTCAAACAATTCCTTGCTTTGGTTGACAGGCAAACAAGCAAGAAGCTGAAACGTGTTTGTACTGACAATGGTGGTGAATATTGTGGATCATTTGATGTCTATTTGGAACAGCAGGGTATAACACATGAAAATACTCCTCCTAAAACTCCTTAATTGAATGGTTTAGCAGAGAGGATGAATCGAACACTTGGTGAGAGAGTGACGTATTTGATCTCTGAAGCTAAGTTGCCTAAACATTATTGGGGTGAGGCACTATACACGACGATGCATGTTATAAATCTTACTCCTATTGTCGCTTTGAATAGTGAGGTACCAAACCAGGTATGGTTTGACAAGAATGTCAAGTATGATCATTTGTGAGTCTTTGGTTGTAAGGATTTTGTGCATGTTCTGAAGGATGAAAGATCCAAGTTGGATGCCAAGTAAAAGAATTGCATCTTCATCGGTTATGGTGAGGATGAATTTTGCAACAAGTTGTGTGACCCTATAGAGAAAAAGGTTATCAGAATTCGTGATGTAGTATTCTTAGAAGATCAAACTATTGAAGACATTGATAAGGTAGAGAAAACTACACCTGAGAGAGATAACAACTTGGTTGATGGTGATCCAGTTCAATCACCTATTTCTAATTTAGATACTACTGATGGTAATGTTCAGAATGAGTACAGTTAAGCTATTAAGGACAATAGCCACTACTGAGCTTGATTACAATAGAGTATTTTTAGGCATTATGAAAGGCTCTCACAAGAAAATATTTATTTATAAGGGTATACACTCAGACTGTAAAATTGTATTTATGTAAGTACAAACTTTCACAAGGTTTTAGTATGTATGGTTGCAGTTTTTTGTGCTTGTATTTTCTTGTCACTGTTGTATATGTTGAACTGATGATCATATGCCTATATATAGCGAACTTTACAAAAATTAGGGTTTCTGGTCGTTGCGGTGATTTGCATAAACTCCGTACGTAAAATATGAATCATACCAATCTATAGAAATCTTGAATCAACATTCAATACTTGTCCATATTTTTCTTTAGCGTATCTTGATAAAAACGGCAAGAATATTGAAGATGATCAATCAAGGGATAAGTAAAACTTCGATGAGCAGATGATATATATTTGTTCAAAGTTCTGAGCTTAGAGGATTGACTTGGAAATCGCTGACTTTGGGTAGAGTGTTGACTTTTTTTCAAATTCTGTCAGACTCAAAAGACGTATTAGAGTGAGCTTGCATTAAGCAGATTCAATATAGGAACATTGAAAACACGTTGATCAAAATCAAACAAATAGTAACATAGACCTATTGAGAGTGTGTTGATCAGAATTAGATGGAGAAAACATATATTAAAGTTACAGAGCATTACCTTGATGATGATCCTTCTATGTGTAACAGAGGATCCAATTTAAGCACATAAATTAGAGAGTTTGTAGACTTGACAAATTCCTTAAAACATAAATGGTTCTCACAAAATATATTTATTATCGTCAAAACAATTGAAATTCATTGTTCTTCAAACCAACTTGATTCTAACAATCACCCACCTTCTAATGATGACAAGCATCTATTTTTATGAACAATCTGTCTTATTAAAAATAACAAGGTAAAACTCCCCTTCATTGGAGCGAGGTTCATATTATTTATGCATTAGATATCTAAAAAAATATTTTAACGGAATAAGAGTGAAATGGTTTGCATAATATATACTCCCCTTTTTGTCCTCAGGAATGCAATGAGACTAAAGAAACACAATTTTCATTAAAACTGTCAACGATAAACTTTACACATATCATAAATAATAAAAAAGAATTACATGAAACAAACAATATAAATCCTAGGTGTTTTAGTTAGAACCAAGTTGGTTTGAAGATTTATGAATCTAACTTGTTTTGATTATAACAAACTTATTTTGTGGGAACAATTTAAAGAACTAATGTTCTCTTTTATTGTGCAATTTCTAGATAAGGTTATTCTATATGAGTACACGCTGGATCCTCTAATCTTTTGGTCCAAGTTATACAAACACCGAGATTCCACTATATTCTCTGCATTCTAAGTCTGGTGAACGCACTCTAAAATGCGCCTTTGGTGACTTTATCTAATACAAGCATATCATCTCTATGTCTCTGATAACCTTGACAAACAAGTGATTTTCTGCCTCCAATAATCGCATCAAACATTTGATCGTCTGACTATGTTAATAGTTTATGCTATGATGAAAGTCAACGCTATAAAAGTCAACATTATAAAAAGTCAATGCTAAAAAAAAAATGCTCTGAAGAAGACAAAACTTTTGCACATCCTCTACTAAACACTGTGAATCCATATTTGTTTGAAGTTTTATGAGACATACTCTGATCATAATATCATCTGCTCTTTCTATCTTCATATCAAGATTCATAAAATCTATTTCAAGGATATCTATTTACAAGGTTTAATGGAGAATCAATCTCATAAGATTTGATATGTAACTTCGTGATACATAGTGGTTTCTTACAACCAAGACAACATCCAAAATATTAAAAAATTTATATAAAAGAACGTGCAATCCATTTTGAAAAGTACCAACAACAACGTACCGCAATAAGTATAATATAACCGTCTCTACATTCTTGCTCTTAACCTTTTATCTTGTCTAAGTGCTAAGAAATTATTTCTGAGAGTACAACACTGTAAACACCCTTTATGAGAGTTATTTAGGAAACCCTTAAACCTATTCTTTTGTAACCTAGCCCAATAGTGGCTATATTCCTCAACAGTTTGATTGTACTAAACTAGAAGGTTGAGAAGACTTTCACATAGTCAATTTGACTGGTAGGTATTTAGGTAAAGTGTAATTCAGTTTTTGAACTAGCGAATTAAATCCTTCAGATTGAATGGACTAGACGTAGCTACCGTGCTGGTGGTGAACCAAGATATATTGATTGTGTCGTTTAGTTATTATCAAAATAATGCTTTGAAAACTAATAGAGACATATCTCTATCACAACTTGCATCCTAGGCTTTTTTATGCAAATAGCTTGCATCATAGGCTTTGATTTATTTTTTACTCAGGCATGTACAACTTGCATCCTAAGCTCTTTTTTTTTCTTTTTCTTTTACTCAGACACTAGACAGCTTGCATGGAAGATTAAAATTTGTATTTAGAATAATCATTCAAATTAAATAAATTTATTTTTTTTTTGTTAAAATAATTTTATTTATCAACAACAAAACAATTTTTTTTATTTAAATAATCAACGCATCCGCATTTTCTACCCGAGAACTACGTAGCTTTTATTTCTCCATTGCACCGGAAGATACATAGGAGCAAGATCACATTCTTGTCAAGCACATTAATAAATTTTTTTTCTTCTTTTCTTTCTTAAGCACACATTTATTCAAAAATCATATTAAAAGAAATAATTGTTACTCATATTTAATAATAAGGAGAAATAAATATACATAAGTTAATATTAATTTTGCACAATTAATTATAGGTAACCCTATTTTAACGGATGTCGTAGGGTGCTAATACCTTCCCTACGCATAATCGACTACTGAACTCAAAATTTGGTTTCAAAGATCATTTTTGTTTATCTTTTCTATTTTTAAGGGTTTCCCAATATTTTTCCTATTTTAAAATAAATTTTGGTTGCGACTCCATCGAATTTGAGAAACACTCGAAATTTTAGGCCTCGACAGCTGGCGACTTCATTGGGGATATTTTGGAGAGTCAAGCCTAACATAATTAATTGTGGATAATTTTTAACTTGTTTTTTTATATTGATTTGTTTTTCATTGTCTTTTATTTTATGTGTTTATTATTTCTTAATAAGTATTAGTTGACAGTATAATACTCGTTCAAGCTAGTATATCATTTTTATTTATTTATTTATTTATTGTGTATATGTATATATGTTTTATTAGCATTATGGAACTATTGATTTATACTTATTGCATACCCTATACTTTTACTAAGACACAAACTTATGAGTGGAACCTTATACCCGAGTTTGAACAAAACATAAGTTTTGTTTCGATGTTGCGTAGTGGTAGCCTTTTGGATGTACATCCTGTTTGGTTAGCATGAAGATCTCACCTAGAGTTTGATCTTGTTGAGAGTATTATCACTCCAAATAGTTTACCTATTGTTGTTGACAATATTGCAAAATAGGATTACTCGCTCTAGGAACCATGTTTAGAACTATAGAGACACCCTTGTGAGAGTTTCACTACATAAGCCAATAGACCCTTTCATCATAAGAATATCCATATAAGCAAAAAAAATACCTCATATATTCATTCAAAACTATATATATTCACAACAATCATTCTACATAATTGTATTCATATCTCATGACATTGTTTCTTTTGAAAAATGAATGGACATTTTGCATCAATTTTTGGGATTGTTGGGGAATCATTAAGACCTTAGTCACGTGTGTTGATTATTATGACCTCGTTATTACAGAATATGACAGTCGTTATCAAATTAAAACAATATAGAAAACAAAATACGTCTAGCATACAATTAAGATCGAACATACAATCATACGATGCAAGATTTATTCGGATTCATACACAACGGAAATATAGCATAGCATACAAGATAAGAGTAAAAAGATAAGGGATAGAATGCACCAAGGTTTATCCTGGTTCAGCTGTCAATATGACAGCCTACATCCAGTCCTGACAATCCAACTGGATTTCAGCTTTTTCTTCAATAGAAAGAATTGAGACTTGTTTACAGATTGTCCAGTTTCCTCGAAACCTATCTATCTAACTCAATCTCTTTCCTATTGCTTAACCCCTTGATCCTTGCAGTCACTCGTCAGACTCACACAAGATCAAGTCCAGCTCCTTCTTGATGATCTTTACATCAACGAAGATCGCCACCAGTTTTCATACTGGATTTTTCACAGTTGTTTCTTTTTACAAAACTTTGTTACAAAAAGATATAAAAGAAGTACAAAGTTTGTCTTCAATCTTGATCAATGTATCTCACACAATAATCTGGTTGTTCATTTGAGTGTTTGTGAGATCATTGTCTTTTCTCTCAAGAATTCTTTTTCAGCTCTCTTATTGATTATGAATAATCTTTTGGTCTTGATCTGAAAAAGCAATATCAGAATGTTATCAAAATGTTCTTAAGAGTTCTTCAGTGTTCTGAAGTATATTCAAGTGTTAATGAGAAAATGATTGAAAACTGTTTATATAGTTTCTGAAAAACAACAGATAAATCGATTTACCAATCAATTCATTAATGTGATAAAACGGGATTAATCGATTTGCCAATCGATTATCGCGAGTCTTGTTTTTCTTGAATCTTGAAACTATACAAACTAATCGATTTCCTAATCGATTCTTTTAATACACTTTTCAGAAAATTATGTGTAGACTTATATGAATTGATTTCATAATCGATGTCAGATGTTTTGTTCCAATAATAAAATCACACCAATCGATTACGTAGTCGATTCATTAAGTCACATAATCGATTCAATAATACACATAATCGATTTGGTCACATACTGAGAGTTCCCTGTGATTTCAAAATTTGTTTCAATGGATTTGCCAATCGATTGTGTGTGAAACAGGAACTTAGCTTATCTCATGTTAATCGGAGTGCCAATCGATTTGGTAGTATGTTTCTGAAAAGGTCTTACCAGTTGGTTTAGCTCAATCGATTTCCCAATCGATTGATACCAAACTTGTGATGATTGAAATTCTCACAATAGATTGTCCATTCGATTGTGTTTGTCACAGGTCATGTTACTTTTGAAATATTATTTACGCAATCGATTTGTCAATCGATTAGCCTAGTAAATGGATTGTTCCTGTGACTTGCCCAATCGATTTGTTTCAATCAGTTTTTACTTTGTGATTTGCACAGTCGATGTGCCAATCGATTAGCATACAAATCAGGTTGCCACTAACTTGCACAATTTTTATCACTGATTGTGCCAGTCGATTGCCTAATCGATTTTCTCAGTAGATTTTCAACTTTTGTTGATTTCTTGAGTTCCAAGCAATTGTCTCAAGTATGTAGGGTTGAGTTGTTGTTGCTGAAATCTTGCTCAGTTAGAATGTTAGATTTATCATATGATGTATGAACATTGTATGTTTGTTAATTATATCAAAATTAGGATTAAGAGGACTAAAGTCCAACAATCTCCCCCTTTTTGCATAAGTGACAAGCATACAATTTTAACTTGAGTTGAACATTTCAAAATATAATATTAACAACAGATATATTTTCATAGCATCATATGTACCATTATCAGATCGTAATATCAGAATATCAGAGCATCAGATCAGAGCATAAGTACACATGCTATTTAACAATATCAGAGTCATTTTAATAAGTCATTATCAGTCATCAAAGTATCAAAATTATGCAGCAGTATAAGTACAAGTTAATAATTTTTCTCCCCCTTTGTCAGTTAAGGCAAAAAAGGCAGAAAAAAAATTCCTCCCCCTATGTTAGTAAACATAAGCACTAGGGATTGAAATAAGAAAACAGTGTATCAGAGCAACAAATAAGCAGATTAAACAGATTATGGCAATTGATTTTAGAGAGTAATGGAATAAACGTTCTAGTGCATTATATATATAGAAGAAAAGAATACACCAAGTCATTACAACACAACAAAGAGCCTAAACACCTAATCTCCTAAACTGGGCTGGTCCTCACTATTATCTAAGGGAGAGGCAGAGACCGCTGTATTACCCTCAGCAGGTGTCTCCTCAACGTGAGTTGCAGAACGATCTAGGGGAGTTGGGTTTGGTTCCTCTGTTGCTTGCCGACTGATGTCCGCTATATCTTCAAATGAAAGCTTTATGCCTAAATGCGCTTGAATTGCATCAACATCCTGAACAACTGAGTTCATAGATGCCTGGAGAGTCTTCAAATTAGCTTCCATTCTAGCCTGTGACTCTTGCATTTTGGCATTGTGAGCCATCTGAACTTCTATAAATTCCAGCAATTTTGCGACATACTCAGGAGGGGCTGTTTCAGCAGCATGTTGAGGATTAGGTTGAGCTGGTTCAACATTCGGCTGTGGTCTTATCCAAATTCCATGCAACCTTTTCAATTGCATCTGGTTTACAATTGATTCTCCAAAAATAAGGTTGGTCTTGGAAGATTCTTCATTAACAAGTGATACCTTGAAGTGTTTCAGAATCTTGGTAATTAGTTGAGGATAAGGCAGTACCAGCTTACTCTGTGAAGCCTCCAACATGTGCCTTAGCACAACCCATGTCCAGCTCATCCTGAGCTCCTTGGACAATCCCCATAGCAGTAGTATATCCAACTTCTGGACTACATCATGGTTACCGGATCGTGGCACAAGCATCCGGGTCAGAGTATACATAATCATCCGATGTTGGACCTTCATTTGACCAATAGGCAGTGAAATCGTTTCAACAAAGCCATCAATCATCAGATCCTTAACAGCAGTATGCCTATCAAACGATGCTTCCCATCCTTCGTCAGCAGTGTCAGCATCAGAACTGCCGTCTATAGATGTTCCTTGAAATGGCAATCCTGACAAAGTAGAAAAATCTTCAAAGGACATAGATATCCTTTTGCCTTTAACCTGAGCTTTTAATTCGTCTTCAGTTAGCTTGAAAATTGAGTAGAATTCCCTTATTAACCTTGGGTAGCTATCAAGAGTTGATGAAAGAAAATTTTCAAGACCATGAAACCTCAAATGGTCTTGGAAACTGAATCCTTCTGAATCAAAGTAAGCAAAATCCAGAGTCCGACCCTCATGGATTTTCCTTTTGAGAAAGTCCGATGGAATAGTAGCTTCTACATCTTTATCCTTAGATGAAGGAGCTTTCTTAGGTGGAGGAGAAGAAACTGGTTTCTTCTTCTTCTTCTGAGAGATTTCCTTCATGGCGTCAACCATAAGTTTCTCAGTGGGTGGCTCCTTTCTCTTCTTGGATTTCTCTTGATTAACAGCATGTGCCTTGCCTTTATCCTTGGCAAGAATATTATGAGTGGGAATGGGAACCCTTTTAGTCAACGTAGGTGGTGGTGAAAGGGTTCACCCACTTGATGAAGATGATGGTGAGGGAGTTCGTGTTTGAGTTTGCTTAACACGTGCCATAAGTGTAAGTTGAAGTGCGTTTGAATGTAGATAGTGAATCAAGAACGATTGCAGAAACAAAGTAGAGAGATGAAGCAGAGAAAATTTGAGAAATCTGGAGAGATGAAGTGAAGAAATCGATTAGTAACTGTTCCTTTTTAAACCCTCAGATGCGTCAATCGATTGCCCAATCGATTATGTTACCGTTGCTGGGTAATCTCAATCGATTTAGTAATTATTGCATTCAACGGCTAGTAAAGGAGAGTCACAACGGTCATATTGTAAATCGATTCCCAAATCGATTTCCAGATTTACTCAATCGATGTCCAAATCGATGTATTTAAGGTTGAAAGGTGAACTAGTCGATTTCCAAATTGACGCTTGGGCAGGGTTAAAAAAAAAATTTCTGAAATTTGAAGTCTGGGGCCAACGCAATCGATTCCCAAATCGATTTTGTAAACTATGTACCAAGCTGGTAATCGATTATCCAATCGATTTAACTGGAAAACACTGCAAGCACCAGAAGTGTCATGTGAAAGGGTTCAAAGATCAGACCTCACTAGGATCAATGATCCCTAGTTTCATCCTTATATGCAGGAAACTTTCTCTTGGTAAAGCTTTGGTAAATATGTC
>NC_021164.2:30078778-30079654 GCF_000331145.2 Cicer arietinum
ACATAGATTTGCTTCTTCTTCATCTGAAGAGGCAGAGGATTCTTCGTTGTCATTCCATGCAACATATGCTTTTCTGGTTTTGGTGGCTGGTTCCTTGCCTTTAGTTTTTGTAGCTCTATTTTTGTTCTGCAACTTGTAACACTCAGACTTTATGTGACCTGTTTTACCGCACTCATAACAGGTGATTGTCTTGTTGTCACTAGTCTTAGAACTGGATGGCTTTCTGAATTTGATGTCTTTCTTTTTCAGAAATTTCTTAAACTTTTTGACAAGTAAACCAATCTCAGGGTCTTCATCAGTCTCACTGCTTGATTCTTCTGAGCAACTGTCTTGTTCAGTTTTTGATTGATGCGTTTGGGCTTTCAAAGACAGTCCTTTCTTTTTCCTGCTATCTTGCTCTGACTCATCTAGTCTATGCAACTCCGTCTCGTCCTCCCCGAGCTTTCCAAACAGTGTTGCGATGGTCATTTTTACCAGGTCTTTTGATTCAGCTATAGCAGTTATCTTGGGATGCCATTCTCTTGTTAAACACCTCATGATTTTTCCAATTTGCTGTTCATTTTCTACATGTTTTCCCAGGGCATGAAGGTTGTTTATAATGTGTGTAAACCTAGTCTGTAGATCACTTATTGATTCATATTTCTTCATGCTAAACAATTCGTATTCATGCATGAGTGTATTTACACGAGCTCTTTTCGCGTCTGTGGTGCCTTCATGTGTTTCTTGAAGAATGTCCCACATTTCCTTTGCTGATTTACAGTTTGATACCCTGAAGAATTCTTCTGCACACAAAGCAAATGTTATAATATTCTTTGCTTTAGCATTATATCCTACCTTCTTCTTATCATCCTCAGACCATTCGGATCTGGGCTTGGG
>NC_021164.2:30080376-30091427 GCF_000331145.2 Cicer arietinum
GCTTCGAGAAATATCAGCATCCTATGTTTCCAATACATGTATGCGGTTCCATTGAAGGCTGGGGGTCTGGCAAGTGAAGCGCCTTCTCCTAGAAAATCAACTGAGGCCATGTTCCTTTTATGAGTATTACCTCTAAAAAATTCAGGCTCTGGTGCCAATTGTTGATTATTATGACCACGTTATTACAGAATATGACAGTCGTTATCAAATTAAAACAATATAGAAAACAGAATACGTCTAGCATACAATTAAGATCGAACATACAATCATACGATGCAAGATTTATTCGGATTCATACATAGCGGAAATATAGCATAGCATACAAGATAAGAGTAAAAAGATAAGGGATAGAATGCACAAAGGTTTATCCTGGTTCAGCTGTCAATATGACAGCCTACATCCAGTCCTGACAATCCAACTGGATTTCAGCTTTTTCTTCAATAGAAAGAATTGAGACTTGTTTACAGATTGTCTAGTTTCCTCGAAACCTATCTATCTAACTCAATCTCTTTCCTATTGCTTAACCCCTTGATCCTTGCAGTCACTCGTCAGACTCTCACAAGATCAAGTCCAGCTCCTTCTTGATGATCTTTACATCAACGAAGATCGCCACCAGTTTTCATACTGGATTTTTCACAGTTGTTTCTTTTTACAAAACTTTGTTACAAAAAGATATAAAAGAAGTACAGAGTTTGTCTTCAATCTTGATCAATGTATCTCACACAATAATCTGGTTGTTCATTTGAGTGTTTGTGAGATCATTGTCTTTTCTCTCAAGAATTCTTTTTCAACTCTCGTATTGATTATGAATAATCTTTTGGTCTTGATCTGAAAAAGCAATATCAGAATGTTATCAAAATGTTCTTAAGAGTTCTTCAGTGTTCTGAAGTATATTCAAGTGTTAATGAGAAAATGATTGAAAACTGTTTATATAGTTTCTGAAAAACAACAGATAAATCGATTTACCAATCGATTCATTAATGTGATAAAACGGGCTTAATCGATTTGCCAATCGATTATCGCGAGTCTTGTTTTTCTTGAATCTTGAAACTATACAAACTAATCGATTTCCTAATCGATTCTTTTAATACACTTTTCAGAAAATTATGTGTAGACTTATATGAGCGCAATTACTGAAGTGTTGAAAATCGACATAAGGGAGTTGGCAAGTAAAAAAGAGAAAAAAAAGCTATTCATGGTTTTTCAAGAAAATATCTAAAGCAAAAGTGTCACAAATTAGCCGTTAAAAAAGAATGGGGTACTTTTATAGATGTTATGGCTCTCATTATCTATGATATTGTTTTATTCTCAAACCTTTATAATCTTGTAGATTTTGCTGCCATCAATATCTTCTTAGCTTTTACCAAAAATAAACAAAATTATGTTCCTGCAGTTCTTGCTGCTATATACTACTCTCTGCATATGCGACACGAGAAGAAAGGGGGAACAACTTTTGTGTGTTCTAGTGCTGTCTACTTGGTTCATGTCTCATATGTTCAAGAAAGGGTATCATGTTGGAGTTAAAAGTAATCGTGAATGGGCTCAAAGTATAGTTAGACTTACTGGGGACATAATTTCATGGTATCATAGAGAACAATGGGTGGAAGAAGTAATATGCCAATGCAGAGATTTCCCAAATGTACCTCTCATGGGAACCAAATGATGTATTAGTTACAATCCGACGGTAGCTCTAAGACAGTTTGGCTACGCTATGTCTGAGAAACAAAATGATAAGTCGTTGGAAACTTTTGTTTTTCACAATACAGGTAAAGTAGACCCACCAATGTTGCGAAGGATAAGTCAAGCTTAGGAAATGATTATTAGAAAAGGAAGAGTACTCAGATGCAGAAGTTGCAGCACAAAAGAACCCTATAAATAGTGGGTAAAGAAAAGAGTCCAAGAAATCAAGCTGCCTTTCCACAGTGCACCCTCGAGTGATCAGGAAATACCTGAACATACCCTTGTTACCAGTTTAGAAATAGAAGAACTCAAAGCATCATTGTTAAAATCTGAAGAAGAGAAAAAAGAGCTACAACCGAAGTTAGAAAAAGTCTCCCAAGAGAACGAGAACTTACGATTAGAAAACACATGTAAGAGTCAATTTATTAAGAGAAGCAACAAGAGGTTGAAAATCGAAAAAGAAAATAAATTTGACATACAAGATTGTTTGAGAGGTGCAAATGAAGAGTTAGATGTGCGAAAGCAAGAAAAGAATGCAACTATTGAAGAGGTCTATATATGGAAGCAGTTGTGGACAAAATCAGCAAGCTCTAAGAATAACATAAAAAAGGAGTTCGAGGATTTAAAGAAACAACCGAAAGAAATGGTAGTAGAGTACGAGAGTCAAGTAAGGAATGAGAGGCAACACAAAGAAGAAATTGAAGAATTACTCTTAAAACATCAAGACGCACTAAGAACAGAAATAGAGAATTCTAGTGAATTGAAGAATTACATTGATTACCAAGAAAAGATCTATAATAACATAAAGGATCAAACCATATATTGGGAAGATCGTTTTATGATGTTGCTAGGTCAATTGAAGAATCAAGAGATCTATAAAGAGCTGGAAGATAAAGGCAAGCAATGGAAAGACTACTTTTCGAAATTGACAATGCTAGCTTATCAAGCAATCATAAAAATTTCGAAGCATCTAAGAGAGATTGATTCGGTAACGCATCCGCTCAATACTCCAGTCAAAGTCTAAAAGTTCGTTGAATATTGCAAAAATTTGGTAGAAGAATTGGAGGAGAAGATTGGTTGTCCTATTAAAAGAGAAAGTTAAAATCCCACAGTCAATGTAGTTTTTAATTTAAAATTGATGTACTATTTTTCTCATCAATGAAGGATTTGCTGTTTTGATTTTCGATCCCCATATTTTCTTCACTAATAATTCATTTTTTTTTAAATTACATAAGGCTTATGATTCCCCAACATCCAACTATCATAATTAACTAATTAATTACATAATGCATACTCATACAAATTTTATTTATTTATTTAAAAAAAATAGAAAAATAAAATCAATAAACTTGTTTCCTCGACACCTTTATCGGACTCGCGCAAACTCCAAGATCATGGAAGAACTTGAGCACAACCAAGAAGTGATGAGAGCAAATGTTAACCAATTGAAGGACAATGTTGAACGAATTCTAGAAGCTATACAGGCTTTGGCAATGAAGGAGAATACAAATGGAAATCCTCCAACTGCAAATGAAGAACACCAAACCACTCATTCTCACCCATCGGGCTTTACCCCGACTAATCAACAGTTTCATACAACAGCTATGCAATTTCCTATGTACGGTCTCCTACTTGGTTATACTCCACCTTTAGTCATCAACCTCATGGGCAACAACTCAAACCACTTAACTATCAACACCCAAAGCCTAAACCAACCATAAATCCCACCTCCTATGGGCTACATGCCACCCCAAAACACTAAACTCTCAGAAAATATTCCACCCAATGCACCCTAAGTGCCCCATTTTGATACTAATGGAAAATTGACAACAACTTCAATTTATCATTGATGATACACAATCGAAAGTTTCATGTTTTAGAAGAGTGAATAAAAGGAATTGAAGGGAATAATGTCTATGGTCTCAAAGCTTTTGATATGTGTTTGGTTCCCGATGTGGCTATCCATTCAAAATTAAAGGTACATAGTTTGAGAAATACAAAGGTGCCACATGTCCTAAAAATCATTTGACAATGTATTGTAGAAAAATGGCTTCTCTTGCTCATAGTGACAAACTTCTCATTCAAATTTTTCAAGACAGTTTGAGTGGGGCATCATTAAGTTGGTATATGCATCTCGAGAGAAATCGAATTCGTTCATCGAAAGACTTGCCTTATGCTTTCTTGAAACAATACAGATACAACATTGATATGGCCCCAAACAGGATGCAATTGTAAAATTCTTTGAAAAAGGACAAGGAAACATTCAAATAATATGCACAACGGTGGAGAAAAATGGCATCACAAGTAGAACCTCCTTTATTTGAAAGAGAAATGGTTGGTATGTTTATGGATACTCTTCAGTCGTCTTTTTACGATAAGATGATTGGGAGTATGTCATCAAAATTTTCTGGCATGGTCATGATAGGAGAAAGCATAAAAAGTGGCATGAGGAGTGGCAAGATCCTATGTGGATTAAGTGGCGTGAAGAAACCCCAGATGGGATTCATAAAGAAAAAAGAAGGGGATGCTAATGTTGTAATGGTAAAACCAAGAGTCTCCTATTTTCCATCCATAAATTCTTATCGACCCCCGAATTTCCAGCCCCTAATACCCTAAAGTCCTTACATTTCCTATCCATATGTGGTTGCAACCTCACAAGCTTCATACCCTCTATATCACCCTTAAAGGCCACCTTTTTATCAACCGCCTCTAGTCCAACCACCACGTGTCGCATTTCCCCAACAAAACCAATGGAACCAAAATCAAAACCTGAATCAATACAAACCACCAGTAAGATAACCCATTTTGACCCATTTCTCGTGACATACAGCCAATTGTTGCCTCACCTACTTCAAAATTCAATGGTAATCATGAGACCAATGAAACCTCTAGAACCACCATTCCCAAAATGGTATAACCCCAATGCAAAATGTGAATACCATGCAAGAGTTGTAGGGCATTCCATCGAAGATTGCTAAGCCCTAAAATCTAAAGTGCAAGAACTAATTAATGCAAAATGGCTTACCTTCATGGAAGGCGATCCCAACGTAGGGAGTAATCCCTTACCGGGAAACGGGGATACCTTCGTCAATGTCATTGAAGATGAGATAGACCAATGTGCAAAAGATGATCATGTTTTGACCATAAAGCCGTATATGGAAAATTGTAGATCTTTCCAAAGACCATTGGACATCTTCTATAGAAAAGAAAATCTTAAGCCAACCCCTAGCAGGCCAAAAATTGTCCAAGCACCAACCTCTTTTCCTTACGAAAATACCAAGGCGGTGCCATGGAATTATGAAGTTACCTCCCACTTGGCCAATCATCAATCAAGCGATAGTTGTGAATCTAAAGGAGTTAGTGTCACCAAAATTTCAAGGATTGGTGGGATGACTCAGAGTGGTCGAGTATATGCCCCCGAACAACCTAATGAAAAGGAGGGAAATGGAGGAAAAGGGAAAGAAGTTACAAATCATGCTATAAAAGGGCCAAAGACTTGCAAAAAGACAATGCTTGAAGAATAAGCTAACAAATTTTTGAGATTTATCACGCAGAGTGAGTATAAGTTGGTAGATCAACTAAATTAAACCCCTTCCAAAATATTTGTTCTTTCTTTGTTATTAAACTCTTAAGTGCATAGAAGGGAATTAATGAAAGTTTTAAACGAGGCCCATGTTACTCATGACATCACTGTCGACTCATTCGATGGTGTTGTCGGTAACATCACCACTAATAATTTTTTGAGTTTTAGCAATGTCGAATTACCAGCTGAAGAGACAAGGCATAATAAAGCACTACACATCTCTGTGAGATGTCATGATCATATTCTTGCATGAGTGCTAGGTATTAATGGTTTATCATTAAATGTCATGCCGAAATCAACACTATCAAAACTATTTGTTGATGGAGCTTGTTTGAAGTTGAGTGCTATGGTGGTGAAAGCGTTTGATGGATCCATAAGACAAGTTATTGGTGAGATTGACCTGCCAATTCAAATTAGACCCCATAACTTTGGAATAATCTTCCAAGTGATGGATATTAAGCCGGCGTATAGTTTCCTTTTAAGAAGACCGTGGATTCACACTACTGGAGCAGTGACATCCACTCTCCATCAAAAGCTAAAGTTTATAGTGAACAACAAGCTAATGATAATATCTGGGGAAGAAGATATGATAGTGAGTCATCTATCTTCTACGAGCTACATAGAGACTTCCTTTCAAGCCTTAGAAATCGCCAATGTTGTCTTCATGGTTGAAGGATCTCCTTTAAAAGAACCAAAGTTGTCTACCACATCATTAAAGTCTACCAAATCGATGTTGGAAGGAGGAGTTTTTGTTAAATTGGGAAAATTGTTAGATATACCCGAAAAGAATGATAGATACGGGTTGGGATATGTACCTACTAAAGCTAAAAAGAAAAGGTCGTGAAGAAAAAAATGGAAAGCATGATGGCTTATTTGGAAAATAAGACACTTAGTTTACATAAGATTCCTATTTGTGACATTCACCAAACCTTTCAGAGCGCTGAAATAATATATGTTGACCAGGTGGCTGTTGCGGAAGAATAGCATGTTGGTGACGATACCCTCAAATTGGTGCACCCTTGTCTTTCGAATACCAATCTCAACAATTGGAAGATCATCGAGTTTCCCGTGTTTGTTAATTCATGTTCAAAGTAATTAAGTATTTCAACTCCTTTTGCTCTACCCAAGGCTATAAAGATAACTAATTAGGGCACATGTATTTCAATTCCGTACTTATTATCAATAAATGCATTTTGGAATTCTACAATCATTTCTTTTTTCTTTTCTTTTTCTTGATATGGCAATCTTATTTCATATTTTCTTTTTTCCTTTTTCTTCTTAATTTAATCAATGGAGAGTTGTTGAAAATAGCAGCGCTAGAACCCTTTCTTGTAATTTTAAACGCCCAATTAATCACCCTGATGAGGATTGTGAAGTCGATTGTGAGCTTCCCCTAGAACTAGAAAGGTTAATTGAACAAGAACCTAGATAAACCAACCCTATCAAGAGCATGTTGAGGTGATAAATTTAGGGACTGAATATGATAAGAAAGAAATTATAATTGGTATGTCTATAAAAGAAAGTGAACGAGAAAAACTCGTTAAACATTTATTTGATTATGTAGACGTCTTTGCATGGTCATATCAGGATATGCCTAGGATAGATACTAACATATGGAGAAAACTACATTCATCACACAATGGGGGACTTTATGTTATAAAGTGATTCCATTTGGATTGAAGAATGCTAGGGAAACCTATCAAAGAGCAATGGTAACTTTGTTTTATGACATGGTGCATAAGGAGACCGAGGTTTACGTGGACAATATGATTGCAAAATCTTGGACCGAAGAAGATCATGTTGTTAACCTTCAAAAATTATTTGTGTGATTAAGAAAATTCAGACTCCGTTTAAACCCTACTAAATGCATTTTTGGTGTCAGATTAGGCAAGTTACTTATCGTTAGTAAAAAAGAAATAGAGGTTGACCCAGATAAAGTAAGAGCAATACAAGAAATGTCGGCTCCACTCACAGAAAAAGAAGTTTGTGGCTTTTTGGGTAAATTGAACTACATTGCTAGGTTCATATCACATCTAACCGCTAAATGGGAGCCAATTTTCAAGTTGTTGTGCAAAGACCAAAAGGTTGAATGGAACGAGAATTGTCAAAAAGCTTTCGAAAAGATTAAACAATACTTGTCAAAACCTCCAATCTTAGTGCCTCTTGTTCCTGGAAAACCACTTATTATGTTTGTAACAGTACTTGACAAGTCAATGGGTTGTGTATTAGGGCAACATGATGAATCTGGTAAGAAAGAACATGATATTTATTATTTGAGCAAAAAGTTCACCAGTTGAGAAACAAGGTATTCACTACTTGAACGAACATGTTGCGCATTAGCATGGGCTGCTCGTCGGTTAAGGCAATACATGTTATGCCATACAACTTGGTTGGTGTCTAAAATTGACCCAATTTAGTAGAGTATTTGGCCCGACAATTTGTAGAATATTTTCAACCAATTTAGTGTGAATTCCCCAATGAAGGTATAATAACTTTATTTGAATAGACAAAATTATCTGATAAAGAAATATGGACGTTGGTGTTTGATGGTGCTTCTAATGCATTAGGGCATGAAATTGGAGCCATTTTGATTTCCAAGAGAACCAATTCACTCCATTTACGGCTAGATAGTGTTTTGATTGCACAAACATTATTGCAGAATATGAGACATGTGTTAGGGGGCATTAAAGGAGCCATTAAATCAAAGGTAAAAGTGCCTGAGGTATATGGAGAATCATCTTTGGTGATCCATCAGACAAAAGGAGAGTGGAAACTCGAGATTCAAAATTGATTTTGTATCATACGCATATAAAAGAATTGGTAGACACATCGAGCAGATCCCTTTTCACCATGTTCATCGATAAGGAAACCAATTGGCAGGCGCCCTGACCACATTGTCATCAATCTTCAAATTAAACGTCGGTCAGGATGTGCCAGTCATAAAAGTTCAACAAAAGGATAAGCCAATATATTGCTTAACGATAGAGTAAGAGTCTGACAACAAGCCATGGTTTTATGATATCAAATCATATGTTAAGAATAAGGAATATCCATTGGGTATTTCAGATAACGACAAAAGGGTTTTAAGGAGGTTGTCAATGAATTTCTTCTTAAATGGCGATGTGCTTTATAAGAGAAATCATGATATGGTTCTCTTCAAATATGTGGATAAAGCAGAAGTGGAGAAAATCATTCAAGAGGTTCACGAAGGTTCTTTTGGAACTCATGCAAATGGGAACACAATGGCAAGAAAAAAAATCTTAAAGGTTGACTACTATTGGTTGACCATTGAGTATGATTGCTTTAGTTACGTAAAGAAATATCATAAATGCCAAATCTCTATCGATAAAGTACATGTATCGCCCACCTCTTTAAACGTTTCAAAATCACCATGGTCATTTTCAATGTGGGGGATGGATGTTATTGGACTCATCGAGCCTAAAGCTTCAAATTGGCATCGATTTATCCTAGTATCTATTGACTATTTCACAAAATGGGTTGAAGCCGCTTCTTATGCCAATGTGACGAGAAGTGTGGTTGTCAGATTCATCAAAAGAGAATTGATTTATCAAAATGGCTTGCCAAATAAGATAATCATTGATAACACAACTAATCTGAATAACAAAATGATGAAAGAGTTGTGTGATAGTTTCAAAATCCAGCACCATAATTCTTCTCCATATCGTCCAAAAATGAATGGGGCTGTTGAAGCATCAAATAAGAATATCAAGAAGATCATACAAAAGATGGTGGATACATATAAGGATTGGCATGAAGTACTCCCCTTTGCACTAAATGGCTATAGAACCTCTGTTCGCACCTCTATAGGGGCAACTCCTTTCTCATTGGTGTATGAAATGGAAGCGATACTTCCCATTGAAGTTGAAATCCCCTCAATCATAATCTTGATTGAAACAAAACTGGAAGAGGCATAATGGGTTCAGTCGAGATTTGACCAATTGAATATCATTAAAGAAAAAAGAATGATAGTTATGTGTCATGGTCATCTATATCAAAAAAGACTTAAAAAAGCCTATGAGAGAAAGGTCCAACCTCGAGAGTTTCAAGAAAGGAACTTAGTGTTAAAGAAACTATTGCCCATAAAAAAGGATTCTCGTGGAAAATGGACTCTGAATTACGAGGGACCATATGTTGTAAAAAAAAAAGCTTTCTCTAGGGGAGCTCTAATACACGCAGAAATGGATGGAGATGACCTTCCACTTATAGTAAATTCAGATGCAGTCAAAAAATATTATGGTTAAAAAAAAACATGAATAAATGATCGAAAAATGGGCTCGTAAGATTGAAAACCTGAAAAGGTGACCTAGACAAAAATTGGGGCATCGATGGATTGAAAACTAGGTTTTCGAAAAAAATTTAAGTGCTACAAACTGGAGTAATTATTATTCTTGGAAGGTGATCAACATGAGTCCTAAATTACAATAATGAATAGTGTTTGTTATCCCTTCAACTAAACCTAAACAAACTCATCCATACATTGTAACCCCAATTGTTTTGTTCCTAATGTAGTGAGTGTACTTTTTCCAATGTTGTCATTCGATGTTTTATGATACACTCATTTATTCTAATTTAGTTTCCTGGTTGATTGTTCGAGCATTTTGAAATGTTGTTTTATGATAATAAATGTTAGAATTTGAAATATTTGAAAATATAAAAATATTTTAAATCTTTTGACACGTGGAAAACATATACACAGGAACTCGATAGATTCTCAACATGTATGGGTGCATATAAGAAAAATGAAGAGTAATCATTTTAAACAACGAATTTTGCTTCACCTCGAAAAAGTGGTCACACGATAGTCATCATGTGGAAACAATATTTGTTTTATTCATCTATTAAATCTTGGGATGTAGAACAACATCAGGATCGGGAAATCAAATAAATGAACAAGAATTCATCTATAATGCATGACACATGTAAATCATGCATAATTTACTCATACTCATATGATTCATGCATCTTCCTTCACACTTTACCTATACTCAACAACCTTGCATAATGCTCAACACACGCATGAATCATTCATACCTAATATTTATACCTTATTTATACTCGACAACAATTAACGTTCGCATTGCAAGTATCATATACATATTATCCCTCTTTATCTACCTTTAAGGTTGGACCAATTACATTTTTTCATTCCTTTCGATCTACACATTGGTAACCAATCCGAAGACGATCATTTTTATCGCATAGTAAAAATTATCGTTCCCACAAGGACTTTGTGATGAATACTAGTATCATCGTTAACATTCACTTCCACATCATTACCCTTGTGTTCCTCTAATTGTTTTCCATTTCTTAAGGTGACATCATTTAGTTGTCCCTTGGGGTTAGGTTCAGGCTGCCCCGAGAATACACTAGGAGATCTAGAGGATGAAGCAACTTGTTGAGCCACTTGGGTGATTTTTGTTTCCAACATTTTATTGGGTGTGTCCATGGAGTCTACCTTAGATACTAATTTCCTAAGTGCTTCATTCATTGACTGGTTTTGATTTTTAAACTCCTCGTTTTTTTTAAGTTTGAGTCAACACAAAATTTTCCAACAAATTTTCTAAGCTAGACTTTTGGGGGTTATTGAAAGACCTTGTTCCTCGGAAACCGGGAGGTCTAAGCATTGGTTGGGGGATGGGATTAAGGGGAGGATTTTTGTAGGAAAAATTTGGATGATTCCTCCAACCTTGATTATAAGTATTTGAAAAAGGGTCCCCTTTTTGTGGATTATTAAGAAAATTAAGTTGCTCATTACCCACCCCACCAT
>NC_021164.2:30095865-30102916 GCF_000331145.2 Cicer arietinum
AACAGACATTCTGACTTAACATTCAACATCCACATGACCAATAATACCACAAATTTCACAAGGAGAAACATTTGGTGTGACATTATTTACATTCCACTTTTCAAATTTTTGAAACAATGCATCTACCTTAGAAACAATATGATCTAATGCATCAACATCATACCTGCCTCCTTTCTTCTGAGGAGATCGATCACTTGACCATTGGTAGTGGCTCTATGCCATGTCTTCAATTAGAGCATAGGATTCTTCTTTATTCTTGTTCATCAATGCTCCTCCTACAACAGCGTCTATCGTCATTCTTGTAATGTATGAGAGTCCATTGTAGAATGTATGGACAATTAGCCATCTCTCCATCCCATGATGAGGGCACAATCTCAACATCTCTTTGAAGCGCTCCCAAGCTTCAAAGAGCAATTCTCCTTCCTTTTGAGAAAAACTTGTGATTTGATTTCTCAATTGTGCAGTTTTGCTTGGTGGAAAATATCTAGCAAGGAATGATTACTTTAATTGATCCCATGTGGTAATGGATTCATAAGGAAATGAATGTAGCCAAGCTCTAGCTCTATCCCTTAATGAAAAAGGGAAAAGTATTAGTCTAAGGGCATCATTGGTCACTCTATTCATTTTCAAAGTCTCACAATACTCTAAAAAGATAGACAAATAGAGGTTTGGATCACCCTTGGAGTATCAGAGAATTGGTTTTGTTGTACCATAGATAGCAAAGAAGGTTTCAATTCAATGTTGTTATCCTTTACCGTCGGACGCGCAATACTCAAATGTGGTACCGTAGTATTCGGAGAGGCATAGTCTTTCAATGTTCTATTTTCAACAACTTTTAAATCTTTTTCTTGTTCAGAAATATTTTTCTCTCATCTTCTCCTATGGAAAAATATTTCTATCTCGGATATTGGTTCGACAAGATTCCCAAGACTGAGGATTCTTCGCATTCAAAGAGAGAAAAATCCCCGGCAATGGCGCAAAAAACTTGATAAGACCGCAAGTGCACATTATTATCGCGTAGTAAAAATTATCGTTCCCTCAAGGACTTTGTTATGAATACTAGTGTCTCTTTACTTTGATGATTAGCTAAAACAATAAATGTTGATAATGGTTTTTGGTTTAAAATTCACAATAAAAATAAAGTCTTGGGATTGTAGTTTTCACAATGATGGATACAATAAAAATAACCTTCTACGGGTTATGGGTGTTAAACTCTTAAATATCAGATAAATAATTGTAACTAATGCTTTCTTTCAAAGAACAAATGTGTATTTTAAACTAATAACCAACTTATTTTCATGATTGATGTATTAGCAAAATCCTTTAAGAGAATATATCTTTCATGTTTTCAAAAGAACCAAAGTCTATTTTCATGATTTGATTCTCTTGTCCAATCTTAGGGGTCAAATATCAAAAATCTACATTTCAGTATATTATTTGATATCTAAATATGAATATGATTCTTACTAAGATTGGATTAAAAGATCAACACCCATGACAAAAAGAAATAGAAATATTTAGAGATCCAACATTGGAAATCCTACAATCCCAAGACAAGGAATATCTACTCACATATGATCACAGTTGAATCAAAGCTTAAATATAAAAACACTTAAATATAAAATAACAGAATAAAAAAATAATAAAACAAAATAGAAAACTGAATATTATTGAAACTAGAAAATTTCTAAGAGAAATACAAGAACAAAAGAAAGAGTAGTAAGAGATTGTGTGTAGGAGTATATGTGTCCCTAAAATTGAGTATTTTGGTCTTTTTTTTATAGTCCTAGGTGCTTTCATGAGCTTTAATTACAAAGAAACCATCAGAATTTGATAGAAGAAAAACAGTTCAGCAGAAAATGAGTCATTTATGGCCATAATGGTCATTACTGTCGGATAGTAATAGGTGAAGCTGCAGAAGATCAATAGATTATGGCCATAATTGTAATTACTGTCAGGCAGTAATAGATGCAACAACAGAAATTGAACATATTATGGCCATAATGGTCATTACTGCTAGGCAGTAATCCTTACTGACTTGAATTGGCAAATTCTTATTATATATATTTTTTCTTTTATCCATTATGGTTGTAATGAATATTATGGCCAGACAGTAATGTTTGCTGGAACTTGAGTTTCTTTCATTTTCTTCATAATGATGCACCATTTGACTTCAACGCTCTTTTGCTCCAAAAATCTTCACTTATTCCTTCACTTCTCCTTGTAATCAAAACAAAACAAAAAGGTAGTAAAAAAGTACTAAAATCGAATTAAAAACATCAAATTAACCTTTCAAATAAAGTTATAAAAATAGATAAATTATAGTTTATCAAATTCCCCTATGCTTGAATCATTGCTTGTCCTCAAGCAATTGTTTCAGGTAAAAATTATGGACGAGCAGACACCATGAATAGGAACTCAACATTCAATTCAAGTGTATGCAATAGGCAGCTTCAAAAACCAATGGATAAACAACTTCGGTTCAAAATTAGTGACTTAGGTTCCTCTGAAAACGTAATTTTCATCAAAATGACACTCAACTATCAAATTCTCTGTGT
This sequence comes from Cicer arietinum, assembly GCF_000331145.2. NCBI lineage: Eukaryota > Viridiplantae > Streptophyta > Magnoliopsida > Fabales > Fabaceae > Cicer > Cicer arietinum. The sequence continues at coordinate 30,098,424 of NC_021164.2, forward strand.
TTCAATGTAATGGGCATTCACTCAATGTTTCACCAATTCAATGTTTCTGCCATAAGCTTGATTATTAACCAAATCTCCATTACATCTCTCATGAGAGCATATGTGAATCAAAAACACTTTTCAAGGTTGTAAATGGGCCAAAGGATAATAGGTGGGGAAAACCAATAAAGGGACTTGGGAGTCCTCTTACATTTCCAAGACCACAAAATCAGTCGGTATAAACAATTGTCCTACTTAGATAGGAACATCCTCTAATATTCTCACCGGATACTTGATAGATCGATTAGCTAGCTGTAAGGAAATGTTTGTGGGCTTTAACTCACCCACATCAAGCTTCTTACAAACTGACAAAGGCATGAGGCTTACACTATCCCCAAGATCACACAAAGCACGTTCAAAACTCATATCACCAATAACACAAGGAATAGAAAAACTTCCAGGGTCTTTATGTTTGGGAGGCAATTTATTTTGAATTATGGCACTACATTCCTCAGTTAAAGAAATTGTCTCATTGTCGTCAAGTTTTCTTTTGTTTGACAAAATTTCTTTCAAAAATTTAGCATAAGACGACATTTGAGACAGTGCTTCCGTGAACAAAATATTTATATATAATTTTTTCAAAACTTCCACAAACTTCCTAAGTTTCTCCTCAATTTAGCCTTGACGAATCTTTGGGTAAATGGTATGGGTGGTTTGTATGGTGCCAGAGGCACGTAAGGTTTTTCTTTTTCCTTATATACCCTCTCACTTGACGGTTGGGTTCTTTCACTATCACGTTAACATTTCACTTCCACATCATTACCCTTGTGTTCCTCTAATTGTTTTCCATTTCTTAAGGTGACATCATTTAGTTGTCCCTTGGGGTTAGGTTCAGGCTGCCCCGAGAATACACCAAGAGATCTAGAGGATGAAGCAACTTGTTGAGCCACTTGGCTGATTTTTGTTTTCAACATTTTATTGGGTGTGTCCATGGAGTCTACCTTAGATACTAATTTCCTAAGTGTTTCATTCATTGACTGGTTTTGATTTTTAAACTCCTCGTTTTTTTTTAATTTGAGTCAACACAAAATTTTCCAACAAATTTTCTAAGCTAGACTTTTGGGGGTTATTGAAAGACCTTGTTCCTCGGAAACCGGGAGGTCTAACCATTGGTTGGGGGATGGGATTAAGGGGAGGATTTTTGTAGGAAAAATTTGGATGATTCCTCCAACCTTGATTATAAGTATTTGAAAAAGGGTCCCCTTTTTGTGGATTATTAAGAAAATTAAGTTGCTCATTACCCACCCCACCATTAACAGACATTCTGACTTAACATTCAACATCCACATGACCAATAATACCACAAATTTCACAAGGAGAAACATTTGGTGTGACATTATTTACATTCCACTTTTCAAATTTTTGAAACAATGCATCTACCTTAGAAACAATATGATCTAATGCATCAACATCATACCTGCCTCCTTTCTTCTGAGGAGATCGATCACTTGACCATTGGTAGTGGCTCTATGCCATGTCTTCAATTAGAGCATAGGATTCTTCTTTATTCTTGTTCATCAATGCTCCTCCTACAACAGCGTCTATCGTCATTCTTGTAATGTATGAGAGTCCATTGTAGAATGTATGGACAATTAGCCATCTCTCCATCCCATGATGAGGGCACAATCTCAACATCTCTTTGAAGCGCTCCCAAGCTTCAAAGAGCAATTCTCCTTCCTTTTGAGAAAAACTTGTGATTTGATTTCTCAATTGTGCAGTTTTGCTTGGTGGAAAATATCTAGCAAGGAATGATTACTTTAATTGATCCCATGTGGTAATGGATTCATAAGGAAATGAATGTAGCCAAGCTCTAGCTCTATCCCTTAATGAAAAAGGGAAAAGTATTAGTCTAAGGGCATCATTGGTCACTCTATTCATTTTCAAAGTCTCACAATACTCTAAAAAGATAGACAAATAGAGGTTTGGATCACCCTTGGAGTATTAGAGAATTGGTTTTGTTGCACCATAGATAGCAAAGAAGGTTTCAATTCAAAATTGTTATCCTTTACCGTCGGACGCGCAATACTCAAATGTGGTACCGTAGTATTCGGAGAGGCATAGTCTTTCAATGTTCTATTTTCAACAACTTTTAAATCTTTTTCTTGTTCAGAAATATTTTTCTCTCATCTTCTCCTATGGAAAAATATTTCTATCTCGGGTATTGGTTCGACAAGATTCCCAAGACTGAGGATTCTTCGCATTCAAAGAGAGAAAAATCCCCGGCAATGGCGCAAAAAACTTGATAAGACCGCAAGTGCACATTATTATCGCGTAGTAAAAATTATCGTTCCCTCAAGGACTTTGTTATGAATACTAGTGTCTCTTTACTTTGATGATTAGCTAAAACAATAAATGTTGATAATGGTTTTTGGTTTAAAATTCACAATAAAAATAAAGTCTTGGGATTGTAGTTTTCACAATGATGGATACAATAAAAATAACCTTCTACGGGTTATGGGTGTTAAACTCTTAAATATCAGATAAATAATTGTAACTAATGCTTTCTTTCAAAGAACAAATGTGTATTTTAAACTAATAACCAACTTATTTTCATGATTGATGTATTAGCAAAATCGTTTAAGAGAATATATCTTTCATGTTTTCAAAAGAACCAAAGTCTATTTTCATGATTTGATTCTCTTGTCCAATCTTAGGGGTCAAATATCAAAAATCTACATTTCAGTATATTATTTGATATCTAAATATGAACATGATTCTTACTAAGATTGGATTAAAAGATCAACACCCATGACAAAAAGAAATAGAAATATTTAGAGATCCAACATTGGAAATCCTACAATCCCAAGGCAAGGAATATCTACTCACATATGATCACAGTAGAATCAAAGCTTAAATATAAAAACACTTAAATATAAAATAACAGAATTAAAAAATAATAAAACAAAATAGAAAACTGAATATTATTGAAACTAGAAAATTTCTAAGAGAAATACAAGAACAAAAGAAAGAGTAGTAAGAGATTGTGTGTAGGAGTATATGTGTCCCTAAAATTGAGTATTTTGGTCTTTTTTTTATAGTCCTAGGTGCTTTCATGAGCTTTAATTACAAAGAAACCATCAGAATTTGATAGAAGAAAAACAGTTCAACAGAAAATGAGTCATTTATGGCCATAATGATCATTACTGTCGGATAGTAATAGGTGCAGCTGCAGAAGATCAATAGATTATGGCCATAATTGTAATTACTGTCAGGCAGTAATAGATGCAACAACAGAAATTGAACATATTATGCCCATAATGGTCATTACTGCTAGGCAGTAATCCTTACTGACTTGAATTGGCAAATTCTTATTATATATATTTTTTCTTTTATCAATGGTCATTACTGCTAGGCAGTAATCCTTACTGACTTGAATTGGCAAATTCTTATTATATATATTTTTTCTTTTATCCATTATGGTTGTAATGAATATTATGGCCAGACAGTAATGTTTGCTGGAACTTGAGTTTCTTTCATTTTCTTGATCATGATGCACCATTTGACTTCAACGCTCTTTTGCTCCAAAAATCTTCACTTATTCCTTCACTTCTCCTTGTAATCAAAACAAAACAAAAAGGTAGTAAAAAAGTACTAAAATCGAATTAAAAACATCAAATTAACCTATCAAATAAAGTTATAAAAATAGATAAATTATAGTTTATCAAATTCCCCTATGCTTGAATCATTGCTTGTCCTCAAGCAATTGTTTCAGGTAAAAATTATGGACGAGCATACACCATGAATAGGAACTCAACATTCAATTCAAGTGTATGCAATAGGCAGCTTCAAAAACCAATGGATAAACAACTTCGGTTCAAAATTAGTGACTTAGGTTCCTCTGAAAACGTAATTTTCATCAATATGACACTCAACTATCAAATTCTCTGTGTTTCAATGTAATGGGCATTCACTCAATGTTTCACCAATGCAATGTTTCTGCCATAAGCTTGATTATTAACCAAATCTCCATTACATCTCTCATGAGAGCATATGTGAATCAAAAACACTTTTCAAGGTTGTAAATGGGCCAAAGGATAATAGGTGGGGAAAACCAATAAAGGGACTTGGGAGTCCTCTTACATTTCCAAGACCACAAAATCAGTCGGTATAAACAATTGTCCTACTTAGATAGGAACATCCTCTAATATTCTCACCTGATACTTGATAGATCGATTAGCTAGCTGTAAGGAAATGTTGGTGGGCTTTAACTCACCCACATCAAGCTTCTTACAAACTGACAAAGGCATGAGGCTTACACTATCCCCAAGATCACACAAAGCACGTTCAAAACTCATATCACCAATAACACAAGGAATAGAAAAACTTCCAGGGTCTTTATGTTTGGGAGGCAATTTATTTTGAATTATGGCACTACATTCCTCAGTTAAAGAAATTGTCTCATTGTCGTCAAGTTTTCTTTTGTTTGACAAAATTTCTTTCAAAAATTTAGCATA
>NC_021164.2:30103447-30112733 GCF_000331145.2 Cicer arietinum
AACAGACATTCTGACTTAACATTCAACATCCACATGACCAATAATACCACAAATTTCACAAGGAGAAACATTTGGTGTGACATTATTTACATTCCACTTTTCAAATTTTTGAAACAATGCATCTACCTTAGAAACAATATGATCTAATGCATCAACATCATACCTGCCTCCTTTCTTCTGAGGAGATCGATCACTTGACCATTGGTAGTGGCTCTATGCCATGTCTTCAATTAGAGCATAGGATTCTTCTTTATTCTTGTTCATCAATGCTCCTCCTACAACAGCGTCTATCGTCATTCTTGTAATGTATGAGAGTCCATTGTAGAATGTATGGACAATTAGCCATCTCTCCATCCCATGATGAGGGCACAATCTCAACATCTCTTTGAAGCGCTCCCAAGCTTCAAAGAGCAATTCTCCTTCCTTTTGAGAAAAACTTGTGATTTGATTTCTCAATTGTGCAGTTTTGCTTGGTGGAAAATATCTAGCAAGGAATGATTACTTTAATTGATCCCATGTGGTAATGGATTCATAAGGAAATGAATGTAGCCAAGCTCTAGCTCTATCCCTTAATGAAAAAGGGAAAAGTATTAGTCTAAGGGCATCATTGGTCACTCTATTCATTTTCAAAGTCTCACAATACTCTAAAAAGATAGACAAATAGAGGTTTGGATCACCCTTGGAGTATCAGAGAATTGGTTTTGTTGTACCATAGATAGCAAAGAAGGTTTCAATTCAATGTTGTTATCCTTTACCGTCGGACGCGCAATACTCAAATGTGGTACCGTAGTATTCGGAGAGGCATAGTCTTTCAATGTTCTATTTTCAACAACTTTTAAATCTTTTTCTTGTTCAGAAATATTTTTCTCTCATCTTCTCCTATGGAAAAATATTTCTATCTCGGGTATTGGTTCGACAAGATTCCCAAGACTGAGGATTCTTCGCATTCAAAGAGAGAAAAATCCCTGGCAACGGCGCAAAAAACTTGATAAGACCGCAAGTGCACATTATTATCGCGTAGTAAAAATTATCGTTCCCTCAAGGACTTTGTTATGAATACTAGTGTCTCTTTACTTTGATGATTAGCTAAAACAATAAATGTTGATAATGGTTTTTGGTTTAAAATTCACAATAAAAATAAAGTCTTGGGATTGTAGTTTTCACAATGATGGATACAATAAAAATAACCTTCTACGGGTTATGGGTGTTAAACTCTTAAATATCAGATAAATAATTGTAACTAATGCTTTCTTTCAAAGAACAAATGTGTATTTTAAACTAATAACCAACTTATTTTCATGATTGATGTATTAGCAAAATCGTTTAAGAGAATATATCTTTCATGTTTTCAAAAGAACCAAAGTCTATTTTCATGATTTGATTCTCTTGTCCAATCTTAGGGGTCAAATATCAAAAATCTACATTTCAGTATATTATTTGATATCTAAATATGAACATGATTCTTACTAAGATTGGATTAAAAGATCAACACCCATGACAAAAAGAAATAGAAATATTTAGAGATCCAACATTGGAAATCCTACAATCCCAAGGCAAGGAATATCTACTCACATATGATCACAGTAGAATCAAAGCTTAAATATAAAAACACTTAAATATAAAATAACAGAATTAAAAAATAATAAAACAAAATAGAAAACTGAATATTATTGAAACTAGAAAATTTCTAAGAGAAATACAAGAACAAAAGAAAGAGTAGTAAGAGATTGTGTGTAGGAGTATATGTGTCCCTAAAATTGAGTATTTTGGTCTTTTTTTTATAGTCCTAGGTGCTTTCATGAGCTTTAATTACAAAGAAACCATCAGAATTTGATAGAAGAAAAACAGTTCAACAGAAAATGAGTCATTTATGGCCATAATGATCATTACTGTCGGATAGTAATAGGTGCAGCTGCAGAAGATCAATAGATTATGGCCATAATTGTAATTACTGTCAGGCAGTAATAGATGCAACAACAGAAATTGAACATATTATGCCCATAATGGTCATTACTGCTAGGCAGTAATCCTTACTGACTTGAATTGGCAAATTCTTATTATATATATTTTTTCTTTTATCCATTATGGTTGTAATGAATATTATGGCCAGACAGTAATGTTTGCTGGAACTTGAGTTTCTTTCATTTTCTTGATCATGATGCACCATTTGACTTCAACGCTCTTTTGCTCCAAAAATCTTCACTTATTCCTTCACTTCTCCTTGTAATCAAAACAAAACAAAAAGGTAGTAAAAAAGTACTAAAATCGAATTAAAAACATCAAATTAACCTATCAAATAAAGTTATAAAAATAGATAAATTATAGTTTATCAAATTCCCCTATGCTTGAATCATTGCTTGTCCTCAAGCAATTGTTTCAGGTAAAAATTATGGACGAGCATACACCATGAATAGGAACTCAACATTCAATTCAAGTGTATGCAATAGGCAGCTTCAAAAACCAATGGATAAACAACTTCGGTTCAAAATTAGTGACTTAGGTTCCTCTGAAAACGTAATTTTCATCAATATGACACTCAACTATCAAATTCTCTGTGTTTCAATGTAATGGGCATTCACTCAATGTTTCACCAATGCAATGTTTCTGCCATAAGCTTGATTATTAACCAAATCTCCATTACATCTCTCATGAGAGCATATGTGAATCAAAAACACTTTTCAAGGTTGTAAATGGGCCAAAGGATAATAGGTGGGGAAAACCAATAAAGGGACTTGGGAGTCCTCTTACATTTCCAAGACCACAAAATCAGTCGGTATAAACAATTGTCCTACTTAGATAGGAACATCCTCTAATATTCTCGCCGGATACTTGATAGATCGATTAGCTAGCTGTAAGGAAATGTTTGTGGGCTTTAACTCACCCACATCAAGCTTCTTACAAACTGACAAAGGCATGAGGCTTACACTAGCCCCAAGATCGCACAAAGCACGTTCAAAACTCATATCACCAATAACACAAGGAATAGAAAAACTTCCAGGGTCTTTATGTTTGGGAGGCAATTTATTTTGAATTATGGCACTACATTCCTCAGTTAAAGAAATTGTCTCATTGTCGTCAAGTTTTCTTTTGTTTGACAAAATTTCTTTCAAAAATTTAGCATATGACGACATTTGAGACAGTGCTTCCGTGAACAAAATATTTATATATAATTTTTTCAAAACTTCCACAAACTTCCTAAGTTGCTCCTCAATTTAGCCTTGACGAATCTTTGGGTAAATGGTATGGGTGGTTTGTATGGTGCCGGAGGCATGTAAGGTTTTTCTTTTTCCTCATCTACCCTCTCACTTGACGGTTGGGTTCTTTCACTATCATCGTTAACATTCACTTCCACATCATTACCCTTGTGTTCCTCTAATTGTTTTCCATTTCTTAAGGTGACATCATTTAGTTGTCCCTTGGGGTTAGGTTCAGGCTGCCCCGAGAATACACCAAGAGATCTAGAGGATGAAGCAACTTGTTGAGCCACTTGGCTGATTTTTGTTTTCAACATTTTATTGGGTGTGTCCATGGAGTCTACCTTAGATACTAATTTCCTAAGTGCTTCATTCATTGACTGGTTTTGATTTTTAAACTCCTCGTTTTTTTTTAATTTGAGTCAACACAAAATTTTCCAACAAATTTTCTAAGCTAGACTTTTGGGGGTTATTGAAAGACCTTGTTCCTCGGAAACCGGGAGGTCTAACCATTGGTTGGGGGATGGGATTAAGGGGAGGATTTTTGTAGGAAAAATTTGGATGATTCCTCCAACCTTGATTATAAGTATTTGAAAAAGGGTCCCCTTTTTGTGGATTATTAAGAAAATTAAGTTGCTCATTACCCACCCCACCATTAACAGACATTCTGACTTAACATTCAACATCCACATGACCAATAATACCACAAATTTCACAAGGAGAAACATTTGGTGTGACATTACTTACATTCCACTTTTCAAATTTTTGAAACAATGCATCTACCTTAGAAACAATATGATCTAATGCATCAACATCATACCTGCCTCCTTTCTTCTGAGGAGATAGATCGCTTGACCATTGGTAGTGGCTCTATGCCATGTCTTCAATTAGAGCATAGGATTCTTCTATATTCTTGTTCATCAATGCTCCTCCTACAACAGCGTCTATCGTCATTCTTGTAATGTATGAGAGTCCATTGTAGAATGTATGGACAATTAGCCATCTCTCCATCCCATGATGAAGGCACAATGTCAACATCTCTTTGAAGCGCACCCAAGCTTCAAAGAGCAATTCTCCTTCCTTTTGAGAAAAACTTGTGATTTGATTTCTCAATTGTGCAGTTTTGCTTGGTGGAAAATATCTAGCAAGGAATGATTACTTTAATTGATCCCATGTGGTAATGGATTCATAAGGAAATGAATGTAGCCAAGCTCTAGCTCTATCCCTTAATGAAAAAGGGAAAAGTATTAGTCTAAGGGCATCATTGGTCACTCTATTCATTTTTAAAGTCTCACAATACTCTAAAAAGATAGACAAATAGTGGTTTGGATCACCCTTGGAGTATCAGAGAATTGGTTTTGTTGTACCATAGATAGCAAATAAGGTTTCAATTCAAAATTGTTATCCTTTATCGTCGGACGCGCAATACTCAAATGTGGTACCGTAGTATTCGAAGAGGCATAGTCTTTCAATGTTCTATTTTCAACAACTTTTAATTCTTTTTCTTGTTCATAAATATTTTTCTCTCATCTTCTCCTATGGAAAAATATTTCTATCTTGGGTATTGGTTCAACAAGATTCCCAAGACTGAGGATTCTTCGCATTCAAAGAGAGAAAAATCCCCGGCAACGGCGCAAAAAACTTGATAAGACCGCAAGTGCACATTATTATCGCGTAGTAAAAATTATCGTTCCCTCAAGGACTTTGTTATGAATACTAGTGTCTCTTTACTTTGATGATTAGCTAAAACAATAAATGTTGATAATGGTTTTTGGTTTAAAATTCACAATAAAAATAAAGTTTTGGGATTGTAGTTTTCACAATGATGGATACAATAAAAATAACCTTCTACGAGTTATGGGTGTTAAACTCTTAAAAATAAGATAAATAATTGTAACTAATGCTTTCTTTCAAAGAACAAAAGTGTATTTTAAACTAATAACCAACTTATTTTCATGATTGATGTATTAGCAAAATCCTTTAAGAGAATATATCTTTCATGTTTTCAAAAGAACCAAAGTCTATTTTCATGATTTGATTCTGTTGTCCAATCTTAGGGGTCAAATATCAAAAATCTACATTTCAGTATATTATTTGATATCTAAATATGAATATGATTCTTACTAAGATTGGATTAAAAGATCAACACCCATGACAAAAAGAAATCGAAATATTTAGAGATCCAACATTAGAAATCCTACAATCCCAAGACAAGGAATATCTACTCACATATGATCACAATAGAATCAAAGCTTAAATATAAAAACACTTAAATATAAAATAACAGAATAAAAAAATAATAAAACAAAATAGAAAACTGAATATTATTGAAAATAGAAAATTTCTAAGAGAAATACAAGAACAAAAGAAAGAGTAGTAAGAGATTGTGTGTAGGAGTAAATGTGTCCCTAAAATTGAGTGTTTTGGTCTTTTTTATAGTCCTAGGTGCTTTCATGAGCTTTAATTACAAAGAAACCATCAGAATTTGATAGAAGAAAAACAATTCAGCAGAAAATGAGTCATTTATGGCCATAATGGTCATTACTGCCAGGCAATAATAGGTGTAGTTGTAGAAGATCAACAAATTATTGCCATAATGGTCATTACTGTCAGGCAGTAATAGATGCAACAGTAGAAAATGAACAAATTATGACCATAATGGTCATTACTGTCAAGCAGTAATCCTTACTGACTTGAATTTTCAAATTCTTAATTTCTTTTTTTTTTTCGTTCATCCATTATGGCTATAATGACTATTATGACCAGACAGTAATGTTTGCTGGAGCTTGAGTTTATTTCATTTTCTTGATCATGATGCACCACTTGACTTGAACGCTCTTTTGCTCCAAAAATCTTCACTTATTCCTTCAATTCTCCTTGGAATCAAAACAAAACAAAAAGGTAGTACAAAAGAAATAAAATTGAATTAAAAACATCAAATTAACCTATCAAATAAAGTTATAAAAATAGATAAATTATAGTTTATCAGTAAACAATCCGAAGATGATCACTTTCATTTTTGTTGAAATCTTCGGTAACCAATCTGAAGAAGATCATTTTTATTTATGTGGATCTACGCATCGGTAATCAATCTAAACATGATCACTTTCATTTATATCGATCTACACATCGGTAACCAATCCAAAGACGATCATTATTATTTATGTGGATGTATGTGTCGGTAAATAATCCGAAGACGATTGTTTTCACTCGTGTTGATTTACGCATCGGTAATCAATGAAAATACGATCATGTAGCACACAAAATTTGGATCATTCCTACTTTAATGGTGTAGGGGTCTTTGTGTTTCACATATTTTTTCATTAATCTTTTGTTATTTTACATTTGCATTTTACATACTTTTGTGTTAAAATTTATTGGACAAAATTTAGGTCTTTATATTTACTTATCTTTTACCTGATATATATATATATATATATATACATATATATATATATATATGCATTCATAATTATTAATACAAAAACTAATTAATAAAAATAGAAAAACTAATGATACAATTAATTGTAATAAGTGTTGAAGCTATCTCATCAAATTACAATTTTAAAATGTTAACCCAAACCCAATTTTGTAGGTCTACTCTAGTTAGACTTGGTTTTGCTTTCGTGTTTGCTTTCTTGCTTCTGCTTTCTTTACCTTTAGCCATTATATAGAGCAAAGAGACAAACTTCTCAGTTTGAAAAAGAAACTAAAAGACAAATTTTGTTGGATCCATGTACAAAACTAAGACCCAAAGTTGCAAATAAATAAAAAAAGCTCTTTAGTCCAACAAACCATCTATGTTCCTTTACACACAAATAAAAGTCCAGCAAATGAACATATTCAGATAAAAACAAATAGGCTAAAACCGTGAATGCATCCGATGTGCAAAAAAACTCAGATTATGAGAAAGGAAATGAAGCATCAAACTGAAAATTTAAAACATAGCAAGAAAGCAACCAAGCAATTTTTTTTTAAAAAAAAAACTCTATAAATACATCTTAATTTTTTTTTCAAAAAGGGGGATTAATTATGCTTAAAAAAAACACATCTAAAGAAAGGGATGAGTTTTTTTTTTTAAAGAGAAGATAAGAAAAAAAAGAGTTTCATTTTTTTTTAAAGAGAGATTTTGAAATAAAAATGAAGTTGGGTAGGGAAGAAACAACAATCCAATTCCGTTCTCAAAATCATATATTTCAAAATTAAAGAAAAAATAGAAAACGAGAAACAGATGCATCACCATATTTCAACTTTCACCGGTGACCACAAGAAATTTAAATGGTTCATGAGAAGCAGCCACTAGGATTTCTAGATGATCTGAGGCAGAGTTTCCTTTGAAGTTCCTTCTAAAGCAACAATCATAATTTTCCTTGTCTAATTTTTGTTTGCTTTTTCAAAATGCATAACCTAGAGGTAGACGATCTCTACAGTATGTTGGAAAACACTTGACTTAGCAACCAATCGCCTTCTGTACTCCATGTTATCCCTTAGCCAATTGGTAACATAAGTCACAACTTGGTCTTATTAAGCTGAGATTTCATGATGATCTAAACTATGAGCATTCGAAATTTTGATTTTATTAATCTCAATAGCAAAAGCATATATGAATTAATCCAGGTTTGAAATACCTCTTGAAGCATCATGGAGGATACAAATCAAAAACACAAAGCAATTCTCTCGAAGCGTGCTTTAACTATGACCACCAATGTAGAAATTACGATTGTCTGTACATATTTCACGCGGAACATAACAGAACATAGTGCTAGTAATTCTATGAAGGTAGTGGTAATCAGGATAATATGTATGTACGTATAAGTTAATATAGTAAATCATATTTAATGCAATTAAAATCTAATTAAGTCAAATCTTATATAATTTAATCATTTTTTATGCTGTTAATATTTTATATGTGCGACCCATATAGGTTCTCATTAAAATGGTAATAATATTAAACATTATATATAGTTTATATTATAAACAATGATTGGCCTCTAAAAATACATCATTGCTACCCAAACCATGATAAAATCGGTGATTCAATTTAGACCTTATCGCGACCATTATATACTGTGTAGTAATTTTCCCTTCTTCCAAATATTTAATTGAAAACAAGTCACAATATGTGTCGTCCTTGTGTTCGAACCAAGTTGGTTTGAAAAACAACAACCCTTAATTGTATTGAATATGATATTACAAGTTCACTCTGATCATTATGCGTCTAATAATCGTCATAAACCAGTTGATCATTTGGTCAACACTTCAAGTCAACGCTCTTATTTAATTTTAACTATGTTAAGTCAAAATTTTGAGTATATAACTTTGATGAAGTCAACATTTCAACATCCTGTAAGACCCATAATTTTAAAGTATACTTTATGTATTTTTGTGTATTTTGGATTTTGGCTCGGAGGCTTTTTAGCCAAAGTTATTAATATTTTGTAGTTTATATGATCAAAAAGATATTTTGATGCCGATTAAAATTACTCGTCGATAAATAAATTAAATTAAGTGCGGTGAATCCTTTACGGAGAATTTAATGTGTTACGGGTGAAATGGTAATTTAACAAATATCTAGATATTTTGAGATATTTGTTAAAAGTAATTAATATATATATATATATATGTATATATTTGTTTGGAAAGAAAAGGAAAAGAAAAGAAAAGGATATAAAAAGGAAAGAAGGAGAAAGGAAGAAAGGAAAAAGAAAGGAAAGAAAGAGAAAGGAAAGAAAAAGCAAAATTCCATCTTCCCCTGTTACCTCACGTGCGACCCCCTTCTCCCTCCTTCCTCCATTTTTCGTTTTCTTTGCTTCCTTTCTTCAAGATTAGAAACCCAATGCTTGGTGGGTGATAGGATAAGGATTTCTTAACTTCAATCTTCCTCGTTGATTCGAAAACGAAGAAATACGGTGTTAGGGTTTTTAAAACCGTCAAACACAAACCTCCCCGTTTCATCTAGATCTAAGCTCCATTTCGCGAAGAGATAGAAGGGAAAGTTGCTCACCATCACACTACGGTGTTAGTGAACCAACTTTGGAAGCGACGTCGCGAGCAGAGATTTTACCGAATTTACTCGCGGTACCGGGAACGCA
>NC_021164.2:30113233-30123478 GCF_000331145.2 Cicer arietinum
CCAAAAGCATTTCCTGATTTATTTCTTTGTTCGTTTTAATTACTTTTAAAAAAAAAAAATATATACCCTCGCTTTGAAAAACGGGGTGTTACAGTGTGAGTTGTGGATTGGATCTGATAATAGGTTTGAGTTTTTGTTGTGTGGAATTTGAAAACCATTAGAGTTAAACGAGTATTAAAAATGGGGAATCTTTTAATATCTCGGTTTACTTAATGTGTGTTTGAGAAAATCGTTTAAGTTAAACGAGTATTAAAAATGGGGAATCTTTTAATATCTCGGTTTACTTAATGTGTGTTTGAGAAAATCGTTTAAGTTAAACGAGTATTAAAAATGGGGAATCTTTTAATATCTCGGTTTACTTAATGTGTGTTTGAGAAAATCGTTTAAGTTAAACGAGTATTAAAAATGGGGAATCTTTTAATATCTCGGTTTACTTAATTGTTGTGAAAGTCGTTTAAGTCAAATGAGTATTAAAAATAGGGAATCTTTTAATATCTGCATTTGCTTAGCGATTGTTGTGGATGGAGTCTGTGTATGTTCATGCATTTCATTTTGGTAAATCGTGCTGACCCGTGATAGGTGGCACCTCGGTAAACAGTACTGACCCGTGATAGGTGGTACCTTTACGATTTACGTTTTGGTAAATAGTACTTTGGCCTGTGATAGGCGGTACATTTACGATTTACGTTTTTTTTCTTTTAGTAAATCATGCTGACTCGTGATAGGTGGCACCTCGGTAAACAGTACTGACCCGTGATAGGTGGTACGTTTATGATTTACGCTTTTTAGTAAATCGTGCTGACCCGTGATAGGTGGCACCTCGGTAATTGGTACTTTGGCCTGCGATAGGCAGTACAATTATGATTTACGGCCCTTCGAGGAGGGTTTTGGCTTGGAATTCCGAGTCCATGCATTTTGGCATATACGCATCGCATTAGGGTGCTTGGCACGCGAGTCGTGTTTGATTCAAGTTTATGATTGAGTGTTTTGAATTTGAGTTGTCGTGGTAATTGTGTTGGAATTGCTAAGTGTTATGTATTGATTATCGTGTGTGAGTGCGATGGATTGTAAAACTATTTCGAAACCCAATTCGTCGTGATGATAGTGTGGGAATTGCTAAGTGTTAAGTTTTGGAGTTATGTGTGAGTGTGATTGAATTAGTTTAAGTATTTTTGGAAGAATAAGCAGGGAAATCGATTTCCCAATCGATTGGATGAGTTACAGGGACTTCCCTAATTTGACATAATCGATTTGCCAATCGATTTCGCAATATGTTTTTCAAAACCTCTTAAGAAATCAATTTGGAAATCGATTGGCAGTAAGACAAGAACTCAGCAAAACTGACAAAATCGATTGGCATCAACACAGGGGCTCAGTTATTCATTCAATCGATTTCCCAATCGATTGAATTAAGCCCAGAGTTCAGTTTTTTCTAAAAACCTTCACCCAAATCGATTTCCAATCGATTGGCACAGTGGAATTTCTTATTTTGAGTTAGATGATCGATTGTTCAATTGTTCATCAATGGATTGGCTAGTTGGTTATTGCCTGATTGATTTAAGACTTACTTTGCTTTCATTTTTATTTTGCAAGCATTATATGAACTTTAGCATATGGAAAACCCTTTTAAGGTGCATGCTAAGTGGAAAGGTTATTTGTGCATTTGAAAACTTAAATGTTATGTGTTAACTGTTAATTTCGGTTGGTGATCCTTTACAACTACTGTGGAAATCTGGGCTTTGCCCTCAGATGAGAGCCAGGACGATCCTACCGGTTCGTACCCTACGGATGGGAATGTAGATGGGAATGCTTGACTGGAGCTTTGTAGGAGGATGTCACGGGGCGCGTGGAGATCACTCAGGGTGTATAGTTTTTTGGTAGAATGATCAGATTAGGTTGATGTATAGGGACTAGACGTCCTTCTTTTTGGGTTGTGTTTATTTTAATTTTGAAAACTGTACCTATACTAATATTGTCTGTTTGACATTTTATTATGATGGGGTCCATGTACCACTCTTTGAAGTGTAAATACTTTGGATTCATATTTTGAGAAATTTTTCCGCTGCTTATAAATTATAATGACTTGATTATTTATCCAAAGTTATTATCTTATTTATTTCTCTGTTTATTTTAATTTCTTTTGAAAAAAAATATACCCTCGCTTTGAAAATCGGGGTGTTACACATCCTCTTCTCATCAAAGTTGGATTTATCCTCTAACTAAAAAAAGGCATGACATCCTCTGGAAATGTCATCCTCTAATTTTTATGCCATTTCTATCAAGATACGCTAAATCAATTATTAATATGGATTTGGAAAAAGTGTTCAAATGTTGATTAAGGATCTCTAAAGATTCAATACAAGTCATTATTTGACATGTTGATTTCAAGCAATCACAATAGCGGTAAGAAACGTTAATGGCCTCGAAGACTACTCTATATAAAATGACTTGTGATCCTCAATGAAATATATACAAGAGAAAAGCTATTGCAATCATACATAGAAACTCAAGAAATTTTTTTACTAGCTCTTAGTGATGGAAACCTAAAATGAATTCTAAGAGCATATTTTATTAGCATTATCGTGTGAGATTTTTTCAGAAAACCATCTTAAACACTCTATGCCGCCAACAACTTGATTGCCCTCATCCTGGTTCATCTGATAGTTCTGGTTCTTCTAATGTATATTGTGTTAACCAATACTCCTTCCACCAAAGTCAGGTCTTGGGACATAAGCTTTTATGCCATCATGAGTTGGGTCATGGCTTGTTTGAACTTTGCTGTTAAGGACATCTACTAATTGGTGTTTCAACTTTGCTGCTAATTGGTGTTTCAACTTTGCTGCTAAGGACATCTTCAAAATAAACAATTTTATCCTTTGGCACCCAAATTTGGTTGGGTCATGGCTTGTTAGTTGAAAGAGTTTTCTTGTATTTTATGTTGTGACATTTCTTGGAGCAGACAATACACATATCATCAAAGGGAATGAACTTAGGTTTAACCACTGTTTCTTTATAACCAATTCCCTTCTTACTATTTATGTTAACACCATAAACATAGATGCAAGCTTGCTTCTTTACATGTTGTTTACAAGGAAATATTGAAAAGGTACTTCATATTTGACTGAATTACAAGAGGTTCCCTCTCATTGTTTTGAAATAGTTTTATTATTCAGAGTCAGATTTTCTCTCATTCGTTCTTCAAAATCATTTTTGAGAGAATTGTATTGTTCAGTTAGATTCGAGGTAACTTTATCCGAGGGTTCTCAATTTTAATGAAAGCATGTGATTTTTATTTTAAAAAACATTTATAATAGTAATTAATTCAGAACGAGATCAATCTAACAATACCTCAATTTCTTCATCTACAAACTCATTTCCTGAGTCAGAGTTAGAGTCAACATCAACCATTAGAGCCATTACAGCTTGCTCTTCATCATCAAAGGATTTGTCAATGTCATACCTTGTAGCTATCATAACCTTCTTCTTAGATTTGGAATCATTCCTCTGGGACTTCCTTTTCTTCAGATTTGGACATTCTGATTTGAGAATACCAGGTTCATTGCACCCCTAGCAGATGATACTACTCTTTTCAGATTTATCATCATTTCCTATGTTGACTTCCTAGAATCTCTTCGAGCGAAATATTTCTTTTTGTTATGCCACACCATCTGAGTCATTCTAAAGATGTATTCAAGCTTATTATCATATGAGTCTTCATTATGATCCTCTGATTCTCCTGCTAGTTGTGGAACTTTCTTATCCTTGGATCTGATAGCTAGAGTCTTCTGCTTCTTCTTGGACTCATCCTCTATAAGCTAAATCTCATGAGACTTGAGAGAGTTGATTAACTCTTCCAAATGAAGATTGTTCATGTCCTTTGCTTCTTGAATAGTTGTGATCTTGGATATCCACTTGTTGGGTTCCTTAGGATCTTCTTGACATGATTAGAAGTATGTAGCTCTTTTGAAGAACCTTTAACCCTGAGACCATAGTCCGAAACCTGGAAAACATAGTCTCAATGTGTTCATCTTCCTTCATCTGAAAAAGCTTGTACTTTTTTACTAGTAGATTGGCTTTTGCTTCTTGGACCTGCTTGCTTCCTTCATAGGTAAGAACTAGATCATTGTAGATACTCTTAGTTATCTCGTTGTTGGTGCACTTGTCAAAATCCACCAATGTGATCGCATTAATCAAAAATGTTATGGGCTTATGATGCATCTTGTAATTCTTCTTTTGATCAACATTAATCTCCTTTATTGTAACTACAGTACCATCCTTGTAACGCCCCGTTTTTCTTAGCGAGGGTGTATTTTTTTTTTCAAAAGAAATTAAACTGAAACAGAGAAATAAACAAGAAAATGCCTTTGGATAAATAACTGAGTCATTATAATTTACAAGCAGCGGAAAAGTTTCTCCAATTATAAATCCAAAACATTTACACGATAACAAATGGTACATGGAACCCATTCAAGTAAAAAGTCAAACTGCCAATATTAGTATAAGTACAGTTTTCCAAACTAAAAATACTCAAATCCAAAAAGAAGGACACCTAGTCCCTATACATCATCCTAATCTGATCATCCTACCAAAAAGCTATACACCCTGAGTATCTCCACGCGCCCCGTGATATCCTCCTAACGTGACGGCAGTCAAGCGTTCCCATCTCCATTCCCGTCCGTAGGGTACGAACCGGTAGGACCGTCCTGACTCTCATCTGAGGGCAAAGCCCAGATTTCCACAATAATTGTAAAGGGTCACCAACCAGAAAATAACAGTTAACACATAGCAATTAAGTTTTTAAATGCTCAAAATAACTTTTCAACTAGGGATGCACCTTAACAGGATTTCCAATATGCGAAAAGTTCATACAATACTTTGCCAATTAAAAATGAAAGTAAATGAAGTCCTCAATCTCCTAATTAACACATAACCAATCAAGACATGGATAAGTTAATGAGAAATCAATCATCTAACTCAAACTGAGGATTTCCACTGAGCCAATCGATTGGGCAATCGATTGTGGTGAAGGTTTTTAATGAAAACAGAATCATGGGCTGAATCAATCGATTTGGCAATCGATTGACAGGATAACTAAGCCCCTGACTTAATGCCAATCGATTTCCAAATCGATTTCCTGAAGGTTTTTAGTGAAATTTTGAACTCTGGCTTGATTCAATCGATTGGGCAATCGATTGACAGGATAGCTGAGCCCCTGACTTAATGGCCAATCGATTGGGCAATCGATTTCGAAAGGGATTTTCAAAAAAACTGATTACAAAATCGATTGGCTAATCGATTTTGTTCATTTGGCCAAGCCCCTGACTTAATACCAATCGATTGGGAAATCGATTTCCCTGATCATTTTTCCAAAAATTCATGAATTAACCTAAGTCATTCCTAATCAAGTTCACAACTTAACACTTAGCAATTTCTACGCGATTACCACGGCAATTGGGATCTCGATAACCATCATACATACACACAATAATTGATTGGGCAATCGATTTCGTAAATGATTTTCGAAAGCTGATTACGAAATCGATTGGCTAATCGATTTTGTCCATTTGGCCAAGTCCCTGTTTACTATCCAATCGATTGGGAAATCGATTTCCCTGATCGTTTTTCCGAAAATTCATGCATTAACTCAAGTCATTCCTAATCAAGTTCACAACCTAACCCTTAGCAATTCCTACGCGATTAACACGGTAATTGGGATCTCGATAATCATCATACTTACACACAATACCCAACACATAACACTTAGCATTTTCAACGCAATTACCACGATAAATCAAAATTCAAATCACTCAATCATAAACTCAAATCAAATACGACTCGCGTGCCAAGCACCCTAATGCAATGCGTATATGCCAAAATGCATGGACTCGGAATTCCAAACCAAAACCCTCCTCGAAGGGCCGTAAATCATAATTGTACCGCCTATCGCAGGCCAAAGTACCAATTACCGAGGTGCCACCTATCACGGGTCAGCACGATTTACTAAAATGCGTAAATCATAAACGTACCACCTATCACGGGTCAGTACAGTTTACCATGGTGTCACCTATCACGGGTCAACTCGATTTTCTAAATAGTAACTCGTAAACGTACCACCTATCACGGGTCAGTACAGTTTACCAAGGTGTCACCTATCACGGGTCAACACGATTTACTAAAAGAAAAAGCGGAAATCGTAAATGTACCACCTATCACGGGTCAGTACAGTTTACCAAGGTGTCACCTATCACGGGTCGACACAATTTACCAAATGAAATGCATGAGCATACACAGACTCCATTCACAACAATCGTTAAGCAAATGCAGATATTAAAAGATTCCCCATTTTTAATACCCATTTAACTTAAACGACTTTCAAACAACATTAATTAAATAAGTCATTAAGAGATTCCCCGTTCTTAATACCGATTTAACTTAATGATTTTCAAAACAAAACGTTAAGCAAACAGTCATATTAAGAGATTCCCCATTCTTAATACCGATTTATCTTAATGATTTTCAAAACAAAACGTTAAGCAAACAGACATATTAAGAGATTCCCCATTCTTAATACCGATTTATCTTAATGATTTTCAAAACAAAACGTTAAGCAAACAGTCATATTAAGAGATTCCCCATTCTTAATACTCATTTACCGAAACGACTTTCAAACAACATTAATTAAATAAGTCATTAAGAGATTCCCCGTTCTTAATACCGATTTAACTTAATGATTTTCAAAACAAAACGTTAAGCAAACAGACATATTAAGAGATTCCCCATTCTTAATATACTTTTGACTTAAACGATTTTCTCGCAAAACATTCAGTAAACGAGTCATTAAGAGATTCCCCATTCTTAATACTCATTTACCGAAACGATTTTCAAAAACGATAGTTAAGTAACCGAGACATTAAGAGATTCCCCATTCTCAACGCCCAGTTAACTTAAACATTTTCCTCAAATACACATTAAGTAAACCGAGGTATTAAAAGATTCCCCATTTTTAATACTCGTTTAACTCTAATGGTTTTCAAATTCCACAGAAACAAATTCAAACATACTTTCACATTCAAACCATAATTCACAACAACCACACCAATTAACAAACATCAAGTTTCATTTACCCATAATCATACACAATGACATTCAAATTCATTTACCACGAAACATTCATCACTATAAACAAAACCTAACTCTAAGGTTTTTACCCATAACGCACTAGTTTCGTTTTTCCCCAAATCGATACATTTAACCCTAACAAATTCCTTCCCACACAACCACAGATAAGTCCCTAATGCAAACTAAAAGTTTGGAAGGAGCCCTTACCTCAACGTTAGCTTTAACGCGCGTTTCCGGTACCGCGAGTAATTCCGGTAAAATCTCCGCTCGCAACGCCGCTTCCAAATTAGTGCACTAGCACCGTAGCACGGAGGTGAGCAACTTTCCCTTCTATCTCTTCGAGAAATGAGGTTTGGATCTAGAAGAAACGGAGGGGTTTGTGTTTGGATCTCAAATACCGTTTTTCTTCGTTTTCGAATCAAAGAGGAGGAGTGGAGTTGCGAAAACCTTGATCTAACTCTCACCCAACCTTGGGTTACTAGTTTTGAAGAAAAGAAAGCGACGAAAGTGAAAATGGGAGAAAGGAGGGAAAAGCTTCGCGGGCAGAGAGGAAGAAGATGGAGTTTTGAGATTTTCCTTCCTTTCTTTTTCTTTCCTTTGTTTTTCCTTTCTTCCTTTTTCCTTCTTTCCTTTATATACTCTTTTCTTTTCCTTTCCTTCCTTCTTGTTTTCCTTTCTTTTTCCCCCCAAACAAACACACACAAACATAAATATATAATTATATATATCTATTACTTACTTTTAACAAATATCTCCAAAATATTATTAACTTTGGCTAAAAAGCCTACGAGCCAAAATCCAAAATACACAAAAACACATAAAGCACACTTTAAAATTACGGGTCTTACAATCCTCATAGGTAGGAGCAGTGTACCCATCTTCCACCAAATCCAAAAGCGTGCCGTAAGATCCTCCTAACATAGCTCCAGTCAGGCATTCCCATCCACAGGGTACGGACCAGTAGGATGGTCTTGGTTCTCATTTGAGGGCAAAGCCCAGATTTCCACAATAGTTGTAAAAGGTCACCAACCGAAATTAACAATTAACACATAACATTTAAGTTTTTAAATGCACAAAATAACCTTTCAACTTAGCTTGCACCTTAAAAGGGTTTTCCATATGCTACAAGTTCATGTAACACTTGCCAAATAACCATGAAATCCAAATAAAGTTTTTAATCAATCAAGTAATAGATAACTGGCCAATCCATTGATGAACTAACTGAGCAATCGGTTATCTAACTCAGAATGAGATTTTCCACTATGCCAATCGATTGGGAAATCGATTTGGATGAAGGTTTTTAGTGAAATCTGCACTCTGGGCTTAAATTAATCGATTGGGCAATCGATTGAATGAATAGCTGAGCCCCTGTAACCAATTCAATCGATTGGCAAATCGATTTTGCCTAAATAGCTGAGCTACTTTAATGGCCAAATCGATTGGGAAATCGATTAGTTCACTATCTTTTCAAGATTCAAGAAAACAAGAAACATAACAATCGATTGGGCAATCGATTTCGTAAATGGTTTTAAGAAACATATTACAAAATCGATTGGCACATCGATTTTGTCAAAATAGCTGAGTTCCTGTAACCAATCAAATCGATTGGGAAATCGATTTCCCTGCATATTTTTCTAAAAATACATAAACTAACTCAATCACATTCACACACAATTCCAACACTTAGCACTTATAACACAATCACTACAACATCATGAGCTTCGAAATAGTTTTGCAATCAAACATGCTATCACACAATTCCCAAAACATAACACTTAGCACTTATAACACAATCAATACAACATCATGAGCTTCGAAATAGTTTTGCAATCAAACATGCTATCACACAATTCCCAAAACATAACACTTAGCACTTATAACACAATCAATACAACATCATGAGCTTCGAAATAGTTTTGCAATCAAACATGCTATCACACAATTCCCAAAACATAACACTTAGCACTTATAACACAATCAATACAACATCATGAGCTTCGAAATAGTTTTGCAATCAAACATGCTATCACACAATTCCCAAAACATAACACTTAGCACTTATAACACAATCAATACAACATCATGAGCTTCGAAATAGTTTTGCAATCAAACATGCTATCACACAATTCCCAAAACATAACACTTAGCACTTATAACACAATCAATACAACATCATGAGCTTCGAAATAGTTTTGCAATCAAACATGCTATCACACAATTCCCAAAACATAACACTTAGCACTTATAACACAATCAATACAACATCATGAGCTTCGAAATAGTTTTGCAATCAAACATGCTATCACACAATTCCCAAAACATAACACTTAGCACTTATAACACAATCAATACAACATCATGAGCTTCGAAATAGTTTTGCAATCAAACATGCTATCACACAATTCCCAAAACATAACACTTAGCACTTATAACACAATCAATACAACATCATGAGCTTCGAAATAGTTTTGCAATCAAACATGCTATCACACAATTCCCAAAACATAACACTTAGCACTTATAACACAATCAATACAACATCATGAGCTTCGAAATAGTTTTGCAATCAAACATGCTATCACACAATTCCCACTCACGGAAAAACACCTGTGCAGTCTCTCACGGACAAACACATTTTACCAGGGTGTAGTCTATCACGGACAAACACCAGTGCAGTCTCTCACGGACAAACACAATTTAGTAAAGGCAGATATTAAAAGATTCCCCATTTTTAATACCCATTTAACTCTTACAATTCGAACGACAATCATTAAGTAAATGTAGATATTAGGAGATTCCCCATTCTTAATACTCATTTAACTCTAACGATTTCCACTACAAACATTAAGTAAACTGAGATATTAAAAGATTCCCCATTTTTAATTCTCGTTTAACTCTAATGATTTTCACAACAAACATTAAGTAAACAAAGGTATTAAGACATTCCCCATTCTTAATACTCATTTAACTTAAACGATTTTCACTGCAAACATTAAGTAAACAGAGATATTAAAAGATTCCCCATTTTTAATACTTGTTTAACTCTAATGGTTTTAACGACAACATTAAGTAAACATAGACATTAAGAGATTCCCCATTCTTAATGCTCGTTTAACTCTAATGGTT
>NC_021164.2:30124500-30150438 GCF_000331145.2 Cicer arietinum
AGTTATATTTAATATATATATATATATATATGTTTGTTTGGAGAGAATAGAAAGAAAGAAAATTAGAAGGAAGGAAAAGGAAGAGAAAAGGTTATATAAAGGAAAGAAGGAAATAGAAAGGAAGGAAAAACAAAGAAAGGAAAAAGGAAGGAAAGAAAATTCCAATTTTCCATCTTCTTCCTCCCGTGCCTCGCGAAAACCCATTTCTTCTCCTTCTTGGTTTTGCTTTCTTTTTCGTTCCTTTTCTTCAAAACTAGTAACCCAAGGTTGGGTGAGAGTTAGAACAAACATTTCGCAACTCCACTCTTCCTCTTTGATTCGAAAACGAAGAAAAACGGTATTTGAGATTCAAACACAAACCCCTCCGTTTCTTCTAGATCCAAGCTTCATTTCGCGAAGAGTTAGAAGGGAAAATTTACCGGATTTACTCACGGTGTCGGAAACGCACGTTTGAGCTAACATTAAGGTAAGGGCTTCTTCCAAACTTTTAGTTTGCATCTAGGGAGTTATCTGTGGTTGTGTGGAAACGAATTGTGTTAGGATTGGAGTATTGTTTTGGGAAAAATGATTTTACCTCATGTATGTAAGATTTTGAATAAATGAAATTTATTATGTTGATTTGTGTTCATCGTATTTGGCATGTTCATACTTGATGTTTGTTGATTGATGTGTTTTGGTGTGAATTATGAATTGAATGTGAGAATTTGTTTGAGTTTGTTTTGTGTGGAATTTGAAAACCATTAAGTTAAATGAGTATTAAGAATGGGGAATCTCTTAATGTCTTGTTTACTTAATGTGTGTTTGTTTGTGAAAAATCGTTTAAGTTAACTGGGCGTTAAGAATGGGGAATCTCTTAATGTCTCGGTTACTTAACATTTTGTTTTGAAAACCGTTTAAGTTAACTGGACGTTAAGGAGGGGGAATCTCTTAATGTCTCGGTTACTTAATATTTGTTTTTGAAAATCGTTTAAGTTAACTGGGCGTTAAGAATGGGGAATCTCTTAATGTCTCGGTTACTTAATATTTGTTTTTGAAAATCGTTTAAGTTAACTGGGCGTTAAGAATGGGGAATCTCTTAATGTCTCGGTTACTTAATATTTTGTTTTAAAGAAAAATCGTTTAAGTTAAGTGGGCGTTAAGAATTGGGAATCTCTTAATGTCTCGGTTACTTAATATTTGTTTTTGAAAATCGTTTAAGTTAACTAGACGGTAAGAATGGGGAATCTCTTAATGTCTCGGTTACTTAATATTTGTTTTTGAAAATCGTTTAAGTTAACTAGACGGTAAGAATGGGGAATCTCTTAATGTCTCGGTTACTTAACATTTTGTTTTGAAAACCGTTTAAGTTAACTGGACGTTAAGGAGGGGGAATCTCTTAATGTCTCGGTTACTTAACATTTTGTTTTGAAAACCGTTTAAGCTAATTGGGCGTTAAGAATGGGGAATCTCTTAATGTCTCGGTTACTTAATATTTTGTTTTAAAGAAAAATCGTTTAAGTTAACTGGGCGTTAAGAATGGGGAATCTCTTAATGTCTCGGTTACTTAATATTTTGTTTTAAAGAAAAATCGTTTAAGTTAACTGGGCGTTAAGAATGGGGAATCTCTTAATGTCTCGGTTACTTAACATTTTGTTTTGAAAACCGTTTAAGTAAACTGGGCGTTAAGAATGGGGAATCTCTTAATGTCTCGGTTACTTAATATTTTGTTTTGAAAACCGTTTAAGTTAACTGGACGTTAAGGAGAGGGAATCTCTTAATGTCTCGGTTACTTAACATTTTGTTTTGAAAACCGTTTAAGTTAACTGGACGTTAAGGAGGGGGAATCTCTTAATGTCTCGGTTACTTAACATTTTGTTTTGAAAACCGTTTAAGTTAACTGGACGTTAAGGAGGGGGAACCTCTTAATGTCTCGGTTACTTAATATTTTGTTTTAAAGAAAAATCGTTTAAGTTAACTGGGCGTTAAGAATGGGGAATCTCTTAATGTCTCGGTTACTTAATATTTTGTTTTAAAGAAAAATCGTTTAAGTTAACTGGGCGTTAAGAATGGGGAATCTCTTAATGTCTCGGTTACTTAATATTTTGTTTTGAAAACCGTTTAAGTAAACTGGGCGTTAAGAATGGGGAATCTCTTAATGTCTCGGTTACTTAACATTTTGTTTTGAAAACCGTTTAAGCTAACTGGGCGTTAAGAATGGGGAATCTCTTAATGTCTCGGTTACTTAACATTTTGTTTTGAAAACCGTTTAAGCTAACTGGGCGTTAAGAATGGGGAATCTCTTAATGTCTCGGTTACTTAATATTTTGTTTTGAAAACCGTTTAAGTTAACTGGACGTTAAGGAGGGGGAACCTCTTAATGTCTCGGTTACTTAATATTTTGTTTTAAAGAAAAATCGTTTAAGTTAACTGGGCGTTAAGAATGGGGAATCTCTTAATGTCTCGGTTACTTAATATTTTGTTTTAAAGAAAAATCGTTTAAGTTAACTGGGCGTTAAGAATGGGGAATCTCTTAATGTCTCGGTTACTTAATATTTTGTTTTAAAGAAAAATCGTTTAAGTTAACTGGGCGTTAAGAATGGGGAATCTCTTAATGTCTCGGTTACTTAATATTTTGTTTTGAAAACCGTTTAAGTTAACTGGACGTTAAGGAGGGGGAATCTCTTAATGTCTCGGTTACTTAATATTTTGTTTTGAAAACCGTTTAAGTTAACTGGACGTTAAGGAGGGGGAATCTCTTAATGTCTCGGTTACTTAATATTTTGTTTTGAAAACCGTTTAAGTTAACTGGACGTTAAGGAGGGGGAACCTCTTAATGTCTCGGTTACTTAATATTTTGTTTTAAAGAAAAATCGTTTAAGTTAACTGGGCGTTAAGAATGGGGAATCTCTTAATGTCTCGGTTACTTAATATTTTGTTTTAAAGAAAAATCGTTTAAGTTAACTGGGCGTTAAGAATGGGGAATCTCTTAATGTCTCGGTTACTTAATATTTTGTTTTGAAAACCGTTTAAGTAAACTGGGCGTTAAGAATGGGGAATCTCTTAATGTCTCGGTTACTTAATATTTTGTTTTGAAAACCGTTTAAGTAAACTGGGCGTTAAGAATGGGGAATCTCTTAATGTCTCGGTTACTTAATATTTTGTTTTGAAAACCGTTTAAGTAAACTGGGCGTTAAGAATGGGGAATCTCTTAATGTCTCGGTTACTTAATATTTTGTTTTAAAGAAAAATCGTTTAAGTTAACTGGGCGTTAAGAATGGGGAATCTCTTAATGTCTCGGTTACTTAATATTTTGTTTTAAAGAAAAATCGTTTAAGTTAACTGGGCGTTAAGAATGGGGAATCTCTTAATGTCTCGGTTACTTAATATTTTGTTTTAAAGAAAAATCGTTTAAGTTAACTGGGCGTTAAGAATGGGGAATCTCTTAATGTCTCGGTTACTTAATATTTTGTTTTAAAGAAAAATCGTTTAAGTTAACTGGGCGTTAAGAATGGGGAATCTCTTAATGTCTCGGTTACTTAATATTTTGTTTTGAAAACCGTTTAAGTAAACTGGGCGTTAAGAATGGGGAATCTCTTAATGTCTCGGTTACTTAATATTTTGTTTTGAAAACCGTTTAAGTAAACTGGGCGTTAAGAATGGGGAATCTCTTAATGTCTCGGTTACTTAATATTTTGTTTTAAAGAAAAATCGTTTAAGTTAACTGGGCGTTAAGAATGGGGAATCTCTTAATGTCTCGGTTACTTAATATTTTGTTTTAAAGAAAAATCGTTTAAGTTAACTGGGCGTTAAGAATGGGGAATCTCTTAATGTCTCGGTTACTTAATATTTTGTTTTAAAGAAAAATCGTTTAAGTTAACTGGGCGTTAAGAATGGGGAATCTCTTAATGTCTCGGTTACTTAATATTTTGTTTTGAAAACCGTTTAAGTAAACTGGGCGTTAAGAATGGGGAATCTCTTAATGTCTCGGTTACTTAATATTTTGTTTTGAAAACCGTTTAAGTAAACTGGGCGTTAAGAATGGGGAATCTCTTAATGTCTCGGTTACTTAATATTTTGTTTTGAAAACCGTTTAAGTAAACTGGGCGTTAAGAATGGGGAATCTCTTAATGTCTCGGTTACTTAATATTTTGTTTTAAAGAAAAATCGTTTAAGTTAACTGGGCGTTAAGAATGGGGAATCTCTTAATGTCTCGGTTACTTAATATTTTGTTTTAAAGAAAAATCGTTTAAGTTAACTGGGCGTTAAGAATGGGGAATCTCTTAATGTCTCGGTTACTTAATATTTTGTTTTAAAGAAAAATCGTTTAAGTTAACTGGGCGTTAAGAATGGGGAATCTCTTAATGTCTCGGTTACTTAATATTTTGTTTTAAAGAAAAATCGTTTAAGTTAACTGGGCGTTAAGAATGGGGAATCTCTTAATGTCTCGGTTACTTAATATTTTGTTTTGAAAACCGTTTAAGTAAACTGGGCGTTAAGAATGGGGAATCTCTTAATGTCTCGGTTACTTAATATTTTGTTTTAAAGAAAAATCGTTTAAGTTAACTGGGCGTTAAGAATGGGGAATCTCTTAATGTCTCGGTTACTTAATATTTTGTTTTAAAGAAAAATCGTTTAAGTTAACTGGGCGTTAAGAATGGGGAATCTCTTAATGTCTCGGTTACTTAATATTTTGTTTTAAAGAAAAATCGTTTAAGTTAACTGGGCGTTAAGAATGGGGAATCTCTTAATGTCTCGGTTACTTAATATTTTGTTTTAAAGAAAAATCGTTTAAGTTAACTGGGCGTTAAGAATGGGGAATCTCTTAATGTCTCGGTTACTTAATATTTTGTTTTGAAAACCGTTTAAGTAAACTGGGCGTTAAGAATGGGGAATCTCTTAATGTCTCGGTTACTTAATATTTTGTTTTAAAGAAAAATCGTTTAAGTTAACTGGGCGTTAAGAATGGGGAATCTCTTAATGTCTCGGTTACTTAATATTTTGTTTTAAAGAAAAATCGTTTAAGTTAACTGGGCGTTAAGAATGGGGAATCTCTTAATGTCTCGGTTACTTAATATTTTGTTTTAAAGAAAAATCGTTTAAGTTAACTGGGCGTTAAGAATGGGGAATCTCTTAATGTCTCGGTTACTTAATATTTTGTTTTAAAGAAAAATCGTTTAAGTTAACTGGGCGTTAAGAATGGGGAATCTCTTAATGTCTCGGTTACTTAATATTTTGTTTTGAAAACCGTTTAAGTAAACTGGGCGTTAAGAATGGGGAATCTCTTAATGTCTCGGTTACTTAATATTTTGTTTTGAAAACCGTTTAAGTAAACTGGGCGTTAAGAATGGGGAATCTCTTAATGTCTCGGTTACTTAATATTTTGTTTTGAAAACCGTTTAAGTAAACTGGGCGTTAAGAATGGGGAATCTCTTAATGTCTCGGTTACTTAATATTTTGTTTTAAAGAAAAATCGTTTAAGTTAACTGGGCGTTAAGAATGGGGAATCTCTTAATGTCTCGGTTACTTAATATTTTGTTTTGAAAACCGTTTAAGTTAACTGGACGTTAAGGAGGGGGAACCTCTTAATGTCTCGGTTACTTAATATTTTGTTTTAAAGAAAAATCGTTTAAGTTAACTGGGCGTTAAGAATGGGGAATCTCTTAATGTCTCGGTTACTTAATATTTTGTTTTGAAAACCGTTTAAGTAAACTGGGCGTTAAGAATGGGGAATCTCTTAATGTCTCGGTTACTTAATATTTTGTTTTGAAAACCGTTTAAGTAAACTGGGCGTTAAGAATGGGGAATCTCTTAATGTCTCGGTTACTTAATATTTTGTTTTAAAGAAAAATCGTTTAAGTTAACTGGGCGTTAAGAATGGGGAATCTCTTAATGTCTCGGTTACTTAATATTTTGTTTTGAAAACCGTTTAAGTAAACTGGGCGTTAAGAATGGGGAATCTCTTAATGTCTCGGTTACTTAATATTTTGTTTTGAAAACCGTTTAAGTAAACTGGGCGTTAAGAATGGGGAATCTCTTAATGTCTCGGTTACTTAATATTTTGTTTTAAAGAAAAATCGTTTAAGTTAACTGGGCGTTAAGAATGGGGAATCTCTTAATGTCTCGGTTACTTAATATTTTGTTTTAAAGAAAAATCGTTTAAGTTAACTGGGCGTTAAGAATGGGGAATCTCTTAATGTCTCGGTTACTTAATATTTTGTTTTGAAAACCGTTTAAGTAAACTGGGCGTTAAGAATGGGGAATCTCTTAATGTCTCGGTTACTTAATATTTTGTTTTAAAGAAAAATCGTTTAAGTTAACTGGGCGTTAAGAATGGGGAATCTCTTAATGTCTCGGTTACTTAATATTTTGTTTTGAAAACCGTTTAAGTAAACTGGGCGTTAAGAATGGGGAATCTCTTAATGTCTCGGTTACTTAATATTTTGTTTTAAAGAAAAATCGTTTAAGTTAACTGGGCGTTAAGAATGGGGAATCTCTTAATGTCTCGGTTACTTAATATTTTGTTTTAAAGAAAAATCGTTTAAGTTAACTGGGCGTTAAGAATGGGGAATCTCTTAATGTCTCGGTTACTTAATATTTTGTTTTGAAAACCGTTTAAGTAAACTGGGCGTTAAGAATGGGGAATCTCTTAATGTCTCGGTTACTTAATATTTTGTTTTGAAAACCGTTTAAGTAAACTGGGCGTTAAGAATGGGGAATCTCTTAATGTCTCGGTTACTTAATATTTTGTTTTAAAGAAAAATCGTTTAAGTTAACTGGGCGTTAAGAATGGGGAATCTCTTAATGTCTCGGTTACTTAATATTTTGTTTTGAAAACCGTTTAAGTAAACTGGGCGTTAAGAATGGGGAATCTCTTAATGTCTCGGTTACTTAATATTTTGTTTTAAAGAAAAATCGTTTAAGTTAACTGGGCGTTAAGAATGGGGAATCTCTTAATGTCTCGGTTACTTAATATTTTGTTTTAAAGAAAAATCGTTTAAGTTAACTGGGCGTTAAGAATGGGGAATCTCTTAATGTCTCGGTTACTTAATATTTTGTTTTAAAGAAAAATCGTTTAAGTTAACTGGGCGTTAAGAATGGGGAATCTCTTAATGTCTCGGTTACTTAATATTTTGTTTTAAAGAAAAATCGTTTAAGTTAACTGGGCGTTAAGAATGGGGAATCTCTTAATGTCTCGGTTACTTAATATTTTGTTTTGAAAACCGTTTAAGTAAACTGGGCGTTAAGAATGGGGAATCTCTTAATGTCTCGGTTACTTAATATTTTGTTTTAAAGAAAAATCGTTTAAGTTAACTGGGCGTTAAGAATGGGGAATCTCTTAATGTCTCGGTTACTTAATATTTTGTTTTAAAGAAAAATCGTTTAAGTTAACTGGGCGTTAAGAATGGGGAATCTCTTAATGTCTCGGTTACTTAATATTTTGTTTTGAAAACCGTTTAAGTAAACTGGGCGTTAAGAATGGGGAATCTCTTAATGTCT
This sequence comes from Cicer arietinum, assembly GCF_000331145.2. Taxonomy (NCBI): domain Eukaryota; kingdom Viridiplantae; phylum Streptophyta; class Magnoliopsida; order Fabales; family Fabaceae; genus Cicer; species Cicer arietinum. The sequence goes on from NC_021164.2 coordinate 30,131,977, forward strand.
CGGTTACTTAATATTTTGTTTTGAAAACCGTTTAAGTAAACTGGGCGTTAAGAATGGGGAATCTCTTAATGTCTCGGTTACTTAATATTTTGTTTTAAAGAAAAATCGTTTAAGTTAACTGGGCGTTAAGAATGGGGAATCTCTTAATGTCTCGGTTACTTAATATTTTGTTTTGAAAACCGTTTAAGTAAACTGGGCGTTAAGAATGGGGAATCTCTTAATGTCTCGGTTACTTAATATTTTGTTTTAAAGAAAAATCGTTTAAGTTAACTGGGCGTTAAGAATGGGGAATCTCTTAATGTCTCGGTTACTTAATATTTTGTTTTAAAGAAAAATCGTTTAAGTTAACTGGGCGTTAAGAATGGGGAATCTCTTAATGTCTCGGTTACTTAATATTTTGTTTTAAAGAAAAATCGTTTAAGTTAACTGGGCGTTAAGAATGGGGAATCTCTTAATGTCTCGGTTACTTAATATTTTGTTTTGAAAACCGTTTAAGTAAACTGGGCGTTAAGAATGGGGAATCTCTTAATGTCTCGGTTACTTAATATTTTGTTTTAAAGAAAAATCGTTTAAGTTAACTGGGCGTTAAGAATGGGGAATCTCTTAATGTCTCGGTTACTTAATATTTTGTTTTGAAAACCGTTTAAGTAAACTGGGCGTTAAGAATGGGGAATCTCTTAATGTCTCGGTTACTTAATATTTTGTTTTGAAAACCGTTTAAGTAAACTGGGCGTTAAGAATGGGGAATCTCTTAATGTCTCGGTTACTTAATATTTTGTTTTGAAAACCGTTTAAGTAAACTGGGCGTTAAGAATGGGGAATCTCTTAATGTCTCGGTTACTTAATATTTTGTTTTGAAAACCGTTTAAGTAAACTGGGCGTTAAGAATGGGGAATCTCTTAATGTCTCGGTTACTTAATATTTTGTTTTAAAGAAAAATCGTTTAAGTTAACTGGGCGTTAAGAATGGGGAATCTCTTAATGTCTCGGTTACTTAATATTTTGTTTTAAAGAAAAATCGTTTAAGTTAACTGGGCGTTAAGAATGGGGAATCTCTTAATGTCTCGGTTACTTAATATTTTGTTTTAAAGAAAAATCGTTTAAGTTAACTGGGCGTTAAGAATGGGGAATCTCTTAATGTCTCGGTTACTTAATATTTTGTTTTGAAAACCGTTTAAGTAAACTGGGCGTTAAGAATGGGGAATCTCTTAATGTCTCGGTTACTTAATATTTTGTTTTGAAAACCGTTTAAGTAAACTGGGCGTTAAGAATGGGGAATCTCTTAATGTCTCGGTTACTTAATATTTTGTTTTGAAAACCGTTTAAGTAAACTGGGCGTTAAGAATGGGGAATCTCTTAATGTCTCGGTTACTTAATATTTTGTTTTGAAAACCGTTTAAGTAAACTGGGCGTTAAGAATGGGGAATCTCTTAATGTCTCGGTTACTTAATATTTTGTTTTGAAAACCGTTTAAGTAAACTGGGCGTTAAGAATGGGGAATCTCTTAATGTCTCGGTTACTTAATATTTTGTTTTGAAAACCGTTTAAGTAAACTGGGCGTTAAGAATGGGGAATCTCTTAATGTCTCGGTTACTTAATATTTTGTTTTAAAGAAAAATCGTTTAAGTTAACTGGGCGTTAAGAATGGGGAATCTCTTAATGTCTCGGTTACTTAATATTTTGTTTTGAAAACCGTTTAAGTAAACTGGGCGTTAAGAATGGGGAATCTCTTAATGTCTCGGTTACTTAATATTTTGTTTTGAAAACCGTTTAAGTAAACTGGGCGTTAAGAATGGGGAATCTCTTAATGTCTCGGTTACTTAATATTTTGTTTTGAAAACCGTTTAAGTAAACTGGGCGTTAACACTCAGGGTGTTTAGTTGTTTTGTAAAATGATCAGACTAGGTTGTCACAGAGGGAACGGATGTCTTTCTTTTGGGGTTGCGTTTATTTTTAAACTGGAAGACTGTACTACTTTTGTTATGTATATATTTTGAATTCATGGATTAAGAATTTTTCCGCTGCTCGTAAATTCTGTTGACTTATTTATTGTTGTATTACGACTTAAATATTTATCCAAACGTGTGTTACCTTATTTATTTTCCTGTTTTATTTTAATTCCTTTTGTAAAAAAAAATACACTCACGCTTTGAAAAACGGGGTGTTACATTTCCCTTCTATCTCTTTGCGAAACGAAGCTTAGATCTAGATGAAACGGGGAGGTTTGTGTTTTACGGTTTTGAAATCCCTAATACCGTTTTTCTTCGTTTTCGAAACAACGAGGAAGAATGAAGTTGAGAAATCCTTGTCCTATCACCCACCAAGCCTTGGTTTTCTATTCTTGAAGAAAAGGAAGCAAAGAAAGCAAAGAAAAGAATAACAATGGAGGAAGGAGGAAGTTGGGCGTGCGAGACAGGGAGAGAGAAAATGTGTTTCGGTTTTCCTTTGGTTTTCCTTTCTTCCTTTTTCCTTCCTTTCTATTTCTTTCTTTTTCTTTCTTTCCTTTTTATATCCTTTTCTTTTCTCCCCAAACAAATATATATACATATAGATATTTATATATATTTTAATTACTTTTAACAAATATCTCAAAATATCTAGATATTTGTTAAATTACCATTTCACCCATAACCTCTCCAAACCACTTTTGTTAAAATATCCACTCTCGTCGCAACTCAATTGATATAAACAAATTTTAGCAATTGCGAGACATTTTTAACAAACTCCCCTGAATTAAATTCTTCGTAGAGGATTCACCGTACTTAATTTAATTTATTCATCGACGAGTAATTCTAATCGGGCATCAACATATCTTTATGGTCATTTAAACTCCCAAAATATTAATAACTTGGCTAAAAATCCCCTGAGTCAATACCAAAATCCACTAAAATACATAAAGTATAATTTAAAATTATGGGTTTTACAATGAGGAAGGAATTGCTCCTAGAACCAACCTAGTTCCAACAAATCCATATTAGCATGGCCATGCATTTCCATGTTCTCTCTCGATTAAGTAGCCTAAGGCATAATTCGTGTTTAGTTTAGTCCCAATAGCAACCTTGTCGCCGTGTAGGAATCGTAGTGACTTTAAGTCGAAGGACTACTCATTATGGTCGCATGAGAATTTCTAATAACGCTTACATAACAGTTATCTAGCTATGTTATAATTTGATATCTCATATCCATGACCCCGTGAGATCAGGTCATCAATCTACTCACGTAATAGTCTCTATGTGTTATTGTTATCTTAATTAACAATAATACTTTGACTATGAATCATGTTCATGTCGTTATGCTATCAAAAAACACATGAACAACATATAGGAAAATTCTAAAGAAATAAAGATGAGTGCTACAAAGTGTTTATTGCATTTTGCAAACAAGTAATGAATAAAAAATGTCTTGGATTATAACAATTAGAAGTGATAAACGAGGAGAATTCAAAAACAAGTTATTTGAAAGTTTTTGTGATGAGAATGGAATCTCACACAACTTCTCCTCTCCTAGAACACCACAACAAAATGGAGTTGTATAAAGAAATAATAAATCCCTTCAAGAAATTGCTAGAACAATGTTAAATGAGATGGATGTTGCAAAACATTTATGGGGAGGCAATTAACAACGCATGTTATATTCATAATAGAATTTTAATTAGATCAATATTGAATAAAACACCATATGAATTATGGAAGGGTAAAAATCCAAATATCTATTACTTTAAGCAATTTGCTTGTATTTGCTATATGTTAAGCACTAAATACAACTTTGGCAAGCTTGATCCCTGCTCACAAAAGTGTACCTTCATTAGATACTCTGAAATATCCAAACCTTATAGAGTGTTCAATAAGGAAACTAAGATTATAGAGGAGTCAATACATGTTAAATTTGATGACAAACAGTTTGACGTTAAAAAGTCAAAGCAAGTTATGGATACTGCAGGTTTACTAGAATTAGAGGAAGTAGATGCAGACAAACCAGAAGAGCCTAAACAGTTACAGGATGCAAATAAATCAGAGGAAGATGACAAAACATCAAAAGATGAATCTGACCAAGTTAGAAGCAGTCAAAATAACTCAGAAGTCAGAACTGGATTGAAGTACAAGTCATCCCATCATAAAACTCTGATTATTGGAAATTACAATGATCCTCTGAAGACTAAATCATTACTGAAGGACACAACCTTGCTTGATCGGCTAACATTAATTAAACCTACCTCTGTTGATAAAGCATTTGTATATGATGGATAGATCCTTGCAATGCAAGAAGAGTTGAATGAATTTAAAAGGAGTGATGTTTCAGATATAGTACTCATACCAAAGAAAAAAATTATTGGAGTCAAGTGGATGTTCATAAATAAGTTAAATCAAAAGGGAGAAGTTGTCAGAAACAAGGCCAGACTAGTTGCACAAGGTTACATTCAACAAGATGGTATTGATTACACTAAGACATTTGCTCCAGTGGCCAGGTTAAAGGAAATTTGTATCCTACTATCCTTTGTTGCTTATAATAACATTACATTATTTCAAATGGATGTTAAAAGTACCTTCCAAAATGAGTATATAAGTGAAGAAGTCTATGTTAACTAACCCTTAGGTTTTGAAACCTCTGAATTTCCAAACTATGTGTTTAAACTTAGGAAATCATTGTATGGTCTAAAACAAGCACCTAGGGCATGGTATGATAGATTAAGTAATTTATTTCACAATTTCAGAGGATGAGTACATTTCAGTTGTTGTCTACAACTCTCAACTACTGTGGATGAAACACCAAATAGAAGATTACAAAATCCTTGAGAGTAACATTCCCATATTATGTGATAATACTTCTACTAATTGCCTAACAAAGAACCGTATCCTGCATTCTAGGGCTAAACTCATAAAATTAAACCTCACTTTATTAGGGACTTTGTTCAAAAAGGAGTATTAAATATCCAATTTATAGACACTAAACACCAATGGGTTGACATATTCACCAAACCACTATTTGAAGACAGATTTGAATTCATTAAGATAAATATAAACCTTACCTTTATATACGATTAATGATGTGTTATGCCTAGATTATTTTAGATTCATATTTCTATGTATTTTATGTTTTTTCTATTCTCATAAAAAATAAAAACTTTAAAATCTTTTTGTCTGATGACAAAAGGGAGATAAAGATATTTGAGAACAATTTATTTTTTGATATGTTTATGTGGGGAGAGAAAGTGTATGCATGTGGGGAGAAAAGAACTATAAATCTACTTAGACTTAGGGGGAGCCTTAAGTCAGAGAGAGTCAAAATTTACAGTTTTTTCATCATAAAAAATGGGGAGATTGTTGGAACCAAGTTGGTTTTCCTCTTTTGATTTTGATGTTAGCAAAGGTATTTTCTGAGAACAATTTTTTTGGACTAATATTTTCATTAGTTGTTCAACAATTAGAACAAGAAGATAAAAGGAATTTACCAAAGGAAGTTACAATAGGAAGTGACTAGAGGAGTCACCAGCGGAAGTGACCAAAGGATGAGATTAGAGGAACACAAAAGCATATGCATCTGCATCTAAAGATATGCCTCTGAAAGCAACGTGCCTCTGAAGGTTATGAAGATTGCCTCTAATGTTTATATCAAGAAAACATTAACGTGCCTCTGATGATCTTTTCTAGTTGTCTGGTTTAGTCTCTTGTAATCGATGCATACCCTTCAGCTGTTTTGCGCTCATGTGGGGATAAGTTCATTATTTTCATTTTTAACCACTGTGAGTCCAGTTTTCTTAGGGACTAACAGCACCGGACTCACCCATTGACTATTGGAGATGGGGTATATAATGCATGCTTGCAAGAGCTTTGTAACTTTCTTTTTTACAACATCCAAAATTAATGGGTTAAGTCACCTTTGCGGCTGTCTGACTGATTTTTCCCCATCCTCTAGTAGTATCCTATGCATACCCATGGGTGGCCTAATACCAGGAATATCAGCTAAGGTCCATCCAATTGCATGCTTGTATTTTCCCAAAATCTGCAACAGCTTCTCTTCCTGTTCATATTCAAGTTTGGCTAAAATAACCACAGATAACTTGCCCCTTCCTTCTAAATATACATATTTTAAATTTTTCAGGAAGTGGTTTAAGCTCTATAGTCGGTGGCTGTTCAATGGAAGGTACAACACCAGTGGCCAAAGCTAAGTCTGCAAAATCAATTATTTTAGTAGAAATATCAATATTAGCACAATGATCAACCTACAAGGCAGCTTCGATATCAACACACACATAACACAATTGAGTATCTACACATAATTCACAAGTATAAGTATCATCAAAATCATACAATGAAGGAAAATCAGTAGCAAACTTATTGGGGTGAGTGTCATCAACCAAATCAACAAGAAATTCAATTTGAAAAATAGAATGCTCTTCCATGGGGTGTTTCATAGCATCAAAGAAGTTAAGTTTTACAATGCTATCACCAAATTCCATGGATAAAGTTCCAGCATGTACATCAATTTTTGTTCTAGCAGTTTTCAAGAATGTTCGGCCTAAGATGATAGACGCCATGTTAGACTTACTGTCTCCCTCTCCCTCCATGTCCAGAATGTAAAAATCTGCAGGAAATATCAATTCATTAACTCGAACAAGTACATCCTCCACAAGTCCAACAGAACAAGCATTGCTCCTGTTCGCCAATTGAATGGTAACATTTGTACTCTATAAAGGTCCAAGAGCTAGAAAGTTAAAAATAGATGTAGGCATAACATTAATGGAAGTTCTTAAATCTAACATAACATTTTCAAATTGATTGTTGCTTATGGTACATGGAATGGAAAAAGTTCCTAGATCTTTGCATTTCTAAGGCATGGGCTGAATGAGGGCTGAAACATTTCGCCCTATGTTTACTCTTTCATTACCTTTTAACCTTCTCTTGTGTGTTCACAAATCTTTTAGAAATTTTGCATATCTTGGAATCTGTTTAATTGCTTCAAGGAGGGGAATGTTCACTTCTACCTTCCTAAAGGTATCCAGCATCTCCTTGTCCATATCTGCCCCGTCCATTTTCTTAGTCTTCACTACCCTTTGAGGAAAAGGAAGTGATATATTTTGCTCAACATCAACAATTTCAGGTATCAAAGTGTCCTCAGCAACCTTGTTATTTTTCACTGCAGTTTCAGGTACCTTTGGTATTTCAACAACTTTCCCAGACCTCAATGTAATTGCACTGACATTGGGAGCATTTAGATTTACTACTGATTGTGCAGGCAATTGGTTTGACCCCTGAGTCTGTAGTTGATTAATTGATGTTGCTAGCTGACCAATCTTTGTTTTCAAATTTTGAATCCTAGAATCTATTCTTTGTTGAAATTGGAGATTCTGGACGACCATCTACTTAACGAGGTCCTCTAATGAAGGTGCATTGTTTTGCTGTTGAGGAATATTTTGTTGTTCCTACTGCTGCCTAGGTTGTTGTAGTGCAGATGAATTCCCCCACCTCAGGTTGTGATGGTTTCTCCAACCAGTATTGTACTTGTTAGATCACAGATCACAATTGGCTTGAGGATTGTATATATTTGATGCACATGCTTGAGGAGCATGATCAGTTGGATCTTCTTGCAATGTAAGACATGAATCTGTAGGATGCTCTGGAGAAGTGCAAATACCACATACCGCTGCTTGGCTTTTACCTATTGCCAATTTTTTTACTAAAGTTGTAAGCTCATCAAGTCTTCCTTCTAAATTCTTGTGGGAAGAAGCTTGAATTTCATTCACACCCCTTGCCAACACTGTTGAATTGCTTCTAGTTGTAAACTGATGGGAATTAATGGACATGTTCTCAATCAAAGCCTTTTCCGCTTTTAGGGTCTTATTGACAAGTGCTCCCCCACTTGCAGCATCCAAAGTGCTTCTATCCATAGGTAGCAAGCCTTCATAAAAATATTGGATGAGCAATTGTTCAAATATCTGGAGATGAGGACAGCTTGACACTAATTTCTTGAATCTCTCCCAATACTCATGTAATGATTCCCTGTCAATCTGCCTGATGCCACATATTTCTTTTCTAATTGAAGCAGCTCGTGAGGCAGGGAAGAATTTTTCTAGGAACAGCTTCTTGAGATCATTCCAACTTGTAAAAGAACCAGGTTGAAGGTACTATAATTAGTCCTTGGCAGCATCTTGGAGTGAAAATGGGAAGGCTCTCAGCTTAATGTGATCTTATGTGACTCCTTGAGGCTTCATGGTAGAACACACAACATGGAATTCCTTCAAGTGTTTGTGGGGATCCTCACTTGCAAGACGATTAAGCTTTGGAAGCAAGTGTATTAAACCAAATTTAAGTTCAAATGGTACAGTAACTTCAGAATAGGTGATACACAATGCATTATAATTTACATTAGGTGCAGCAAGTTGTCTTAAGGTTCTATTATTCGCATCAGCCATATTTTGCAGCACGTTGTCACTTTCACTATCTGACTCTGACTTGTTAACATTAGCAGCTCTATTAAGGTTCTATTATTCGCATACGCATCTGCATCTAAAGATATGCCTCTGAAAGAAACGTGCCTCTGAAGGTTACGAAGATTGCCTCTGATGTTTATATCAAGCATTCATTAACTTTGAAGATATTGTCCAAGCTGTAACACCCCGATTTTCAAAGCGAGGGTGTATTTTTTTTTTTAAAGAAATTAAAATAAATCAGAGAATTAAATAAGGTAATACCTTTGGATAAATAATTGAGTCATTATAATTTACAAGCAGCGGAAAAGTTTCTCAAAATATGAATCCAAAATATTTACACATCAAAAAGTGGTACATGTAACCCATCGAAAATAACATGTCAAGCTGACAATATTAGTATAGGTACAGTCTTCCATTTTAAAATAAATACAATTCAAAAGAAAGACGTCTGTTCCCTCAATGTCAACCTAATCTGATCATTCTCTAAAACAAACTAAACGCCCTGAGTGATCTCCACGCGCCCCGTAAGATCCTCCTAACATAGCTCCAGTCAGGCATTCCCCTCTACATGGTACGAACCGGTAGGATTGTCATGGCTCTCATCTAAGGGCAAAGCCCAGATTTCCACAATAGTTGTAAAGGATCACCAATCGAAATTAACAGTTAACACATAACATTTAAGTTTTTAAATGCCCAATTAACCTTTCCACTTATCATGCACCTTAAAAGGGTTTTCCATATGCTTAAAAGTTCATATAACACTTGCCAAATAAAAATGAAATCAAAATAAAGTTCTCAATCCATCAAGTAATACATAACTGACCAAAACATTGATAAATCAATTGAGCAATCGATTATCTAACTCAAAATAAGAATTTCTACTAAGCCAATCGATTTCCTGAAGGTTTTTAGTGAAATTTGAACTCTGGGCTTAATTCAATCGATTGGGAAATCGATTGAATGAATAACTGAGCCCCTGTATTAATGCCAATCGATTTCCAAATCGATTTTGTTAGTTTTGTTGAGTTCATGTATGGCCAAATCGATTTCTTAAATGGTATGAAAAAAACATATTATAAAATCGATTGGCAAATCGATTATGTCATTTTAGCGAAGTCCCTGTAACTCATCCAATCGATTGGGAAATCGATTTCCCTGCATATTCTTCCAAAAATACATAAACTAACTCAATCACATTCGTACACAATTCCACTTCTTAACACTTAGCAATTCCCACACGATCACCACGAAAAATTGGGTTTCGAAATAGTTTTGCAATCCATCACACTTACACACAATAATCAATACATAATACTTAGCAATTTCAACACATTTACCACAACAACTTGAGTTTCGAAATAGTTTTACAATCCATCACACTTACACACAATAATCAATACATAACACTTAGCAATTTCAACACAATTACCACGACAACTCAAATTCAAAACACTCAATCATAAACTTGAATCAAACACGACTCGCGTGCCAAGCACCCTAATGCGATGCGTATATGCCAAAATGCATGGACTCGGAATCCCAAACCAAAACCCTCCTCGAAGGGCCGTAAATCATAATTGTACCGCCTATCGCAGGCCAAAGTACCAATTACCGAGATGCCACCTATCACGGGTCAGCACGATTTACTAAAAAGCGTAAATCGTAAACGTACCACCTATCACGGGTCAGTACTGTTTACCGAGGTGCCACCTATCATGGGTCAGCACGATTTACTAAAAGAAAAAGCGTAAGTCGTAAACGTACCGCCTATCACAGGCCAAAGTACTATTTATCGAGGTGCCACCTATCACGGGTCAGCACAATTACCAAAAACGTAAATCGTAAACGTACCACCTATCACGGGTCAATACTGTTTAACGAGGTGCCACCTATCACGGGTCAGCACGATTTACCAAAATAAAATGCATGAGCATACACTGACCCCATCTACAACAATCGTTAAGAAAATGCATATATTAAAAGATTCCCCATTTTTAATACTCATTTAACTTAAACGATTTTCACAACAAACATTAAGTAAACAAGACATTAAGAGATTCCCCATTCACAAGCACACATTAAGTAAACAAGACATTAAGAGATTCCCCATTCCTTATACTCGTTTAACTTAAACGATTTTCACGAACACACATTAAGTAAACAAGACATTAAGAGATTCCCCATTCTTAATACTCGTTAACTTAAACGATTTTCACAAACACACATTAAGTAAACAAGACATTAAGAGATTCCCCATTCTTAATACTTATTTAACTTAAACGATTTTCGCAAACACACATTAAGTAAACAAGATATTAAGAGATTCTCCATTCTTAATACTCGTTTAACCCTAATGGTTTTCAAATTCCACACAAAACAACTCAAACATATTATCAAAACCAAATCACAATTCACACCAATTCACGTCTCGAATTTCGTAAGCATCAATTATGAACACGTCAAACACGAATTAACACAAATCATCACAACATACCACTCAAACACATCAAATTTCATTTACTCAAAATCATACACAAATGAGTTAAAGTCATTTTCCACGAAACATTCATCAATAACACCAAAACCTAACTCTAAGATTTTACCCATAAAGCCTTAGATTCATTTTTCCCCAAGTCAACACTCTAACCCTAACAAAATTCTTTTTCACACAATCACAGATAAGTCCCTAAATGCAAACTAAAAGTTTGGAAGGAGCCCTTACCTGCCCGTTAGCTTTAACGTGCGATTACGGTACCGCGAGTAAATTCGGTAAAATCTCCGCTCGCGACGTCGCTTCCAAAGTTGGTTCCCTAGCACCATAGCGTGGTAGTGAGCAACTTTCCCTTATATATCTTCGCGAAATGAAGCTTAGATCTAGATGAAATGGGGAGGTTTGTGTTTGACGGTTTTGAAATCCCTAATATCGTTTTTCTTCGTTTTCGAAACAACGAGGAAGTATGAAGCTGAGAAATCCTTGCTTCCTTACCCCTAATCTTTGGGTTTCTATTCTTGAAGCCAAGGAACGAAAAAGAAGCAAAATCAATCGAAGAAGAAAGTGGGAGATGGAGTTCACGCGAGGCAGAGGAAGAAGAAGGAAAATGTTTTCTGTTTTCTTTCAGTTTTCCTTTCTTCCTTTTTCCTTCCTTTCTATTTCTTTCCTTTTTCCTTCCTTTCCTTTCTTTTCTATATATATATATATATATTACTTTTAACAAATATCTCCAAATATCTAGATATTTATTAAATTTACCATTTCACATTAAATTCTTCGTAAAAGATTCACCGCAGTTAATTTAATTTATTTATCGACGAGAAATTTTAATTGGCATCAAAATATTTTTTTGGTCATTTAAACTCCCAAAATATTAATAATTTGGCTAAAAAGCCCCTGAGTTCAATACCAAAATCCACTAAAATACATAAAGTATAATTTAAAATTATGGGTCTTACACAAGCCATGCATTCAAAGCTCAAATTTTGCCAATAAAAAGTTGCAACACACTCCAAGTAATGCCTCTAATATTGCACTGACGTTGATGATTCAACAATGTGATTTGCCCAAAGCCACTAATTCTACATCACGCAATTTTGCCTCTAACTTTTCTTATCCAAGAAAAACAACATCTCACTCCAACAAGAAAGGCAATGGCTCTGATGGCATGTCAATGACTCTGATTGAAAGGATTCATTATGAAGAAAAGACTAAGCCGAATGTGAATTTTTGAATATTCAAGAACAAGCCTGAATCCATTCTCGCTCCAATCAATCAAGGTTATGAAAGAAGACTCACATGAATAAATTTTTGAACACAATATGATTAGATACAATTCAAAATTATAATTGAAGGAAATATTTAGCCAATGTGAAAATAAGATATGACCAAAATATTGTTCACAAGAAAATATGGTCAAAATATTGTTCACGTGTAGATATGGTCGAAATATTGTTCAAAAAAAGATATGGTCAAATTATTGTTCACAAGAAGATATGATCAAAATACTGTTCACAAGAAGATATGGTCAAAATATTGTTCGCAAGAAAGTACGGTCATAATATGGTTCACAAGAAGATATGCTCAAAATATTGTTCATAAGAAAATGTGGTCAAAATATTGTTGCAAGAAGATATGCTCAAAATTTGTTCACAAGAAGATATGCTCATAATTTGCTCACAAGAATATATGCTCAAGATTTGTTAACAAGAAGATACAATCATAATTATTCACAAGAAGATACACTTAGAATTACTCACAAGAAGAAACAATTAGAATTATTCACAAGAAGATACACTCATAATTTGTTCACAATAAGATACATTCTGAATTTGTTCACAAAAAATATATGATCTTGGTTCTAACATAGTCTACTCACATAATAATCTCAATGTATTATTATTGTCCTGATTAACAATAATATGTTTACTATACATACTTTAAGAATAGTATTCTAATGTTCAATATGTCTCACATTCAAGTCACACTTGATGTTCTATTAAACGAACTATCTATTCTTAGAACTTTATTACATTATACTATTAATAACATAATAAATGATTCATTGTACATATAACATAAATTAGATATATGATTTAAATCCAAGATACGAATAATAATCTATATAAAATAGATTGAGGTTAAGAATGACACCAACAAATTAGTCTATCACTTGCTCTATAGAATTCATCCTCATAGTGATCTTTATTGATTTCATAAACCCATTCTTATTTGATGGAGCATAGAACCTAAACTCTTTATTATTTTCAACATATCCAATTAAATACCCACTAATAGTCCTTGGGTCTAGATTTTTTTCTTGTGGGTTATAAATTCTCACTAACTACCATTGCTATATCGAAGGTCTCATCGATATAGAAAATTACACATAAACGTTGTCTAGTTTTATTTATTTTTTTATTAAGTTTTATAGTCACTTCAATAAAGAAACCAATTTTTAGTCTTCGATCGTTTTGGATGTTTTGCTACTAACCCTCTCTAAACAGACAGATTTTTGGAGTATTTGCTTTTTGTTTTGATGTTATAGGCCAATTCTATTGAGGAACGGACTCTTAGGAAGTTATAGATTTATTGTAGACACAAGATGGTTCCCAAAGGCCAAAATTACCTTTTAGTGGAGTTTGGAGCCAACAATAGAGAGTAGGGGCGCAATGCGCCGGACATTGCCTCTAAGTGCAAAAGGGAGGCCTTCTAACACATTGCACCAGCTAGTTTTACCCTCATTAAATATCAGCTAGCACATTGCACCCACTTATTGAGTGCAATGGTCTAACACGTGTATCTAGACCATTTTTAGGCCAAAAACTTTGATTTTGTTAGGGTTATGAATCTTGGATGCAAAGATGGAGACAACTACATCTTCGAAGAGACCTTGTGCAACCTTTATGTGTAATTTTCTTCTTTCTATGTATTTACTATCAAACATTATAAATAGATAATTTACTCATTGATTAGGGATTAAACGAATCTTTTTGAATATATGTAGTTTTGGTTTTCGTATGCTATTTAAGTAATTAAAACGTATTTGAATATTCATTGTCTTTCTTAATGGTTTTTTGTGCTAGATCACTATAGAATTTAATCTAGGTATATTATTTCATTATTGGAAAATAGACTATAATAGTTGGAAACATAATATATTTTCATGTTTCAATAGTGTTATAGGAATATAAAGTATTATTATTAACTTAGTAATTAGCATTATTGTTCTCCCATACTTATTAGTTTATATTATAATGTGAACTGATTATGTTGTATTTAAATTGATAGAATGAGAACTTAATTGGTTATGAACTGGTTATGCTGTATTGGTAGATAAAATGATAATTTAATTGATTATCAACTTGTTAAGTTGTATTTAGTATTTAAACTGATATAAAGAGAACTTAATTAGCTATCGATTGATTATATTTACTGAAATGTCTGAATTATTGAGTACTAATTTTGTGTTTGATTGTCACCAGCTATTAAATGAACATCACTATTGGAAATCACACAAATTTACTCATGTTTCCACACGTGAAAGAGTAAGTTACTGCCTTAATTTTTTTTTATGTATCATTAAATTTTAGTTGAGTTTGTAATTGAAACTTTTATTATTAACTTAATACTTAGTATGAATTTGATATTATTTATAACTTATTGAAATTTGTATTATTGTTAACTTAGTAATTAGTATTATTGTTCAGCCATACTTAGTAGTTTAGATTATAATATGAACAGATTATGTTGTATTTAAATTTATAAAATGAGAACTTAATTGGTTATGAATTGATTATGTTGTATTTAAATATAGAATGAGAACTTAATTGGTTATCAACTAGTTAGATTGTATTTAGTATTTAAACTAATATAAGGAGAACTTAATTGGCTATGAATATGTTGTACTCAAGCTTTTATTTTTCCAATAAATTAGTGGCAAGAGACTTGGCAGTGGTTCATTTTCAACATCGAAGTGGTTATCTCACATTAGAGGAGTTGAATTTCAAGGTTATAGTTTAAACTTTATATATTTATGTTGATGTATTCTAATTTATTTTATCATTAGATTATATTCTTGATATTCTTATGAAATTAATTTCATTTTTGTTATACGTACAACTACTGCAACATCAACCATATGCAAACTGGTCATCAAGTTCCAAAATATTGTTTTACTATGTTTATTAATAGATTTGGATGGAAATATATATTTATTTAAATACTTCTGGATGACTGTAATATATAATTACTTTTCTATATGATTGTAATTATAAAGTTTGACTAATTCTGGGTGATGTTGGCAAGCTTTTGATTTGGATGAAATCCTGAATAGCATGAATTTGTTATATATTATTTAGGTTTGTTACCAAAGATGAAGGTCCTAATATGTTTTTAATTGATGGCCTTGTTAATCTGTTATTTTGATCATTTATGTTTATAAGTCAATTTTTATTTTGAAGGATATTTGATGTAAACTATTGTTTTAAAAAATGGGGCTTAAGTTAAATTGTCTTATGATCCATTTAAATAAAAATTTAAACCACTGTTTTATGAAAAATCTTTATAGATAAATTTGTTGTAAATTGGACCACAAAGTTTTCAAAGTCCACACAAATTGAAACCGGTTCACCCGACCCGCAAAATCGATTAAACCCGTAACCCGAATACCAACAAACCCGATTTAAAAACATTCAAAATTGGGCCTCAGTTTGCCAACCGCGGTTTGTGCTAAATTGGATATTTAGACCCGAATCCGTCTGAACCCGACCGTTTGTCCAGCCCTATTATCTATGTTGTGTATGTGCTACGTCAGCATGAATTTACACGTCACTTCTAAATGTTGTGGATATGTCATTAATTTATTTCTACATCAATATTTTCTATTAAATATTATTTAAAAAGTCGATAAATTAAAAATATGTAATTCTACAAATTGAGGGATTAAAATTTTGAAAAATGAAATAGAGGAATTAAAATCTCTAATTGAACAAAATAGAAGATCAAAAATACATGTTACATATAGAAAATGGAACAAATGTGAAAACAAGATAGAATACAAAAGGTTAAATAATCAATGGTTTAACAAATTAATTGGGTGCTGGGATTTTTTTTTAGCCTCCAGAATACTATTTTATGCGGTCATTAACTGGGATAAGAAGAAACGTCAAAACAGTGTCTTTCATAGAGATTTAGAACCAAAGAGAAAAATAGAGTAAATGCAACGAGAAATAACTAGGTTGTATAAATAGAAATGAAGAGTACATTACTACATGAGTTGACAATTGTAAGAAAGAAACGAAAAGAATGTCAACTAAAAAAAGCGTGATTTGCCAGAAAAGGAAAAAGAGGACATAGTAATGTCGGATCTGTCAGTCTTTTATCTAAAATTATACTATGTTTGATTTATAAAATAAAGTGAGGAAAAAAAGTAATAGAAAGGAAAGTTAGAAGAAAGAAATATATTAAAAAATAAGGTGATTTTTTAATTGTTTGATTGGAGAGAGAGTTAAAGAAAGAAAAAAAAGATGAAAACTTGTATTTTCTTTGTTTGTGTGAAAGTGATATATTTTTAAACTCATAAAAATAGCTCAAATTGTGGTATATGACAAAAATAAAGTAGAAGTAAAATTGAAAAAGAAAAAAAGTGATTCATTTCTTTTCAAAATGGAGAGAAAGAACTTTTATGAGATCTATTATTTATTTTTTCATTTTCTCTCACGTTTGATGGATACCAAATAATGGAAACAATTTTGAAATATGTGTTTTCTTTCCTGTGTCATTTTTCCTTCCCCTTCCCCAATTCCAAACACAATATAAACTAAAGGGATTTGGCCTATTTTATTTGGAAAGTGAGCAAATGCCTGTGGTCAAAAGAGAGGTCACGTCTTTCACGTTAAGAAGTTATGTATTGTCCTTCTCCTATTCTTCTTTCTGTATAGTTTATTTATTTATTCATTTATTTATTTATTTCGATACAAGTGCTCCTTTCCATTTTACTATAGATGAAAATAATAATTAATTAATGATACCATTTTAACCCGTAATTTAAATAGATAACACCTATTAAATTTAAAAAATTTCTGTATAAGTTAGTATATCGTTGTTCAAAATCAGGTAGAATTTTAAGTTCAACATAACCTGCTATTATATTTTAGGTTTGATGTAGAAAATCATTTTTCTTTTATCCACCCTCTATAAAAGAAATTAATTATCAGTCCATGCAAATTATATACACAATTTAAATACACAAAAATAATTCAAAATATTAAAGTGTTACCGTATAGATGAAATCTCTTAGTGTACATTTACGGTTTATGGAAACAAAGCGAGAACACAAAGCACGAGACTTATAGCAACATTCACTTTTAGACGAGATACAAAATTGAACTCTTCTAGTGTCTCCATCACAACCTGAACATGTGAATTATTCGCCTTACAAAAAGGTAGTACGTCGTCCACAAGTAGAAGGTGAGATAATCAAGAACTGCTTGATGACACATGCACAGGTTTCCAATGCCCCAAATCCACCTTGTGTTGAATAGACAAACCAAGTTTCTCCATAGCACAAATAAATAAGGCGATAACGAATCCCATGGCGTAAGCCGCTCGTAGGTTTGAACTAATCCATTTTAGTACCATTCCAAAGGAGTGCTAATTTACTAACTCTAACACAACTCATGATCAGGTTAATTGTTATTTTTAATTTTTGAAAAAACTTTGAAAAAACAATTTATGCCACTAAAAATATTATTGGGTTGAGTCGCGAACTAGGTTTCTCTCTTTAAGACGTTTCAAGGCACTGTTCAAATTGTGCAAGGTAGACAATCAACCACGAAGTCCCAAGGATAAAAAAGCTCCAATCATTGTATCGCAGTTCTACTGCACCGTAGAAAAACCGTTCTAGAATTACACCCTCCTTATGACAGTCGAATGACTGTCACTCGTAATATGGTATTAAGATCACTCGAAAGAAAGAGAAGAAGTAAGTAAGAAAAGGGGAGAAGAGAGAAAAACCTCAGATTCTGTAACACCCCGTTTTTCAAAGCGAGGGTATATATTTTTTTTTTTAAAAGTAATTAAAGACAAACAAAGAATTAAATCAAGAAAATGCCTTTGGATAAATAATTGAGTCATTATAATTTACAAGCAGCGGAAAAGTTTCTCCAATTATAAATCCAAACCATTTACACAACAACAAATGGTACATGGAACCCATTCGAATAAGATGTCAAACTGACAAAATTAGTATAAGTACAATTTTCCAAACTAAAAATACTCCAATCCAAAAAGAAGGACACCTAGTCCCTATACATCATCCTAATCTGATCATCCTACCAAAAAGCTATACACCCTGAGTGATCTCCACGCGCCCCGTGAGATCCTCCTAACGTAACTGCAGTCAAGCGTCCCCATCTCCATTCCCGTCCGTAGGGTACGAACCGGTAGGACCGTCCTGACTCTCATCTGAGGGCAAAGCCCAGATTTCCACAATAATTGTAAAGGGTCACCAACCAAAAAAAATAACAGTTAACACATAACAA
>NC_021164.2:30151834-30172048 GCF_000331145.2 Cicer arietinum
ACCGTTTTTCTTCGTTTACGAATTAAAGAGGAAGAGTGGAGTTGCGAAATCCTTGTTCTAACTCTCACCCAACCTTGGGTCACTAGTTTTGAAGAAAAGAAAGCGACGAAAATGAAAATAGGAGAAAGAGAGAAAAGTGGTCACGGTTCAGAGGAAGAAGATGGAATTTTCGATTTTCCTTCCTTTCTTTTTCTTTCCTTTGTTTTTCCTTTCTTCCTTTTTCCTTCCTTCCTCTTATACTATTTTCTTTTCCTTTTCCTTCCTTCTAGTTTTCCTTTCTTTTTCCCTCCAAACAAACATATATAGATAATAAATACAACTTAACAAATATCTCAAAATATCTAGATATTTGTTAAATTACCGTTTCACCCGAAACGCATTGAATTATCCGTAAAGGATTCACCGTAGTTAATTTCAATTTATTTATCGACGAGAAATTTTAATTGGCATCAAAATATCTTTTTGATTATAAAACTCCAAAATATTATTAACTTTGGCTTAAAAGCCTCCGAGCCAAAATCCAAAATACACCAAAAATACATAAATGGTACTTTAAAATTATGGGTCTTATAGATTCGAAGTGTTTTTGGTGTACATTTCCAATTGAGGAGAACCCTCTATTTATAGAGGAAATCCGCAACTGGATCAAAGAGAAATATGCGATCCATTAGGTTTGATACACTAAATATGTTCTCCAATATTTAGGTTTTGACCACATAAACGTGCGATTCAATCTGTTTGACCAAAAAAACGTGTGCTCCAAATTTAGGGTTTCAATCGGGCAATAACAGACGCGTGAGACCAAAGATTAGGATTTTGACCAACAAAACTGAAGCGCGAAATCTGGGGCAAGGAAATGACTAGATCAGATGTTGAATGTTGACTCGGTGGAGGGCAATTACGTAATTAACGTATCAATCAGAGATAAAAACGCAAGCATTCATTTAATGTTAAATAAATAAATAATTTATTAAGTTTGTCATATACTGAAAAATAATACACCACAAAGCCAAGCCCAAGCCCAAATGTGTCTTTTGAATTGAAACTTTGCATAGCAAGTAAGATTCAGATTCAATAAGAGTGACTCGTAGTCTTGAACTCTATCTCTAACATCAAACTCACACACAACATTTTCATTTGGTGTATTCTCAAAAGTCCGTCCATTTATGGCTACGCACGTCTATCTCAGTTTAGTGAACGTTGTAGGAATTATGCCTCGAAATTCCATAGGAAGCGACCCCACTTCCACATTCATATAGGTGAGTATATCAAGAGTACTTCTATAGCTAGGTACTCCAATCCATATAGAGTATAGATTTCATTAAGAGTTTATATTATCTCATCTTTTTATCGCTTCAGGAATCATGCTTCTCTCATATATAATATAGCATGTTCATGTATTATCACTATGACTTGTTATTACCCATTGAACCTAATTCTTGGGATCCCCAGTCTTTTTGGTCGGGTTACCCTCATAAGTGACTCATTGATCTATAGGCAATAGTCTGATCCTTTTGGATGTATTTAGGACTTTCTCTCTAGCGAATCATTTCGTCAAAGGATATGCTGAATTTTCATCAGTGCATATATGATTCACTATAACAACTCTTTTAGAAAGTCATTCTCTAACTCTGTTGTGCTTATGATGTATTTGTCGTCTCTTACCGTTGTAATAACAATTCTCAGTTTTTGCAATAGCCGCAGTACTATACAGTGGATCAACCCAGCTGGGAAAGGTTTTTCCCATTGAGGGATTTCAGCTACCAAGCATCTCAACCAACTTGCTTCTTCACTAGCAGTAGCTAGTGCTATCATTTCAGACTCCATAGTGGATTGAGCCATTGTCGTCTGTTTCTTCGATTTCCAAGATACAACACCATTGTTTATACTGAAATGGAGTCATTTGGTTGCAATGGAGTCATTTGATAGGGTGTTCCAATCCACATCACTATATCATTCAAGGACGGCAGGAAATCATTGATAATGTAATCTGAGACTCATGGTCCTTTTAAGGTATCTCATGACTCTTTCGTTAGCGTGTTAATGCTCCATACTAAGTCTACTAGTAATTTGCACAACAATTCCACGACGTAGGCAATGTCGGGTCTAGTACAATCAGTGGCATACTTGAGGCTGACAATGATGCTCGAATATTCAGTTTGTCTAACACATTCACCAATGTTCTTGAAAAATTTCACACTTGGATCATATGGTTTGCAAGCAGGTTTATAGTCAAAGTAATTATATTTCTTTAGGATCTTTTCAACATAGTGAGATTGATCCAAAGAAATTCCCTTTTTTGACCTAGTAATATTAATTCCAAGGATTACACTCGCTTCTCCGAGGTCTTTCATATCAAAGTTGTTACTCAACAATGATTTCACATTATTTACAGCATGAATGTTTGAACGAAATATAAGTAAGTCATCTACATAGAGATATACGATAGTGCAAATGCCATTTTTAGATTTGTAATAAATACATTTGTCACTTTCATTCATTTTAAACTCAATTGATATAATCAAGTTATCAAATTTTTTATGCCGTTACTTAGGAGCTTGTTTAAGACCATACAAAGACTTATCTAACTTACAGACCTTGTTTTCTTGTCCATGAATTACAAAACCTTCTTGTTGTTCCATATAACTTTCTTCTTCCAGGTCATCATTTAAAAAGGTTGTTTTAACATCCATCTGGTGTATCACCAAGTTATGAATAGCCTCAAGTGATATAAGCACCCTAATGGATGTTATTCTAGTGACTGGTAAAAAAGTGTCGAAGAAATCTATATTTTCTTTGTCTAAAACCTTTGGCTACAAGACGTGCCTTGTATTTATCAACAGTTCCATTAAGTTTTAGTTTCCTTTTCAAGATCCATTTACAAACTATTGGTTTGCAACCAGGAGACAAGTTTACAAAATGTCAGGTCTTGTTAGACTCTAGAGAATCCATTTTATCGTTTATAGCTTATTGCCATAAATCTGCATCAAATGATGACAAAGCTTCTTTAAGATTTGCAGGATCTTCTTCTAAGTTATAGGCCATATATTCGGGTCCATAATCTTCAAAAAATCTTACTCTCTTACTTCTTGGAGCTTTTATTTCGTCTTGGTTGTTGCTTTCAGTGCTTCTTGTGATAGGAACTTGACTAGGTTCACTGCCCCCACTATTTCTCGATTTGAAAGGGATTTTATTTTCATAAAAGTCAACATCATTTGATTCTATGATCACTTTCACATTTAGGTCATTGAACTTATACGCTTTACTGTTTACTGCATACCCAATGAATATACATTCATAGGCTATACTAGAGAGTTTAATTCACTTGGGATCGGAGATTCTGACATAAGCAAGACAGTCCCATGTTCGAAGATAAGACAAGTTGGGTTGTCTTTTCTTCATTATCTCATAAGGAGATGTTTTGTTTTTAGATTTAGGAACTCTAATCAAAACATAGCAAACAGTCAAAATAATTTCTCCCACCAGTAAGATGCAACACCAGAGTTAAGCATAATAGTAACAACTAGTTCAATAAGAGTTCTGTTCTTTCTTTCAGCTTTACCATTCATTTCAGGTGAATACAGTGCAGTAGTTTCATGTATAATTCCTTGGGTTTTATAAAACTCATTAAATAAACTGGAATCATATTGATAGCGTTTCAGCAAGTGTACTGGATCGTTGCAAGTAATAATAAAATGGTAGTACTGAGTGTCGAACTCAAGGATTGCGTTTTACTATTGAATTTTATTTAATTACTAAAATTGAACAAAAAGTTTCCAAGTTGATTGAAATAATATTTAAAACTAACAACAATAATAAAATTGATCCTTTATAATAAGAAAAATGTCAGGGATGAGTTTCACTTCGAATCCAACCTTGGTGTCTAATTTGATCCTAGTTATTGAATTCCTTTATTGAATTATTACCGAATTCTTTTTATTATTCTTGCCCTAATATCTTAGTGACATAACCTTTAATTCCAAAGTAACCCCTAATTCCTTAGTAGATTTAAGATTAGAATTAAGCATTACTGTATAACAATTCTCTTGTTAAACTATTGCCTTTGCAACTAATTTAATTGGTTTCATGACCTATATCTATCCCTAGACTACAAATTCATGAATTTCTCATCTCAAGCATTCGTAAAGTCCACTTCCGTTTCAAAATACAAATCGTAGAACATTTTAATGTTGATGAAGCAATAAAAAGCATTAAGCACAGAGATGAGAAAAATAATTCAATAAAATCATTCATATAACAAGAAATCAAATCATAAAAATAAGAGTTTCATCTTGTTACACTTATCCCTAATAAATAGAGTTTAGTTACTCATGACAGAGATAGAAAAAGATAGAGATTAGAAAAGAATTAAAAGATATATTCATGAATGATTATTGATAAAATTGCTCCAATGGTATTAGAAACGGTCGTCTTTGAGTTTCTATACTTGGCACAAGTCTCCCAAATTCCCAGTAGTCAAAAAGATCCCTAAAAACTGAAGAAAAAAAAAACACGTTTTTATACATTCAGCAGCGCGCTACGCGCCCCAGGCGCGAGATTTGCGCTCTAGGCGGGCCATGGAAATGCGCCCCAAGCGCAGCTGTTGCGCTTCAGGCGCACAACTTCTTCCGATTGATGTTTCGTTGCATTGTTCGCCTCTTTTGATTCTGAATTGGGGTCCATTGTCTTCATGAAAGTTGTAGCTATGGATCTTAGCTTTTATTTGCACTTGGGTTGACTCCAATTGGACATATACAACTCCAGATATGTCTGAAATACTTCGCATAACGCATGTTGATTTCTCACCAAAATTCAGCATTACACTAAAACAAAGTAACAACGCAAAACTCCGAAAAATCTCTACTTAATCAAGGAAATAATAACATAAACATTTCATTAAATCAAATAATTAAAATCAACAAAATATATCAAATAACTCCTTAAATTAACTAATGGTTAAAGATAAATAAGACTAAAATCAATGAAAAATATGCATTTGATGAAGAGTCATCACAACTCCAAACTTAATCTATTGTTTGTCCCTAAGCAACAATTAATTTCAGATCTGGTATAGTTAAAAGCAAACTTAAACTCAATTTATCAAATCAAATCAAACTCAATTCTCAAAGTTCCAGCTTCTACAAAACATTCATCACGCTCCATGGTTGCTAAAAAAAGAACAACACAATTTCTATACTTTAGGATTCATTCATCAAGTTCAACTCTCTATTCACACAATCTCACTAAAATATCTCTCAAGTGTTTAGCAAGGGTTATGAATTTATCACTCAAATCCTAGAACATGCATCACGCTACCATAGTCTTGAAAAAATTCTAGTTAGCAATCACAATGCAACAAACACGTACACTTTTGGAGGACCTTCGAGTTGTAATAGGGCTTAGGTAAAGGTAGGATATTTTGGGATAGTAGGCTTTACTACTTGGAGTTAGGCATACATTTTCAAATTATTCTACCACTTTTTATTTTTATTCACCTTTTCATTGTGGAGATTATCAAACATTGAAAAAAGAACCAATAATATATTATTTATCAAAGTACACAAACTGATTTTTTTTCCTTCTTTTTTTTTCCTTTTTGTTTTAATTTTTTCTTTTTCTCCTTCTTTTGTTTTTCGTGTTTTCTTTTTGTATGAATCACCACCCCAAACTTAAAAGGTTGCTATCCAAGTAAGGTGATTTAATTAAAGTTAGGTCTTTGGCTTGTAATGTGGCTAGTAACTGAAATAAAAGGGCAATGCTCAAAAGGGCTAGCAAAGGACTAAATTTTCATAGGGTAATTAGAAAGGCTCAAACGACCAAACAAAATTGCCTCAGTGTATACATAAATTACAAGTGATGCAAGTCAGAATTAGTGCAAGTTCTGAAGGGAAAACACATGTTTGGATAATCACACAACAAAGAATTAAAGTGTTTAGGCTCAAAAATTCACAGATAGGATAATAAGAAAAAGTATGAACTATCTAAATGGTGCCAAACATGCCACTACAAAATTTATTTAGTTTGTTTTCTTATTTTTTTAATTTAAAAAAATGGCAAGTAAGATTTCGACAACCAAGGAGTAATCAACAATGCTTGCATTAGTGAAACTTATCGAATTGAGCAATGATATGAGCAAAGAAATAGAGTTTAAATTTCAAAATCCCAAACAGAAAACTTAAGACCAAATGCAAGTTGTTAATAATTATTCATCATAGTGCATGTTTACACACAATTAGAAAGAAACAAATTCAAATAACAAAAATAAGATTGCAAAAATTAAAAGTTACCTTTATCTGTGGGTTGTCTCCCACGTAGCGCTTCTTTAAAGTCATTAGCTTGACGCCTCAACTATTGTCAAGGTGGCATATATGACAGGAAGAACATATCATCTTTCTTCTTCTTTTTGTTTGGTAGAAATTCCATGAACTTGAGAAATAAAAGATGTTGCTTCCATGTCCTTCTCAATTGGACATTAATGAACAAGGCATAGATTAAATCTCGATCTTTATCAATCTCTTCTTTTTTCTTTTCCTCGTTCGTCTTTTCCTCTTGCTTATCTTCTTCTACCACAACAATGAAATTATCTTTAATCTTCAACTTCACCTCCATCATCTCAAGCTTAACCACTTGCTCAAATAACCTCTCACATTGACTTTCAAAACTTTCAATTGAAACCATGTTATTATTCATGAATTTAACCAAAACGTCCATAATGTGAAGGTTTTTGTCATCTGATTCTTTGGATAGAATTTTAGGAGGTAAAATTTGTTCCAAAATGATCTTTTTAAAAAATCTCGTCATTTTCGGCATCTTTGACCAAAAAATCTTCATATTCTATTAGTTCGACAAGGTCATCAGGACAAGTTCCATTCATATGTCCTTCTCTGCAAAAGTCACACCTAAGAGATTGCATCTGAGGGATCGGAGGGTGATATTTTGAAAATGTATCTCTCAAGATTTGCCCCTCAATCATGCGACATATACCAGACATAAGACAAGTATCACACTCTTCATATAATTGTAGTAGAATATCATCATTATAATATTTCATGCTCTACAGCGAACAGTTATCTCAAACCAAGAAGAGACAAACCACTAGCACATGACATTAGCAAGCACAACAAATAAAACATAAATAAAAGAAAAACAATTTTTTTTTAAATTAAAATTAAAATAAAAGCAAAAAATTTATTGCAGAGCAAAAAATTTCAATTAAGTAAATAAATTAAATTCAATAGTGAAATGGAAATCCCAGACAACGGTGCCAAAATCTTGATAGCGTTTCAGCAAGTGTATGGAATCTTTTCATGTAAAAATTAAAACGGTAAAACCAAGTGTCGAACTCAAGTGTATGGAATCTTTTTACCGGATTTGCTCGCAGTGCCGTAATCGCACGTTAGAGCTAACACCCTTGTGTTGGTATAAGGACGGTAGAAATATGATCGTCGGACCAGAGATGGTGCAACAGACTACAGCTAAGGTAAGGAAAATCAAGGAGAAAATGAAGACTTCACAAGGTCGTCAGAAGAGTTACGCGGACAAGCGTCGCAGACTTTTAGAATTCGAACAGGGTGACCATGTATTTCCGAGAGTCACATCTACTACGGGAGTTGGTAGGGCATTGAAATCGAAGAAGTTGACTCCGAAATTCATTGGACCATATCAGATTTCTGCAAGAATTGGGCCTATTGCTTATCGGATTGAATTGCCTCCGATACTGTCCAACATTCATGACGTGTTTCATGTATCACAGTTGAGGAAATATCTTGCAGATCCATCGCATGTGATCGAACCAGACACAATCCAACTGAAGGATAACTTGACATTCGAAGTACCACCTGTGAGAATTGAGGACAGGAAGATTAAGCGATTGAGGACCAAGGATGTTTCGTTGGTCAAGGTGATTTGGAACCCAATTACTGGAGATGCGACTTGGGAATTGAAGAGCAAGATGAGAGAACAACACCCAGAGCTATTTATCGATGCATAGTTTCGAGGACGAAACTAATTTTAGGGGGGGAGTAATGTAAGACCCATAATTTTAAAGTACACTTTATGTATTTTATATATTTTGGATTTTGACTCGGAGGCTTTTTAGCCAAAGTTAATAATATTTTGGAGTTTATAGGATCAAAAAGTTATTTTGACACCATTTAGAATTACTCGTCGATAAATAAATTTAAATTAAGTGCGGTAAATCCTTTACGGAGAATTTAATGCGTTACGGGTGAAATGGTAATTTAACAAATATCTAGATATTTTGAGATATTTGTTAAGTTATATTTAATATATATATATATATATATGTTTGCTTGGAGAGAATAGAAAGAAAGGAAATTAGAAGGAAGGAAAAGGAAAAGAAAAGGTTATATAAAGGAAAGAAGGAAATAGAAAGGAAGGAAAAACAAAGAAAGGAAAAAGGAAGGAAAGAAAATTCCAATTTTCCATCTTCTTCCTCCCGTGCCTCGCGAAAACCCATTTCTTCTCCTTCTTGGTTTTGCTTTCTTTTTCGTTCCTTTTCTTCAAAACTAGTAACCCAAGGTTGGGTGAGTGTTAGAACAAAGGTTTCGCAACTCCACTCTTCCTCTTTGATCCGAAAACGAAGAAAAACGGTATTTGAGATTCAAACACAAACCCCTCCGTCTCTTCTAGATCCAAGCTTCATTTCGCGAAGAGTTAGAAGGGAAAGTTGCTCACTACCACGCTACGGTGCTAGGGGACCAATTTGGAGGCGACGTTGCGAGCGGAGATTTTTACCGGATTTGCTCGCGGTACCAGAAACGCACGTTAGAGTTTTTGCCACTGACTTACTGTGTAGTCGAATACAGACTGCTGTATTCGAATACATTTTGCTACTGACTTGCTGTGTAGTCGAATACAGACTGTTGTATTCGAATACAGACATGCTGTTTTTGCCACTGACTTACTGTGTAGTCGAATACAGACTGCTGTATTCGAATACATTTTGCTACTGACTTGCTGTGTAGTCGAATACAGACTGTTGTATTCGAATACAGACATGCTGTTTTTGCCACTGACTTACTGTGTAGTCGAATACAGACTGCTGTATTCGAATACATTTTGCTACTGACTTGCTGTGTAGTCGAATACAGACTGTTGTATTCGAATACAGACATGCTGTTTTTGCCACTGACTTACTGTGTAGTCGAATACAGACTGCTGTATTCGAATACATTTTGCTACTGACTTGCTGTGTAGTCGAATACAGACTGTTGTATTCGAATACAGACATGCTGTTTTTGCCACTGACTTACTGTGTAGTCGAATACAGACTGCTGTATTCGAATACATTTTGCTACTGACTTGCTGTGTAGTCGAATACAGACTGTTGTATTCGAATACAGACATGCTGTTTTTGCCACTGACTTACTGTGTAGTCGAATACAGACTGCTGTATTCGAATACATTTTGCTACTGACTTGCTGTGTAGTCGAATACAGACTGTTGTATTCGAATACAGACATGCTGTTTTTGCCACTGACTTACTGTGTAGTCGAATACAGACTGCTGTATTCGAATACATTTTGCTACTGACTTGCTGTGTAGTCGAATACAGACTGTTGTATTCGAATACAGACATGCTGTTTTTGCCACTGACTTACTGTGTAGTCGAATACAGACTGCTGTATTCGAATACATTTTGCTACTGACTTGCTGTGTAGTCGAATACAGACTGTTGTATTCGAATACAGACATGCTGTTTTTGCCACTGACTTACTGTGTAGTCGAATACAGACTGCTGTATTCGAATACATTTTGCTACTGACTTGCTGTGTAGTCGAATACAGACTGTTGTATTCGAATACAGACATGCTGTTTTTGCCACTGACTTACTGTGTAGTCGAATACAGACTGCTGTATTCGAATACATTTTGCTACTGACTTGCTGTGTAGTCGAATACAGACTGTTGTATTCGAATACAGACATGCTGTTTTTGCCACTGACTTACTGTGTAGTCGAATACAGACTGCTGTATTCGAATACATTTTGCTACTGACTTGCTGTGTAGTCGAATACAGACTGTTGTATTCGAATACAGACATGCTGTTTTTGCCACTGACTTACTGTGTAGTCGAATACAGACTGCTGTATTCGAATACATTTTGCTACTGACTTGCTGTGTAGTCGAATACAGACTGTTGTATTCGAATACAGACATGCTGTTTTTGCCACTGACTTACTGTGTAGTCGAATACAGACTGCTGTATTCGAATACATTTTGCTACTGACTTGCTGTGTAGTCGAATACAGACTGTTGTATTCGAATACAGACATGCTGTTTTTGCCACTGACTTACTGTGTAGTCGAATACAGACTGCTGTATTCGAATACATTTTGCTACTGACTTGCTGTGTAGTCGAATACAGACTGTTGTATTCGAATACAGACATGCTGTTTTTGCCACTGACTTACTGTGTAGTCGAATACAGACTGCTGTATTCGAATACATTTTGCTACTGACTTGCTGTGTAGTCGAATACAGACTGTTGTATTCGAATACAGACATGCTGTTTTTGCCACTGACTTACTGTGTAGTCGAATACAGACTGCTGTATTCGAATACATTTTGCTACTGACTTGCTGTGTAGTCGAATACAGACTGTTGTATTCGAATACAGACATGCTGTTTTTGCCACTGACTTACTGTGTAGTCGAATACAGACTGCTGTATTCGAATACATTTTGCTACTGACTTGCTGTGTAGTCGAATACAGACTGTTGTATTCGAATACAGACATGCTGTTTTTGCCACTGACTTACTGTGTAGTCGAATACAGACTGCTGTATTCGAATACATTTTGCTACTGACTTGCTGTGTAGTCGAATACAGACTGTTGTATTCGAATACAGACATGCTGTTTTTGCCACTGACTTACTGTGTAGTCGAATACAGACTGCTGTATTCGAATACATTTTGCTACTGACTTGCTGTGTAGTCGAATACAGACTGTTGTATTCGAATACAGACATGCTGTTTTTGCCACTGACTTACTGTGTAGTCGAATACAGACTGCTGTATTCGAATACATTTTGCTACTGACTTGCTGTGTAGTCGAATACAGACTGTTGTATTCGAATACAGACATGCTGTTTTTGCCACTGACTTACTGTGTAGTCGAATACAGACTGCTGTATTCGAATACATTTTGCTACTGACTTGCTGTGTAGTCGAATACAGACTGTTGTATTCGAATACAGACATGCTGTTTTTGCCACTGACTTACTGTGTAGTCGAATACAGACTGCTGTATTCGAATACATTTTGCTACTGACTTGCTGTGTAGTCGAATACAGACTGTTGTATTCGAATACAGACATGCTGTTTTTTTTGCTGAATGCTGAAACAGCCTTGTATTCGAATACAGAGATGCTGTATTCGAATACAACAATGTTGTTTTGTTAAAAACTTCATTTCTCAACCTTGTTTATGCATGTTTGGCATATGGAAACCCTTTTAAGGTGCATGCTTAGTTGAAAGGTTATTTTGAGCATTTAAAATCTTAATTGCAATGTGTTAACTGTTATTTTTTGGTTGGTGACCCTTTACAATTATTGTGGAAATCTGGGCTTTTCCCTCAGATGAGAGTCAGGACGGTCCTACCGGTTCGTACCCTACGGACGGGAATGGAGATGGGAACGCTTGACTGCAGCTACGTTAGGAGGATCTCACGGGGTGCGTGGAGATCACTCAGGGTGTTTAGTTGTTTTGTAAAATGATCAGACTAGGTTGTCACAGAGGGAACGGATGTCTTTCTTTT
Organism: Cicer arietinum; assembly: GCF_000331145.2. Taxonomy (NCBI): domain Eukaryota; kingdom Viridiplantae; phylum Streptophyta; class Magnoliopsida; order Fabales; family Fabaceae; genus Cicer; species Cicer arietinum. The sequence continues at coordinate 30,163,616 of NC_021164.2, forward strand.
GGGGTTGCGTTTATTTTAAACCGGAAGACTGTACTGTTACTATTATTGTCAGTACGACACCTTAGTTGAATGGGTTCCTTGTATCTTCTGGTTGTTGTTTAAATACTTTGGATGTATGTATTTGAGAAACTTTTTCCGCTGCTTGTAAATTTTAATGACTCAATTATTTATCCAAAGGCATTTCCTGATTTAATTCTCTGTTTTATTTTAATTCCTTTTAAAAAAAAAAAGATACACCCTCGCTTTGAAAAACGGGGTGTTACACCTAACAAATAGGGTTTAATTACTCATGATAAAGATAGAAAAGATAAACATTAGATAAGAATTACAAGAAAGATTCATGAATGATTCTTGATAAAACTGCTCTAATCGTGTTAGAAACGGCCGTCTTTGAGTTCCTATGATAGGGCACAAGTCTCCCAACTTTCCAATAGTCAAAAAGATATCTAGAAAAGTGAGAAAAGAAATGTATTTTAATGAATGTTGATGCGCGTCGTGCGCCCTAGGCGCAGGACTTGCGCTCCGGGCGCTCCTGGACAGTGTCACTGGTCTGGATATGCGCCCCAGGCGCACTTGTTGCGCTTCAAGCACACAGCTTCTTCTGGTTTACGTTTTCAACAATTTTCGCCTCTTTTGAGTCTGAATTTAGCTCTTGTGTCTTCATGAAAGTTGTAGCTATGAATCTTAGCTTTCATTTGAACATTGATTGACTCCTATGGGACATCTAAAACTCCAGATATTGTTGAAATACTCTACATACATCATGTTGATTTCTCACCAAAATTCAGCACTGCACTAAAATAAAGTAACAGCGCAAAACTATGAAAAATCTTTACTTAATCAAGCAAATAAGAACATAACATTTCATTAAATCAAAGAACTAAAATCAACAAAATATATCATATAACTCCTTAAATTAACTAATTGTTAAAGATAAATAAGACTAAAATCAATGAAAAATATGCATATGATGAAGAGTCATCACATACTCTGTTACTCTATCACTACGAAACTTCTTAATCTTTTTACTAAATTGATTTTCAATTTTAGTTACAAATATCTTAAATATGTTCAACACTTCACTTTTATTTTTCATTAGATATAAAAAAGTATAATCAGAGAAATCATCAATAAAATTGATGAAATAACATTTTCCATTTCTAGTTAACGTCCCATCACGTCCACATATATTAGAGTGTATTAAGTCTAAAGGTTCAGATTCTCTAATTACTGATTTATGTGAAGTCTTAGTTATTTTAGCTTGACTGCAAAAATCACATTATTCAAAATCCTTTAAAGATAACTTTGGAATTAAGCATAAGTTACTTAATTTTGAAATCACATGTTTGTTGTAACACCCCAAATTTTACAATAAACTATTTCATTAATTAAATAGAATTTTAAATAATTAATTTGATGATTAATATTATTTTAGAATATATGTTGATAAATTTTGTGGCTAATTTTCGTTATATGGATGATTTCTATGATGTGCTAGTTTGATACATGCTATATTAAGTGAGCGATATAAATAATAAATAATTTATTTTATTATTTTATATATTTTTCTAAAAATAATAGTATTTTAGTGTAATATTTTAAAGAATAAGATTTTATGCGATTTTAAGTGTATATGTAAGTTGGTAATTAATGTGATATCTTCTTGTATGTTAGAATATTTGTAAAGTGTGCACATATTTATATTTTAATTATTTCTAAGTATCTCTTATTTAAATTATTTATTTTACAAATAATTATCTTTAGATATTAGAAATGTTGTGTTTGAGTTTCTTTATTTTTAGTTGTCATGGTACTGTGATTTTATATATATATTTATTATGATTTAGTAATTAATATAAAATATTGATGTTATATTTATTTATTTTATAATTTTAACTATTTTCTAATATGATGGTATTATTATAATGTGAGTATTTTGAGAAATAAGTATAATTGTAGAGATTATTTTGAATGTGAGAGTTTTAATTATTAGTAATATGTTTTCTATATTGATTATTTTAATTACTCTAATTTAGCATATATTAATTATGAAATATTAGTAATGTTTTGAAAATTTAATGATGTTTGGAAGAGTATTAAAAAAATGAGATTAAGTAACAATTAATTTTTTTTTAGCAAAATAAAAATAACAATAGTAAAACATAAATTAAATAAGGGACAAATGGGCTTGACCCATTTATGTTAACCCTAATTATGTTAATAAAATAAAAATAAGAAAAGTAAGAAAGGAGTTGCAGTAGCCGTATAAGCAAACAGTAAACTCATCAACAAGCCTATCGTTTGGCACCGACGATCAATAACTGTTCCAGAAAATTTTCTTTGTCCTCGTCCAAATTTCAGTATGTTGTTTTATCCATTTAGGTATTCAAATAGACATACTTCCTCAGATTTTTAACCATCACAATTTCTCTCTAAAATACCCGACTTCTCCGTTTGTAGAATTTGTTATTTTACACCGTTCTCCTTCACTGTAAGTCCGATTTGAGTGAAACCAACGCCAAAACGACCATGTGAAAAGTGGCTATATTATCCCCTAATTGGTTTTCTGATTTATGGTAATTTTACTTGACCGAATTTCGAATTTAGTTGTTAAAGTATGTTCTCATAATTTATTTTTAACGTTTACCCATAAACTGTCGAGTTAGATCGATTGAAAGACAAAAAGTCAATGAACAAAGGCTATTTGCTCGTGGAATCGTAGTCGTGTGTGAAAGCGTCGAAATAAGGTAAGGGGTGAGAGAGAGTTTGAATTCATGTGGTATAATATATTCACTACGCGAAAAACTGCATTTTACAACGCTTTTTTTAATCCATTTACAGCGCTTTTTCAAAAAAACAAGCGCTGTGGAATTGAGCGCTGTAAATGATACAACAGCGCTTTTAAAAAAGCGCTATAAACCATGTAAATATAACGCGCGCTTGTTATGCACATTTTACAGCGCTTTTTCAAAAAAGCGCTGTAACATGCACCCCATTATATGAGTTATGGGTCTGCATTTTACAGCGCTTTTTAACACAAGCGCGGTAAAATGCACACTCATAATATGAAATTATGGATCTGCATTTTACAGCGCTTTCTCAAAAAAATGATGTTATAGTTTATAATACAAATTACTTCATTATATAAAAGTGATGTTTAATTACTTACAAGTTGTTGTTCAAGGCGTGCCTATCCCATACGTGATTTGCCTTACTAATATTATATATGGGTGTTTTGGATTGCTTGCCCGTTCGCGATTTGCCTTACTAATATTCTATATAAAAAAAAATAGCAATTGTGTAAAAATTTAAAATACGCTACGAATATGAATAATAAAACACAAATGCTAATAAATTAATCACTTACGACAAACGCCGGGTCAGAACGTTTGGAAACAAATGCACTCCATTCATCCTTTGATATATAATGTTGATATATCTTTGGAGGTTCAGCATTTGTGTTTCCTTCTCTATCTTTTAGATAGAAATTTGAGAGATGGGATCTAAATCCACGATGGATCTTCCCAGCAACTCTCAAAACATAAGACTTTCGTCCCTCATCAAGAACAAAAGTCGTCTGCAATGAAAACAATTATAAGTATTTTACAGAAAAAAATTATAAATGACAAAAGAGTAGATCAAAAAATTTACTTGAATGTAATTCCATATAATATATTTGGCATCCTTCAACGCCTTATCTCTCCAATTGTCAATTGTAATTGGGACATTTTGACGAACAACAGCCCCAATATAGCTTACAAACATAGAGTTGTTGGGGTCAACTGGCTGACCACTCTCGTTCCAGCCAACCTAATAAACGCATATAGTAAGTACATTCCCTAAACCCTAAAAAAAGATAAAAAACACACAACAAACAAAAGTATAGAGTATTCTGAAGAATCTATATATATATATGCACTGAGCAAAAGAGAATCTCTCTATTCAGTTCAGTTCAGTTCATGTAAATTACTAATTTATATTCAGTTCAGTTCATGTAAATCAAGCTAAATATAAAACACTCATTGTTACATGAACTTGGTATAAAACACTCAAATCAAGCTAAATATAAGCAGAAAATAAATTAATCAGAAAATAAATTAATCAGAACTTAGTATAAAACACTCAATTCAGATTACATGCATATTTACAATAACACAGTTCAGATTACATGCATAGCTTATATAAAACAATTAAACATATATATACATTAAGATGCCCTTCTTCTTTTCCTGGTGACATTCACATTTGTTTGTCCATTTACAATACGAAACGATGGATTAATCCAAATTCCCTCATCATGATCATCTCTAAGATATAAACCATCATCAGTTGAATCAATTTCATGTGGTTGTTGTGATGTTGCAAATAAAAGATCATTACCAACATCTTCATCATTATTGTTATCATCACTTATTTTATTGGTCGATAGGACAACAGACCATTTATCATTAGAAGGATCAGTGACATAAAACACTTGTTGAGCTTGCGACGCTAAAATAAAAGGCTCGTCTTTGTATCCCACCCTATTAAAATCGACAAGCAAGAATCCTGACTCATCAATCCGAACGCCATTATTATTATCGACCCACTTGCAACCAAATATGGGAACACGAAACATTGTGTAGTCTAACTCCCATATGCGCTCGATAACCCCAAAATATGATAGATTTGCATATATTGGGTTTTTGTCTTTTGCACTTGAGACATGCATCGCTTCAGCTACGAGAGTGACTCCACTATTTTGCATAGTGGTCTGATCATCTTGTTCTTTGGTATAAAATGTGTAGCCGTTAATAACATAACCAGTGTAAGAAAAGACATGTAAGCTCGGACCATTTGCTAGCCACCTCAATCTATTTGAAATTGATCCGGGGTCTATATCAAATTTTGACATTATGTGATTTTTTAACCATGTTACAAAACTTCGATTGTGCTCTCGAGTTATCCAATTTTGATTCCTATTCATGTTCAAACGAGATAACTGATCAATGTGTATTGTAACATACGGTTGAACCTCATCATCATTGTGCAGAACATACAATTGTGCCTGCTCCCATTCTGTCCTTGATATAGTCAGTAGTCTCCTTCCAGTTATCCCTTCTCCTGATAGTCTTCCCGAATGACGAGACATGGGAAGCCCTATGGATTCAACATTGGACAGATATTCAGTACAAAATTCAGCAGCCTCTTCAACAATGTATCGTTCAGCAATACAACCTTCTGGTCGACTTCTACTTTTTACGTACCCTTTTAATATTTTCATATATCGTTCTATCGGATACATCCATCTCATATAAGCTGGCCCACAAAGTTGTGTCTCCTTAACCAGATGAACAGTAAGGTGAACCATTATATCAAAAAACGATGGTGGGAAATACATTTCAAGCTCACACAAAGTAACAACAATTTCCCTCTGCAATGTCGGTAATTTCTGAGGGTCGATCACTTTACTACAAATTTCCCTGAAGAAGAAACATAATCTAGTTAAGGCTAGTCGAACTTTTTCAGGTAAAATGGAACGTATACCTATTGGTAGCAAATGCTCCATTATAATATGACAATCATGGGTCTTCAAACCTTTTAACTTGAGGTCTTTCATACAAACCAAATTTTTAATGTTCGAAGAGTATCCTTCTGGAACTTTAACTTCGTGTAGAAATTTACATAAAACAATTTTTTCCTTTCTAGATAGAGTATGAGCGGCTGGAGGTAGATATGTGCGATTTCCTTTCTTTACTGGAGCCAGTTCATTTCTTATTCCCATATCGACCAAGTCCAATCTTGCATTGACGCCATCTTTAGACTTTCCTGGAACATTGAGTAACGTACCAATAACACTTTCAAATACATTTTTCTCAATATGCATCACATCGAGGAAATGTCTTACATACAATGACTTCCAATATGGCAATTCAAAGAAAATTGACTTTTTCTTCCACCCAGTTTTCACCAGCTCTCCCGCAAAAGGTTTGCCAAATTTATTGGTCAAACCTTGTACTTTTTCAAGTATTTGATATCCAGTCGGTGCTAAAGGAGCTTTACCTTCCTCTGATTTTCCATTGAATGCATTTCTCCACCCACGATACTGATGACTATAAGGTAAAAATCTACGATGTCCAAGAAACACATTCTTCTTACAATGTTTCAACCGCATCCAATTTGTACTCTCTTCACATATAGGACATGCACACTGACCTTTAATGCTATATCCTGATAAATTACCATATGCTGGAAAATCATTAATTGTGCCGAACAACATAGCCCTCAAATTGAAACATTCTTTCTTATACCCATCATAAACTTCCACACCTGTCTCCCACATACTTTTTAAATTTTCGATTAGAGGAGTCAAGTATACGTCGATATCATTCCCCGGTTGTTTGGGTCCAGAAATTAACAGAGACAACATCATAAACTTACGCTTCATACATAACCATGGAGGTAGGTTATATATTACCAAAATCACAGGCCACGTGCTATGTGAGATGCTTTGAAGACCATGTGGATTCATTCCATCAGTAGAAAGTGCAAGTCTTAGATTTCTTGACTCTATCCCGAATTCAGGATACTCGTGATCAATTTTTGCCCATTGTGGGGAATCTGCAGGGTGTCGAAACATTCCATCTCTAATTCTTTCATCTGCATGCCATGTCAAGTGTTTTGAATCTTCTTCACTGCGATACATGCGCCTAAATCTTGGTATTATAGGAAAATACCACACGACTTTTGCTGGAGTAGATTCTTTCTTCTTATATCGAGAGACATTGCATTTCGGACACGCCTTAAGTAGTTCATATTCGTTTCGAAATAAAATGCAATCGTTAGGACACGCATGAATCCTTTCGTAACTCATTCCAATAGAACACAAAATCCGTTTAGCCTCGTAGGTTCGACTGGGAAGTTCATTATCATCTGGCAACATATCTTTTATGAGTGTTAATAATTCTGTAAAGCTTTTATCAGACCATCCATTACTCGCTTTTAAGTTGTACAACTTTAATATCGCTGACAGTCTTGTGAATTTAGTACAACCATTATATAATTCTTTCTCTGCATCACTCAACAAACTTTCAAACATTTTAGGACAATCTCGAAGATCTTCTTCAACTGCTTTTGCAATCTCATCAACTCGGTCCGGCTCATATGTATCTGTATCGAAGTCAGTTGAAGCATATGTCGAACTATTCTCAAAATTAATGTTTCCTTTTTTTTTTTCTCACCATGTCTTATCCAACATGTGTAGCTTTGATCAATTCCATTACATACTAGATGTCCTTCTAATTCATCTTCTCTAACACGTTTTCCAAAACAACATTTTAAACAAGGACAAACTACTCTATTTGGATCTTTTGCATTCTTCACTGCAAACTCAACAAACTCCTTCACTCCAATTTCATACTCTTTTGACAATCGATTGGCTGAAATCCATTTCCTATCCATATTATACCACCTATATAAATGCAGTAACAAAAATAATAAGCTTTCAAAACATATCAACAAGTTTCAAAAAGAAACCAATATCAACTAACAATTTCAAAACAGAATAGATCATGTGGTATGAGTTTTTGACAATTTTTGATAATTTCAAAACATAACAGATCATGCGTAGAAGAGATTTAATATATATATATATAACAATTTTTAGTAGATTTAATATATATATATAACAAAACATAACAGATCATGTGTAAAAAATACCTGAGATAACGTAGATGGCCGCACAGTACGTAGAGGATATTAGGGTTCCCAACGTATATAATTATTTGAAAGATGTAGAGGATATGAGGGTTTCCAACGTATATAATTATTTGAAAGATGTAGTTTACAACGCTTGTGAAAAAAGCGTTGTAATAGGTAGTTAAATTCAATGAAAGCGCATGTATTTTACAGCGCTTGTGCAAAAAGCGTTGTATTAGGTAGTTCAAATATTTGGAAGCGCATGTGTTTACAGCAGCTTGTGAAAAAAGCGCTGTAACTGATACGCGAAAGCGCTTCCTTTTACAGCGCTTTTTTGACAAGCGCTGTAAAAGCCTTATAACGTTATGCGCAAACGTTATATGACCTACAACAGCGCTTGTTTTACAGCGCTGTAAAAGGCTCCGTTATTTTTAAAATATATTTACAACAGCACTTGTGTTAAGCAAGCGCTGTAAAATGGGCGCTGTTAAATGTCATTTTTGGCGTAGTGATTGTGAGATGAACAGGAAAACCGTATTTCCCAACGATTCATCTGGGCTCGCTACGTATGGCAGTAGCCCTTTGAGTGATAAATTAATTAATATACAAAATAGAAATTATGAGATTTAAATATGGAATAGAAATACTTATAAGGTGTTGATTGATTCGTTAAACGTGTGGTATTTAATATTATTGTGATATTGATTTAATTTCGTTAAATGTTGGACATTTGATATTATTGTGATATTTGATTTA
>NC_021164.2:30172648-30190971 GCF_000331145.2 Cicer arietinum
TATTGTGATTCCAATTTGTGTTTGAGATGAAGGTCTTAATGGAGTACCATAGGCCAACGAGGGGAGAAAATAAATATTGAGAATTTGTGAAGTGGAGATTATTTTGTCATCATATAGGTAGGGTATGCCAAGCCTAGTGATTTCGGGGAAGTACAACTTAATGAGCCTGATCGCAGCGGTCTACTGTTGAGCCTTAAGACAAAACTGTTAGACCTTGGAGGTATTCGGGTGGGGAATTCCTAGGTGACTTGGAGGTAGCACTACAAATATCGGGAGCTACCACGCAACACACGTTTACCTCGATTGTCGAGTATATGTGTCTCATGCAGGTTGAGTTGAGGGGGTCTATGAGGACATGGCCAATTTGAATTGTCCGTCCACCGGGATGGTGGCATAGTATCAAGTCTCCTAACCAAGTACTTCAGAGTTAGAATGGTACCACATTGTGAAGTAGAGTCTAAGCTCATGCATAGCATTGCATTTCCTTGTGATTGTTTCGTTGTGATTGATGTGTTTCAAAAGTAATAATAATTACTCTTAGATGATTTGATGCATATTATAATGAGATAATTACTTTACTTGAGTGAATTTGATGTTATAATATGATACTATTTACTTAAATATTTTGATATATAGTAATGTGATTATGATATGGTCTATTATGATTGTTGCGTGTTCTTCTTACTTATATTATACTATTAACATGATTTCGAAACTCACCTCCTTCGTTGTTTGTGTTTGACTGGCTTGGCCATGCGTTTGAGAAATTGCATTTGTTACAGGTTAATGAATCTTGAAGTTCAAGTTTGGGAGGAACCCCGCTCTGATAGGTGATACCGGAAATAAGAGTTGTAATTTGTATTTTACTTACTTATTTTGAAACGAATTTTGTATGAAAACCATGTAAGTACTAGTAAGTGTTTAGAATTAAATCAAGTAATTATACTTAAATCAAGCTTATTGAGATTGCACTATGGAGTAAATAAGTTTAAAGTGCTCCTTTTGATTTTTGAGAAACGTGATATCCTAAATTAAAAATTAAAGTTTTTATTTTCTTAGAAATATATTTTTATTTATCCGCTGCAAATTTAATAGAAATATGATATAAATTATTATATATATTAGTTTGGGGTTTAGGGTGTCACATTTGTTCATAAGATATAGTCTAGCATGCCAAATATTAAAATCACACAAAATGTAAGCAGAAGGAAACATTTTATTGATTTCAACATTCAATTTAAACATGCCATCAGTGGCGTACCCTTTCCCAACAAAAATACCATTTTTAGAAATAGTGTACAAATTTACCCCTATAGACTATGTAAACTCTGCCTTATTGAGAAGAAACCTATAAATCAGATTCTTCCTTATTTCTTGAGTGTGCATGACATCTTTTAGAACTAAGGTATTTCTAGAGGTGAATATTAGTTCCAAATCTCCAATACCAGCAACATTAGTGGTGTGGGAATCTCCCAACAACACTTTCTTATCTTCAGCAGCAGTGTGTCTTTTAAATATAGCACGATCATAGTAGACATGGCGTGAGGCGCCAATGTCTATCCACCATCCATATGATCCACAAACAAGGTTGATATCAGTTATCATAACAATGAATTGTTCTTTTGTCATGTTAGCCTGATTAGAAGGGCATGGCTTGCTCTTACATTTGCGTGCCATATGACCCTCTTTCCCATAATGAAAGTAGAGAAAAGGTGGGAGAGGGCCATTTCTAGGAGGTGGTTGTTGCCTTATAATTGGGACCTTTCGAGGGTTTCCATTCTTGTTGATGTTCTTTAAAGTGAGATTCTGATTCTTTAGTTGTTTGTCGTTTTGGCTTTAGAATTGCTCTGATGAGTTTCTTTTTCTTGTTATTTGCCACAAGAAGAACTTCACCTTTCTAGTCTTGCTTTCGGGATTCCTCCTCAATTCTAAGGCAGGTTATCAAACTTTCTAGAGAGAATTCTTTTATTTTATGTCTGAGAGAATTTTTTAAATCTTTCCAAGCAGAGGGAAGTTTGTCAATAATAACAACAATTTGAAACTGCTCATTTAGGGACATACCTTCAGAGATGATCTCGTGAGTAATTTTCTGGATTTCATGAGATTTAGCTTCCACTAATCTGTCATCTGATATTTAAGGTAGCGGCTAATAGCATACTTTTTGGCTCCAGCTTCCTTAGTATCATATTTCTTCTTTAGAGCATCACAAACATGTTTAGCAGTATTGCTCTCGGAACTGTAGTAATCATACAAATCATCAGCAAGTCCATTAAGAATATAATTCTTACATAAGTAATCATTATGTTCCCATTGGGTTAATTTAACATCTTTCTTATCCTTTTATGTTTGTTCAGCTTTTTCTGGAACAACAGGAATGTCATCCTTCATAACGTTGGCAAGCTTTTTCGTGGTTACAAAAAATAACATTTTTTGTTGCCATTGTTTGAAGTGACTTCCCTCAAACTGAAACGGTTTGTTGTAGTTAGAAGCAACAGAACCTGTCCCAGTAATTTCGTAGGTAGACATGGCAATATGAAAACGTCTTAAAATTATTATTTTTGAATTTCGAAAAATCTTTGAAAAAAAATTTATGCCACAAAAAATATTACTGAGTTGAGTCGCAAACTAGGTCACTCTCTTTAAGACGTTTTGAGACACTGCCCAAATTGTGCAAGGAAGAATATCAACCACGAAGTCCCCAGGATAAAACAACTCAGATCACTGTATCGGAGTTCTAGTGCACCGTAGAAAAACCGTTCTAGAATTACGCCCTCCATATGATAGTTGAATGACTACCACTCGAAATATGGTACTAAGTACACTCGAAAGAAAGAGAAGAAGTGAGTAAGAAAGGGGGAGAACAGAGAAAAGCCTTAGATTCGGAGTGCTTTTGGTGTACTTTTCCAATTGAGGAGAACCCTTTATTTATAGACGAAAGATCAGAGAGAAAAGTGTGATCCATTAGGTCTGATACACTAAACGTGCGCTCCAATATTTAGGTTTTGACCACAGAAATGTGTGCTTCAATCTGATTGACCACAGAAAAGTGTGATCCATTTGATCCGTTGTTGCACACGGGTCAAATACAATTAATAAAATGTAAATAGAGGTAATAACTCAAATCATTTCGCAAGGACTTCTGATATAATAATAATAACCAAATTGAAAATTGAAATTAAAAAGGGTTTTTTTTATATTTTGATTTAACAGATGATCAAAACGATTCATCCACTTATTCGAGTTTCATACCTATCACATATTCTATCAATGAGATTAATTTCTAATTTGTGATTCTATTCTAATTTGACTATATAATTAATCAAACAAGCGTAATCAATCCTACGTGAATTTGGTTTCTTTGATTGGATTAAGCATCACAGTCATCAAAATATTACAATTAACAATCAAGCGTCGCAAAATTATAATTCAATTAAATTAGAAACCGAAATCTGCAATTTAGGCCCAGTAAAGTTCGGAATTGATCTTTTCTTCCAACACAAATGTTGTAGCTCGGATTTTTAGCTTTTTAACGGCTACTCATATGTGCCAATCCGATATCCAGAGCTCAAGTTATGATCTATAGAACGATAATGAGTCAAAATACAAATTATAAAATTAAAATACAAATAATAAAATTTATAATTCAAATCGACCCAAAGTTTAGAAACAAGCTAAAAATACTAATCTAAGCTATAAAGAGCTTTTAAAATACCAAATTAAAAAGCTAGAAACACGTGCCCAAATGCTATGATCAAATTCCCTCACACTTAAACTTTTGCACTCCGAGAAAAATAATGCATGCGATTCCAAATATTTTATGAATGCAAAGTGGTGAGAGAAAAAAAAATCTAGCTTAAGGCAATCATGAATAGTTTTGTTATCACAACCAAGGCAAACAAAAGGACAAGTTACCTAAAGAATGCATCATAAGGGATAAAGTCTTCACAGGATATAAAATTCTCTCAAAGTGTTTGGGCTACTATTTATACTCAAAGCACATCATGAAAGCTAGCACTACCATAGGCTTGACAAGCCTCTATAATCTATATTTGAAACACGTGCACATAATGATCAAAAGGTCTTTATTTAGGTTGTAACACGGCCAAGGTAAGGGTGAGATAATCCTAAGGAGACTAGGGTTGAAAATCAAAGAGGATAAAGGAGTAATGATTAAGAGAGAAAACATCATTAATTTTATATTTTCACACTCTCTTTGCTCACAACACAATCATTTTTCCTCATATTTTTTTTTCATAACCCTCAAATTTAAACAAACAAGTTGAACACCCCTACACTTATTTAAGGAAAGACTCCTTTATCCCCCAAGATTGGGTCAATTCATTGTTTTTCACTTTTAGGCTTGTAATGAGCTATACAATAAAGAATGGGGTAATTAGGCTCAAAGGGGCTTAAACAAATGGATAATTGTAGGGTATGCTTATTTGGCTAGTAGCTTAATCAGAAACAAATGCCTAGATCATTTCAATATATGCTTGCGGACAAGATTCAAGTCAAAGTCTGGCGTAACTAGCAATCATGAGTGAAATAACACACAAGAAAAAAAAGATGGAAAAATATATTCCATTCATAATAAGGCTAAAAAATACAATGAAGGTTAATGACTTATCACAAATGATACACAATTTAGCATTTTAATCTAATTTATTTTACCAAGAATGCAAAAATACTATCCAATCATGTCAGTCCAAACAAACTCTCAACATTTACAACCATAAAATCTGATGAAAAAGCATGCAGTGCAATTTCAATTTTTTATTTTTCTTTTATTTATTTATTTATTTATTTTTTGAAATATAACAAATAAAATCCTAAAACAAATAAAATCCAAAATAATACCCCCCACACTTAAATTACACATTATCCTCAATGAAAGTAATAAGTATAAAATAAGAGTAAGGAAAGGGAGCTCCTTGTTTAAACTTCGGTGTAAGTGGGCTTTTCCAAGGAGAATTCTTCTATGGTAGCATCTTCTAGCATCTTCATTGCATAGTTAGATGCATCACAAATAATTTCAAACGAGAGGGTCCAATTGGGTGGCTGAATTATGGGAGTAGAGGTCAGTGTTGCCTTTAAGAAATCAAATGTCTTCTTGCATTTGTCATAGAAGTTGAAACTAACATCTTTTTGCAGCAAATTTGACAGCGGAAGAGATACCTTGCTGAAATCCTTGATAAAGCGCCTGTAAAAACCTGCATGGCCAAGAAAAGAACGAATCTCGTGGATGCAAGATGGGTAATGCAAATTTGAAATCACATCAATCTTGGTAGGATCCAATTATATCCCATTTTTAGAGATCACATGTCCCAAAACTATGCCTTGTTCAACCATAAAATGACATTTTTCATAATTCAGCACAAGGTTAGTTTCAATACATCTATGCAAAACTCTATCTAAATTATTCAAGCATGCATCAAATGAGGAACCATACACAGTAAAATCATCCATGAAAACTTCAATACAAATTTCTATCAAGTCAGAGAAAATACTAATCATGCAACGTTGGAAAGTGCTAGGAGCATTGCATAGGATAAATGGCATCCTCTTGTAGGCAAATGTGCCGAAAGGACAAGTGAACGTGATTTTTCTTGGTCCCCTGGTGCAATATGGATTTGAAAATAACCAGAAAACCATCAAGAAAACAATAATGTGACTTACCAGCCAACTGTTCAAGCATCTGATCAATGAATGGTAAAGGAAAATGATCCTTTCTAATTGCATGGTTTAGTCTCATGTAATCGATGCATACCCTTCAGCTATTCTGCACTCGTGTGGGGATAAGTTCATTATTTTCAGTTTTAACCATTGTGAGTCTAGTTTTCTTAGGGAATATCTGCACCAGACTCACCCATTGACTATTAGAGATGGGGTATATAATGCCTGCTTGCACGAGCTTGGCCACTTCTTTTTTACAACATCCAAAATTAATGGGTTAAGTCGCCTTTGGGGTTGCCTGAATGATTTTACTCCGTCCTCCAATAGTATCCTATGCATACACATGGATGGGCTAATACCAGGAATATCACCATAGGCCCATCTGATTGCCCTCATGTGTTTTCTCAAAATCTGCAACAACTTATCTTCCTGTTCATCTTCAAGTTTGGCTGAAATAATCACAGGAAACTTGCCACTTCCTTCGAAATATGCATATTTCAAATTTTTAGGAAGTGGTTTAAGCTCTATAGTCGGTGGTTGTTCAATGGAAGGTACAACGCCAGTAGCCAAAGTTAAGTCTGCAAAATCAATTATGTTAGTAGAAATATCAATATCAGCACAATGATCAACCTGCAAGGCAGCTTCAATTTCAGCACACATAAAGCACAATTAAGTATCTGTACAGAACTCACAAGTATAAGTATCATCAAAACAAGACAATGAAGGAAAATCAGTAGCAAACATATCAGGGTAAGTGTCATCAACCAAATTAGCAAGCAATTCAATTTGAAAAATAGAATGCTCTTCCATGGGGTGTTTCATAACATCAAAGATGTTAAATTTTACAATGCTATCACCAAAATTAATGGGTTAAGTCGCCTTTGGGGTTGCCTGAATGATTTTACTCCGTCCTCCAATAGTATCCTATGCATACACATGGATGGGCTAATACCAGGAATATCACCATAGGCCCATCTGATTGCCCTCATGTGTTTTCTCAAAATCTGCAACAACTTATCTTCCTGTTCATCTTCAAGTTTGGCTGAAATAATCACAGGAAACTTGCCACTTCCTTCGAAATATGCATATTTCAAATTTTTAGGAAGTGGTTTAAGCTCTATAGTCGGTGGTTGTTCAATGGAAGGTACAACGCCAGTAGCCAAAGTTAAGTCTGCAAAATCAATTATGTTAGTAGAAATATCAATATCAGCACAATGATCAACCTGCAAGGCAGCTTCAATTTCAGCACACATAAAGCACAATTAAGTATCTGTACAGAACTCACAAGTATAAGTATCATCAAAACAAGACAATGAAGGAAAATCAGTAGCAAACATATCAGGGTAAGTGTCATCAACCAAATTAGCAAGCAATTCAATTTGAAAAATAGAATGCTCTTCCATGGGGTGTTTCATAACATCAAAGATGTTAAATTTTACAATGCTATCACCAAATTCCATGAATAGAGTTCCAACATGCACATCAATTTTTGTTCTAGCAGTTTTCAAGAATGGTCTGCCTAAGATGATAGACGCCCTGTTGGGCTTATTCTCTCCCTCCATGTCTAGAATGTAAAAATCTGCATGAAATATCAATTCATTAACTCGAACAAGTACATCCTCCACAAGTCCAGCGGGACCAACATTGCTCTTGTTCGCCAATTGAATGGTAACACCTGTACTCTATAAAGGTCCAAGAGCAAGATAGTTAAAAATAGATGTAGGCATAACATTAATGGAAGCTCCTAAATCTAACATAGCATTTTCAAATTGACTATTGCTTATGGTACATGGAATGGAAAAAGTTCATGGATCTTTGCATTTATGAGAAATGGGATGAATGAGGGCTGAAACATTTCTCCCCATGTTTACTCTTTCATTACCTTTTAACCTTCTCTTGTGTGTGCACAAATCATTTAGAAATTTTACATATCTTGGAATCTGTTTAAGATGTTAAATTTTACAATGCTATCACCAAATTCCATGAATAGAGTTCCAACATGCACATCAATTTTTGTTCTAGCAGTTTTCAAGAATGGTCTGCCTAAGATGATAGACGCCCTGTTGGGCTTATTCTCTCCCTCCATGTCTAGAATGTAAAAATCTGCATGAAATATCAATTCATTAACTCGAACAAGTACATCCTCCACAAGTCCAGCGGGACCAACATTGCTCTTGTTCGCCAATTGAATGGTAACACCTGTACTCTATAAAGGTCCAAGAGCAAGATAGTTAAAAATAGATGTAGGCATAACATTAATGGAAGCTCCTAAATCTAACATAGCATTTTCAAATTGACTATTGCTTATGGTACATGGAATGGAAAAAGTTCATGGATCTTTGCATTTATGAGAAATGGGATGAATGAGGGCTGAAACATTTCTCCCCATGTTTACTCTTTCATTACCTTTTAACCTTCTCTTGTGTGTGCACAAATCATTTAGAAATTTTACATATCTTGGAATCTGTTTAATTTCTTCAACGAGGGGAATGTTCACTTCCATCTTACTAAATGTATCCAGGATCTCATTGTCTCTATTTGCCTCGTCCATTTTCTTAGTCTTCACTATCCTTTGAGGAAAAGGAAGTGGTATATTTTGCTCAACATCAACAGTTTCAGATATCAAAGTATCCTCAACAACCTTGTTATTTTTCACTGCAGTTTCAAGTACCTTTGGTATTTCAACAATTTTCCTAGACCTCAATGTAATTGCATTGACATTGGGAGCATTTGGATTTTCTACTAACTGTGAAGGCAATTGGTTTGACCCTTAAGTCAGCAATTGATTGATTGAAGTGGTTGACCAATATTTGTTTCCAAATTTTGAATGGTGGAATCTGTTCTTTGTTGAAATTGGAGATTCTGAACAACCATATGCTTAACGAGGTTCTCTAATGAAGGTGCATTGTTTTGTTGTTGAGGAATATTTTGCTGCTACTGCCTAGGTTGCTGTTGTGCAGATGAATTTCCCCATCTCAGATTGGGATGGTTTCTCCAACCAAGATTGTACCTATTAGATGATAAATCATAGTTGGCTTGAGGATTATATATATTTACTGCATATGCTTGAGGAGCATCAGCAATTGGATCTTCTTCAATGTAGGACATGAATCTAAAGGGTGCTCTGGAGAAGTGCAAATACCACAGACCACTACTTGGGTTTTACCTATTGCCAATATTTTTTTTACAAAAGATGTAAGCTCATCAAGTTTTCCTTCTAAATTCTTGTGGGAAGAAGCTTGAATTTCATTCACACCCTTTGTCAACAGTGTTGAATTGCTTCTAGTTGTAAATTGTGAGAATTAATGGACATGTTCTCAATCAAAGCCCTTGCCGCTTTTGGGGTCTTATCGACAAGTGCTCCCCCACTAGCAGCATCCAAAATGCATCTATCCATAGGTAGCAAGCCCTCATAAAAATATTGGATGAGCAATTGTTCAGAAATCTGGTGATGAGGACAGCTTGACACTAATTTTTGAATCTCTCCCAACACTCATGTAATTATTCCCTGTCAATCTGCCTGATGCCACATATTTCTTTTCTGATTGAAGCTACTCTTGAGGCAGGGAAGAATTTTTCTAGAAAAAATATCTTGAGATCATTCCAACTTGTAACAAAACCTGGTTGAAGGTAGTATAACCAGTCTTTGGCAGCATCTTGGAGTGAAAATGGGAAGGCTATCAGCTTAATGTGGTCTTCTGTGACTCCTTGAGGCTTCATGGTAGAACACACAACATGGAATTCCTTCAAATGTTTGTGGTATAATAACTTTAGGATATGTGATATGTAAGACCCATAATTTTAAAGTGTATTTTGTGTATTTTGGATTTTGGCTCGGATGCTTTTTAGCCAAAGATAATAATATTTTGGAGTTTATATGATCAAAAAGATATTTTGATGCCGATTAGAATTACTCGTCGATAAATAAATTAAATCAACTGCGGTGAATCTTTTACGAGGGATTTAATGGATTACGGGTGAAATGGTAATTTTAATAAATATGTAGATATTTGTTAAGTTACAATTAATATATATATATACATATATGTATATATGTTTGTTTGGAGAGAATAGAGAGAAAGGAAATTAGAAGGAAGGAAAAGGAAAAGAAAAGGATATATAAAGGAAAGAAGGAAAAAGGAAGAAAGGAAAAACAAAGGAAAGAAATTGAGATTTTCCATCCTCTTCCTCTGTTAACACGAGAACCCTTCTTCTCCCTCCTTCCATTTTTCATTTTCGGTCATTTCTTTTGCTTCGAAACATAAACCCAAGGTTTGGTGAGTGTGAAAGAGAAGATTACTCAACTTCATACTTCCTCTTTGATTCGAAAACGAAGAAAAACGGTATTAGGGATTCAAACACAAACCTCCCCGTTTCACCTAGATCTAAACGTCGTTTCAAGAAGTGATAAAAGGGAAGGTTGCTCACCTCCGTGCTACGGTGCTAGTGGACCAATTTTGGAAGCGGCGTTGCGAGCGGAAAATTTACCGGATTTACTCACGGTGCCGTAATCGCACGTTAGAGCTAACGCGAAGGTAAGGGCTCATTCCAAACTTTTAGTTTGCATTTAGGGACTTATCTGTAGTTGTGTGGAAAGGAATTTGTTAGGGTTGAATGTATTGATTTAGGGAAAATGAATCTAAGGTTCTGTGGGTAAAGTCTTAGAGTTAGGTCTTGACGATATTGATGGGTGTTTCGTAGAAAATGAACTTAACTTACTCGTGTATGATTATGGGTAAATGAAATTTGATGTGTTTGAGTGTTATGTTGTGTTGATTCGTGATCGTCGTATTTGACGTGTTCTAAGTTAATACCGATGAAATTTGATGTATTTTGGTGTGGATTGTGAATTGAATTTGATAATATGTTTTGAGTTGGTTTTGTTGTGAAATTTGAAAACCATTAGAGTTAAACGAGTATTAAAAATGGGGAATCTTTTAATATCTGCATTTGCTTAACGATTGTTGTGAATGGAGTCTGTGTATGCTCATGCATTTCATTTGGTAAATTGTGTCGACCCGTGATAGGTGACACCTTGGTAAACTGTATTGACCCGTGATAGGTTGTACGTTTACGATTTACTATTTAGTAATTCGTGTTGACCCGTGATAGGTGACACCTTGGTAAACTGTATTGACCCGTGATAGGTTGTACGTTTACGATTTACTATTTAGTAATTCGTGTTGACCCGTGATAGGTGACACCTTGGTAAACTGTATTGACCCGTGATAGGTTGTACGTTTACGATTTACTATTTAGTAATTCGTGTTGACCCGTGATAGGTGACACCTTGGTAAACTGTATTGACCCGTGATAGGTTGTACGTTTACGATTTACTATTTAGTAATTCGTGTTGACCCGTGATAGGTGACACCTTGGTAAACTGTACTGACCCGTGATAGGTTGTACGTTTACGATTTACTATTTAGTAATTCGTGTTGACCCGTGATAGGTGACACCTTGGTAAACTGTACTGACCCGTGATAGGTTGTACGTTTACGATTTACTATTTAGTAATTCGTGTTGACCCGTGATAGGTGACACCATGGTAACTGTACTGACCCGTGATAGGTGGTACGTTTACGAGTTTCTATTTAGTAAATCGTGTTGACCCGTGATAGGTGACACCTCGGTAAACTGTACTGACCCGTGATAGGTGGTACGTTTATGATTTACGCATTTTAGTAAATCGTGCTGACCTGTGATAGGTGACACCTCGGTAAACTGTACTGACCCGTGATATGTGGTACATTTACGGTTTACGTTTAGTAAGTTGTGCTGACCCGTGATAGGTGGCACCTCCGTAAACTGTATTGGCCTGTGATAGGCGATACGTTTACGACTTACGCTTTTTCTTTTAGTAAATCGTGCTGACCCGTGATAGGTGGCACCTCCGTAAACTGTATTGGCCTGTGATAGGCGATACGTTTACGACTTACGCTTTTTCTTTTAGTAAATCGTGCTGACCCGTGATAGGTGGCACCTCGGTAATTGGTACTTTGGCCTGCGATAGGCGGTACAATTATGATTTACGGCCCTTTGAGGAGGGTTTTGGTTTGGAATTCCGAGTCCATGCATTTTGGCATATACGCATTGCATTAGGGTGCTTGGCACGCGAGTCGTGTTTGATTTGAGTTTATGATTAAGTGTTTTGACTTTGAGTCGTCGTGTTAATTGTGTTGAAAATGCTAAGTGTTATGTATTGATTTTGTGTGTAAGTGTGATGGATTGTAAAATCTAATTCGAAACCCAATTTGTCGTGGTGATCGCGTAGGAATTGCTAAGTGTTAAGTTGTGGACTTGAGTAGGAATGAAATTGAGTTAGTTCATGTGTTTTTGGAAGGATATGCAGGGAAATCGATTTCCCAATCGATTGGATGAGTTATAGGGACTTCCCTAATGTGACATAATCGATTTGCCAATCGATTTTATGATATGTTATTCAAAACCAATGAAGAAAATCGATTTGGCCATGCAGGAATTCAGCAAAAATCGATTTGGAAATCGATTGAATTTAAGTCAGGGGCTAAGATATGCTGTCAATTGATTGCCCAATCGATTGAATTTAAGTCAGGGGCTGAGATATGCTGTCAATTGATTGCCCAATCGATTGCCCAATCGATTGAATTTAAGTCAGGGGCTGAGATATGCTGTCAATTGATTGACCAATCGATTGCCCAATCGATTGCCCAATCGATTGAATTTAAGTCAGGGGCTGAGATATGCTGTCAATTGATTGACCAATCGATTGCCCAATCGATTGCCCAATCGATTGAATTTAAGTCAGGGGCTGAGATATGCTGTCAATTGATTGACCAATCGATTGCCCAATCGATTGCCCAATCGATTGAATTTAAGTCAGGGGCTGAGATATGCTGTCAATTGATTGACCAATCGATTGCCCAATCGATTGCCCAATCGATTGAATTTAAGTCAGGGGCTGAGATATGCTGTCAATTGATTGACCAATCGATTGCCCAATCGATTGCCCAATCGATTGAATTTAAGTCAGGGGCTGAGATATGCTGTCAATTGATTGACCAATCGATTGCCCAATCGATTGCCCAATCGATTGAATTTAAGTCAGGGGCTGAGATATGCTGTCAATTGATTGCCCAATCGATTGAATTTAAGTCAGGGGCTGAGATATGCTGTCAATTGATTGCCCAATCGATTGAATTTAAGTCAGGGGCTGAGATATGCTGTCAATTGATTGCCCAATCGATTGAATTTAAGTCAGGGGCTGAGATATGCTGTCAATTGATTGCCCAATCGATTGAATTTAAGTCAGGGGCTGAGATATGCTGTCAATTGATTGCCCAATCGATTGAATTTAAGTCAGGGGCTGAGATATGCTGTCAATTGATTGCCCAATCGATTGAATTTAAGTCAGGGGCTGAGATATGCTGTCAATTGATTGCCCAATCGATTGAATTTAAGTCAGGGGCTGAGATATGCTGTCAATTGATTGCCCAATCGATTGAATTTAAGTCAGGGGCTGAGATATGCTGTCAATTGATTGCCCAATCGATTGAATTTAAGTCAGGGGCTGAGATATGCTGTCAATTGATTGCCCAATCGATTGAATTTAAGTCAGGGGCTGAGATATGCTGTCAATTGATTGCCCAATCGATTGAATTTAAGTCAGGGGCTGAGATATGCTGTCAATTGATTGCCCAATCGATTGAATTTAAGTCAGGGGCTGAGATATGCTGTCAATTGATTGCCCAATCGATTGAATTTAAGTCAGGGGCTGAGATATGCTGTCAATTGATTGCCCAATCGATTGAATTTAAGTCAGGGGCTGAGATATGCTGTCAATTGATTGCCCAATCGATTGAATTTAAGTCAGGGGCTGAGATATGCTGTCAATTGATTGCCCAATCGATTGAATTTAAGTCAGGGGCTGAGATATGCTGTCAATTGATTGCCCAATCGATTGAATTTAAGTCAGGGGCTGAGATATGCTGTCAATTGATTGCCCAATCGATTGAATTTAAGTCAGGGGCTGAGATATGCTGTCAATTGATTGCCCAATCGATTGAATTTAAGTCAGGGGCTGAGATATGCTGTCAATTGATTGCCCAATCGATTGAATTTAAGTCAGGGGCTGAGATATGCTGTCAATTGATTGCCCAATCGATTGAATTTAAGTCAGGGGCTGAGATATGCTGTCAATTGATTGCCCAATCGATTGAATTTAAGTCAGGGGCTGAGATATGCTGTCAATTGATTGCCCAATCGATTGAATTTAAGTCAGGGGCTGAGATATGCTGTCAATTGATTGCCCAATCGATTGAATTTAAGTCAGGGGCTGAGATATGCTGTCAATTGATTGCCCAATCGATTGAATTTAAGTCAGGGGCTGAGATATGCTGTCAATTGATTGCCCAATCGATTGAATTTAAGTCAGGGGCTGAGATATGCTGTCAATTGATTGCCCAATCGATTGAATTTAAGTCAGGGGCTGAGATATGCTGTCAATTGATTGCCCAATCGATTGAATTTAAGTCAGGGGCTGAGATATGCTGTCAATTGATTGCCCAATCGATTGAATTTAAGTCAGGGGCTGAGATATGCTGTCAATTGATTGCCCAATCGATTGAATTTAAGTCAGGGGCTGAGATATGCTGTCAATTGATTGCCCAATCGATTGAATTTAAGTCAGGGGCTGAGATATGCTGTCAATTGATTGCCCAATCGATTGAATTTAAGTCAGGGGCTGAGATATGCTGTCAATTGATTGCCCAATCGATTGAATTTAAGTCAGGGGCTGAGATATGCTGTCAATTGATTGCCCAATCGATTGAATTTAAGTCAGGGGCTGAGATATGCTGTCAATTGATTGCCCAATCGATTGAATTTAAGTCAGGGGCTGAGATATGCTGTCAATTGATTGCCCAATCGATTGAATTTAAGTCAGGGGCTGAGATATGCTGTCAATTGATTGCCCAATCGATTGAATTTAAGTCAGGGGCTGAGATATGCTGTCAATTGATTGCCCAATCGATTGAATTTAAGTCAGGGGCTGAGATATGCTGTCAATTGATTGCCCAATCGATTGAATTTAAGTCAGGGGCTGAGATATGCTGTCAATTGATTGCCCAATCGATTGAATTTAAGTCAGGGGCTGAGATATGCTGTCAATTGATTGCCCAATCGATTGAATTTAAGTCAGGGGCTGAGATATGCTGTCAATTGATTGCCCAATCGATTGAATTTAAGTCAGGGGCTGAGATATGCTGTCAATTGATTGCCCAATCGATTGAATTTAAGTCAGGGGCTGAGATATGCTGTCAATTGATTGCCCAATCGATTGAATTTAAGTCAGGGGCTGAGATATGCTGTCAATTGATTGCCCAATCGATTGAATTTAAGTCAGGGGCT
Source organism: Cicer arietinum (assembly GCF_000331145.2). NCBI lineage: Eukaryota > Viridiplantae > Streptophyta > Magnoliopsida > Fabales > Fabaceae > Cicer > Cicer arietinum. The sequence continues at coordinate 30,187,709 of NC_021164.2, forward strand.
GAGATATGCTGTCAATTGATTGCCCAATCGATTGAATTTAAGTCAGGGGCTGAGATATGCTGTCAATTGATTGCCCAATCGATTGAATTTAAGTCAGGGGCTGAGATATGCTGTCAATTGATTGCCCAATCGATTGAATTTAAGTCAGGGGCTGAGATATGCTGTCAATTGATTGCCCAATCGATTGAATTTAAGTCAGGGGCTGAGATATGCTGTCAATTGATTGCCCAATCGATTGAATTTAAGTCAGGGGCTGAGATATGCTGTCAATTGATTGCCCAATCGATTGAATTTAAGTCAGGGGCTGAGATATGCTGTCAATTGATTGCCCAATCGATTGAATTTAAGTCAGGGGCTGAGATATGCTGTCAATTGATTGCCCAATCGATTGAATTTAAGTCAGGGGCTGAGATATGCTGTCAATTGATTGCCCAATCGATTGAATTTAAGTCAGGGGCTGAGATATGCTGTCAATTGATTGCCCAATCGATTGAATTTAAGTCAGGGGCTGAGATATGCTGTCAATTGATTGCCCAATCGATTGAATTTAAGTCAGGGGCTGAGATATGCTGTCAATTGATTGCCCAATCGATTGAATTTAAGTCAGGGGCTGAGATATGCTGTCAATTGATTGCCCAATCGATTGAATTTAAGTCAGGGGCTGAGATATGCTGTCAATTGATTGCCCAATCGATTGAATTTAAGTCAGGGGCTGAGATATGCTGTCAATTGATTGCCCAATCGATTGAATTTAAGTCAGGGGCTGAGATATGCTGTCAATTGATTGCCCAATCGATTGAATTTAAGTCAGGGGCTGAGATATGCTGTCAATTGATTGCCCAATCGATTGAATTTAAGTCAGGGGCTGAGATATGCTGTCAATTGATTGCCCAATCGATTGAATTTAAGTCAGGGGCTGAGATATGCTGTCAATTGATTGCCCAATCGATTGAATTTAAGTCAGGGGCTGAGATATGCTGTCAATTGATTGCCCAATCGATTGAATTTAAGTCAGGGGCTGAGATATGCTGTCAATTGATTGCCCAATCGATTGAATTTAAGTCAGGGGCTGAGATATGCTGTCAATTGATTGCCCAATCGATTGAATTTAAGTCAGGGGCTGAGATATGCTGTCAATTGATTGCCCAATCGATTGAATTTAAGTCAGGGGCTGAGATATGCTGTCAATTGATTGCCCAATCGATTGAATTTAAGTCAGGGGCTGAGATATGCTGTCAATTGATTGCCCAATCGATTGAATTTAAGTCAGGGGCTGAGATATGCTGTCAATTGATTGCCCAATCGATTGAATTTAAGTCAGGGGCTGAGATATGCTGTCAATTGATTGCCCAATCGATTGAATTTAAGTCAGGGGCTGAGATATGCTGTCAATTGATTGCCCAATCGATTGAATTTAAGTCAGGGGCTGAGATATGCTGTCAATTGATTGCCCAATCGATTGAATTTAAGTCAGGGGCTGAGATATGCTGTCAATTGATTGCCCAATCGATTGAATTTAAGTCAGGGGCTGAGATATGCTGTCAATTGATTGCCCAATCGATTGAATTTAAGTCAGGGGCTGAGATATGCTGTCAATTGATTGCCCAATCGATTGAATTTAAGTCAGGGGCTGAGATATGCTGTCAATTGATTGCCCAATCGATTGAATTTAAGTCAGGGGCTGAGATATGCTGTCAATTGATTGCCCAATCGATTGAATTTAAGTCAGGGGCTGAGATATGCTGTCAATTGATTGCCCAATCGATTGAATTTAAGTCAGGGGCTGAGATATGCTGTCAATTGATTGCCCAATCGATTGAATTTAAGTCAGGGGCTGAGATATGCTGTCAATTGATTGCCCAATCGATTGAATTTAAGTCAGGGGCTGAGATATGCTGTCAATTGATTGCCCAATCGATTGAATTTAAGTCAGGGGCTGAGATATGCTGTCAAAGATGATGAGTATGGATGGATTGACATTAGACTAATAAGGGATTTCATGTAAGGATCTAAGTGGAGAGCTTTTTAAGAAGAGCATTAGATGTTCGCCTGGTAGATTTCAGGATAAGACTGGATGAAGTTTAATAACTGTCAAAGAGGTGTGAACACCCTGAAATTATTGAGGAGATATGGATTCCATTTGGAATAGCATTTGGTGCTAGGTATCAACGAAATAGGCTTGTATCGAAGTTAAAGGAACGCTATTACAGTTCGGTTAAGATAGTCTAAGCCACAATCATGGTTGTTGGCTACTTATTGACAAATTGAGGAACTGATCATCCTTAATCTCTTGTTGATAGTAAACAAAATCATGTTGAATGGAACGGATGAGTCTTATCGACTATGAAAGCACGTAATGTTATTAAATATCTATGAAAAGGGATAGACGACACTTTCTTCACAGAAACATGACAAAGCAAGTTCTATCATGTAGGTTGAGTTGAGTGCAAACCTGGTGCAGTTATTACTCTTACTTTAAGTTTCGTAGGACTGTCAGGGTACGACAGGAGGTTTATTGAAGGTTGTGCTAAGATTGTGGCTCCATTGACACAACTCACTAGAAAGGATCAACCGTTCGCATGGCCAGAGAAGTGTGAAGAAAATTTTCAGTTACTAAAGAGAAAGTTGACAACCTCACTAGCATTGGTATTACCGCAATTAGAAGAATCATATGGAGTTTACTGTGATGCGTCTCACCAAGGTTTGGGATGTGTTCTGATGCAACACAAGAAAGATGTAGCTTATGCCTCAAGGCAATTGAAGATTCATGAGAGAAACTATCCTACTCATGATTTGGAGCTTGCTGCTGTTGTTTTTGCATTGAAGATTTGGAGGCACTATTTATATGGGTGTACGTTCACCGTGTTCAGTGACCATAGAAGCTTGAAATATTAAAATTAATATGAAAAGATGCTGAAAGCAATTTATTTATTATAGTGATAAAGATAAAAATTAATATTAAAATTAAAATCGAGAAAATGTTAATATAAAAATTAAGATTCAGAAGCCAATGTAGTGGCTGATGCGTTGAGTAGAAGAAGTGTATCGGTGTCTTCAACAATTATGGCTAGACAACAAGAGTTGTGGGAAGATTTTAGAGACCTACACTTGAACGTAGAGTTTGCACCGGGAATTTTGAAATTCGGAATGATTAAGATTTCGAGTGGACTACTTGAAGACATTGCAAATTCTCAAGACGATGTCTTAATACAAGAAAAGAGGAACCTAATGGTGCAAGGGAAGACGACTGAGTTCAAGATTGG
>NC_021164.2:30191576-30192562 GCF_000331145.2 Cicer arietinum
TTTAGGGTTTAGGGTTTAGGGATTAGGGTTTAGGGTTTGGGTTTTAATCAATATATTTCATGATATAAGTGCATAATTCAAAATGGATATTTATTTTAGGTCATTTTGTTATTTCTTAGGTTTAATCTATTTATTAGTTGTTATTGTAAGACCCATAATTTTAAAGTACACTTTATGCATTTTTATGTATTTTGGATTTTGGCTCGGAGGCTTTTTAGCCAAAGTTAATAATATTTTGGAGTCTTTATGATCAAAAAGATATTTTGATGCCGTTTAGAATTACTCGTCGATAAATAAATTAAATTAAGTGCGATGAATCCTTTACGAAGAATTTTATGCGTTACGGGTGAAATGGTAATTTTAATGAATATGAAGATATTTGTTAAGTTACAATTAAGATATATATATACATATATGTATATATGTTTGTTTGGAGATAATAGAAAGAAAGGAAATTAGAAGGAAGGAAAAGGAAAAGAAAAGGTTATATAAAGGAAAGAAGGACAAAGGAAGAAAGGAAAAACAAAGGAAAGAAAGAGAAAGGAAAAACAAAGGAAAGAAAGAGAAAGGAAAAACAAAGGAAAGAAAGAGAAAGGAAAAACAAAGGAAAGAAAGAGAAAGGAAAAACAAAGGAAAGAAAGAGAAAGGAAAAACAAAGGAAAGAAAGAGAAAGGAAAAACAAAGGAAAGAAAGAGAAAGGAAAAACAAAGGAAAGAAAGAGAAAGGAAAGAAAACCAGAATTTTCCATCTTCCTCTCCCTCCCTGCGCGAGAACCCATTCTCCCTCCTTCCTCCATTTTCGTTTTTCTTCGCTTCCTTTCTTCAAGATTAGAAACCCAAGGTTGGGTGGGTGATAGAACAAGGATTACTCAACTTCATACTTCCTCTTTGATTCGAAAACGAAGAAAAACGGTATTAGGGATTCAAACACAAACCTCCCCGTTTCACCTAGATCTAAACGTCGTTTCAAGAAGTGATAGAAGGGAA
>NC_021164.2:30192676-30224158 GCF_000331145.2 Cicer arietinum
AGGTAAGGGCTCCTTCCAAACTTTTAGTTTGCATTTAGGGACTTATCTGTAGTTGTGTGGAAAGGAATTTCTTAGCGTTGAATGTATTGATTTAGGGAAAATGAATCTAAGGTTCTGTGGGTAAAGTCTTAGAGTTAGGTCTTGACGATATTGATGGGTGTTTCGTAGAAAATGAACTTAACTTACTTGTGTATGAGTTTGGGTAAATGAAATTTGATGTGTTTGAGTGTTATGTTGTGTTGATTCGTGTTCGTCGTATTTGACTTGTTCTAAGTTAATACCGATGAAATTTGATGTATTTTGGTGTGGATTGTGAATTGAATTTGATAATATGTTTTGAGTTGGTTTTGTTGTGAAATTTGAAAACCATTAGAGTTAAACGAGTATTAAAAATGGGGAATCTTTTAATATCTGCATTTGCTTAACGATTGTTGTGAATGAAGTCTGTGTATGCTCATGCATTTCATTTTGGTAAATTGTGTTGAACCCGTGATAGGTGGCACCTCGGTAAACTGTACTGACCCGTGATAGGCGGTACGTTTACGACTTACGCTTTTTCTTTTAGTAAATCGTGTTGACCCGTGATAGGTGGCACCTCGGTAAACTGTACTGACCCGTGATAGGCGGTACGTTTATGATTTAAGCCTTTTAGTAAATTGTGCTGAACCCGTGATAGGTGGCACCTCGGTAATTGGTACTTTGGCCTGCGATAGGCGGTACAATTATGATTTACGGCCCTTTGAGGAGGGTTTTGTTTTGGAATTCTGAGTCCATGCATTTTGGCATATACGCATTGAATTAGGGTGCTTGGCACGCGAGTCGTGTTTGATTCAAGTTTATGATGGAGTGTTTTGAATTTGAGTTGTCGTGGTAATTGTGTTGAAATTGCTAAGTGTTATGTATTGATTAGCGCGTGTGCGTGCGATGGATTGCAAAACTATTTCGAAAACCAATTCGTCGTGGTGATTGTGTGGGATTTGCTAAGTGTTAAGTTTTGGAGTTATGTGTGAGTGTCATTGAATTAGTTTAAGTATTCTTGGAAGAATAAGCAGGGAAATCGATTTCCCAATCGATTGGATGAGTTGCAGGAAGTTCACTATTTTAACCTAATCGATTTGCCAATCGATTGTATAAATATGTCTTTCAAAATCTTTTAAGAAATCGATTTGGAAATCGATTGGCAGAGAGGCAGGAACTCAGCAAAACTGCCAAAATCGATTTGGAAATCGATTTGGCAACACAGGGACTCATCAAAACTGACAAAATCGACTTAGAAATCGATTTGGTCATGCAAAAACTCAGCAGAACTGACCAAATCGATTTGGCAATCGATTGGCTCAGCAAAAGTCCTCATTTTGAGTTAGATAATCGATTGCTCAATTGATTTATCAATGCTTTGGTCAGTTATGTATTACTTGATGGTTGGAGAACTTCATTTTGAGTTCATTGTTAATTGACAAGCATTATATGAACTTTTAGCATATGGAAAATCCTGTTAAGGTGCATGCTTAGTTGAAAAGTTGTTTTGAGCATTTAAAAACTTAATTGCTATGTGTTAACTGTTATTTTCTGGTTGGTGACCCTTTACAATTATTGTGGAAATCTGGGCTTTGCCCTCAGATGAGAGTCAGGACGATCCTACCGGTTCGTACCCTACGGACGGGAATGGAGATGGGAACGCGTGATTGCAGTTAATCGATTTGGAAATCGATTGAATTTAAGTCAGGGGCTGAGATATGCTGTCAATTGATTGCCCAATCGATTGAATTTAAGTCAGGGGCTGAGATATGCTGTCAATTGATTGCCCAATCGATTGCCCAATCGATTGAATTTAAGTCAGGGGCTGAGATATGCTGTCAATTGATTGACCAATCGATTGCCCAATCGATTGCCCAATCGATTGAATTTAAGTCAGGGGCTGAGATATGCTGTCAATTGATTGCCCAATCGATTGAATTAAGCCCAGAATTCAAATTTCACTAAAAACCTTCAGGAAATCGATTGCCCAATCGATTGGCTTAGTAGAAATTCTTATTTTGAGTTAGATAACAGATTGCTCATTGATTTATCAAGGTATTGGTTAGTTATGTATTACTTGATGGATTGAGAACCTTATTTTGTCGTCATTGTTATTTGGCATGTGTTATATGAACTTTTAGCATATGGAAAATCCTTTTAAGGTGCATGCTTAGTGAAAGGTTATTTTGTGCATTTTAAAAACTTAATTGTTATGTGTTAACTGTTATTTTCTGGTTGGTGACCCTTTACAATTATTGTGGAAATCTGGGCTTTGCCCTCAGATGAGAGTCAGGACGATCCTACCGGTTCGTTTTGTACCCTACGGACGGGAATGCTTGACTGGAGCTACGTTAGTTTTTTGGTAGGATGATCAGATTAGGTTGATGTATATGGACTAGACGTCCTTCTTTTTGGGTTGGAGTATTTTAATTTGGAAAACTTTACTTATACTAATATTGTCAGTTTGACATCTTGTTTGAATGAGTTCCATGTACCATTGGTTGTTGTGTAAATGCTTTGGATTTATATTTGGAGAAACTTTTCCGCAGCTTGTAAATTATAATAACTCAATTATTTATCCAAAGGCATTTCCTTATTTATTTCTCTGTTTTAGTTTAATCTCTTTTGAAAAAAAAAAAATATACCCTCGCTTTGAAAAACGGGGTGTTACATGATACATAATGCATTATAATTGACATTAGGTGCAACAAGTTGTCTTAAGGTTCTATTATTCGCATCAGCCATATTTTGCAACAAGTTGTCAATTTCAGTATCTAACTCTAACTCGTTAACAATAGCAGCTCTATTAAGTCTACGACGTAAATGAATGTCCTATCTATTTCAGGTTCAAGAGAATGAAGATTCACATAACTAGCGCTAGTCATGAATCATCATAACAATGCAATACAAAATAACAATTTTGAAAATTCCAAAAATGTTCCTAATGCTAAAATTGAAGTGAAAAATCGAAAACCCTATCAAATAAAATTCAAAAAATATAAAAATACCACCAAAAATTACTAAAAATCAAATAAAGGCAACACAAATTTTTTTGGAATTTTTGGAGAATATGAAAAATTCAAAAAATTGAAAAACGAGTCTAAACGAAGGAATTTGGACTGATTTTCTAGCAAAATTTCGGAGCAATCCGCCATAGTCGCCTGAAAACAGGGTTAATATTGTTATCAGAGAGTCCCCGACAACGGCACCAATTAGATCCGCTGTCGCACACGGGTCAAATACAATTGATAAAATGTAAATAGAGGTAATAACTTGAATCGTTTCGCATGGACTTCTGATATAATAATAATTACCGAATTGAAAATTGAAATTTAAAAAAATCAAAAAAATTGAGAAAAAATTGTAAATTATTTTTTCTTGGAAAACTTTTAAGAAAAAATTGAAAAAATTTATTTCTTGAAAGGTTTTTTGAAAAATAATCACAATTTTTTACATCTATTTTTCTAAAACAAAAATAATTTTGAATCTTTTCTCAATATTTTTTTTCAAAAAATAATTGAAACTTTTTATCTCGAAAAATTATTTTCTCGAGAAACTTTTAACATCTATTTTTCTCAGAAAAAAATAATTTTTTTTTTCTTGAGAACAAATGAAATTTTTTTATTCAAAATTTTTTAAAATTCTTTTCTCGAAGATCTAGTTCAAAACTAATTTTAACTAAAAATTTATTCAAAATACTAACTTAATTTATATTTATAAATCAGTTCAAAATTGAACTAAATGTGACTCAAAAGTTATTTTTAGGAAATAAATCAAACAATTAATGTAGTTTAATTCAATTTAGTTCTTATTCTATGAATATCGCTACCTCTATTCATATTTCATATTGGACATATGAAACATAACAGCAGACCGTATAAAATTTAATGTTGGGATTACATAGAATTTGAAAATATCTCAACTAGTCACTCTCTTACCCAACCCAACCAGTTAGACAAATAATTTTTTATAATTTAAAATTGAGAGGATTAACAATACTCTTCAAAATATTATAATCTTTAGTATGGATCCATCCCAATTTTAAATGCTTGAAAAACCTAATCAAAGAAAGCTTTATTTGCGCTCTCTTTTTCTCTCCATAACTAATTCAATTTTGCTTCCCACACCCCTCAATTTTTTTTAAAACCCAAAATAACTAAACTACCCTTCCCTCTATATTCACTTAACCACTCATTTTCTATCTTCATCATTTTCATCTTCATTACCTACCAACTTCAATCTTCTTCAATATTCTTCAATCATTTTGATACATTTCATGTTCAATAATCTTTAATCATTTTGAACATCTTCATCATTTTCATCATCTTCATCATTATAGTGACTCAAATCAACTAGGTATGTATTTTGTTGTGTTTTATAGCTGATATTTTTTTTCCAAATCTGGGTTTCGTACGTGAACTTAGTTCACATACGTCTACGTGAAACGAATTTACGTACTTGATGAAATTATGAAAATGTTGATTCTACGTGAATTAGGTTTACGTAAACGTACGTCAATTAAGTTTGCGTACATCAATGGAGTTTTAAAATTGATATTACCTACATGAACTAAGATAACGTATGTGTATGTGAACTGAGTTCACGTAGCATACATGTGAATAGAATTCACGTATAGGATGAAAATTTGTAAAAGTTCAGTCGTACGTGAACTGAGTTCACGTATGTTCACTTGAATTCAATTCACGTATGTGATACGTGTTTCTCAGTTCATGTAAAGGTGATAAAATTTGGATTTTTTTTTTGTTTTTTGTTTTTGTTTATTGTGTTTAGGAGTTAAGAATTTTTGTGTTGTTATATTTATGTAATTTATTGGATGCAGTTAAATGGATGAAGGGGGAGACAAGAATGACGAAATGTATGAAGGTTTGGAAGGTTTGGAACCTGATTTTGAAGAAATGTATGACGATTTGGATCTTGATTTTGAAGAAATGTGTGATGATGTGGAACCTAATTTTGACGCTATGAATGACGGAGTTGAACCTGTTATGATTTATTTGACTGATCTGTTTACCACCGGCATGATGTTTGATACACGGGATGAATTATTGAAATGGGATAGAAATGTTGGAAGGGAAAATGGAATTGTTGTTGTGATTTTTAGATCTGAAACTGCGACAGCACGACCAAGAAAAAGACAAAATTAATTCTTGGTTGTGAAAGAAGTGGTAAATATAGACCTTGGAAGAATCCTAATCTTACGAGGAGTACTTGGACTAGAAAATGTGATTGTCCATTTAGATTGAGAGGAACACGGTCAAATGTTGATGATGGATGGTATTTGCATGTAATATGTGGTCTCCATAACCACAAATTGGCCAAAAAACTAACCGGTCACTCTTTCTTAGGCCGATTGTCTCAAGTTGAGAAAAATGTACTTGGTGATATGATAAAGAAACTAACCGGTCACTCTTTCTTAGGCCGATTGTCTCAAGTTGAGAAAAATGTACTTGGTGATATGATAAAGAAACTAACCGATCACTCTTTCTTAGGCCGATTGTCTCAAGTTGAGAAAAATGTACTTGGTGATATGACAAAGAACTTTGTAAAACCAAAAAACATTTTAATGACATTGAGGGATCATAACGTTGAAAGTTTGACGACAATAAAACAAGTTTACAATGATGCACAAACATATCGTTCATCACTTAGAGGTAATAGAAAAGAAATGCAACATCTTTTGACATTGATGGAACGCGAACATTTTAATGACATTGAGGGATCATAACGTTGAAAGTTTGACGACAATAAAACAAGTTTACAATGCACGTCAAACATATCGTTCATCACTTAGAGGTAATAGAACAGAAATGCAACATCTTTTGACATTGATGGAACGCGACAAATATGTTTATCGATATACGAAGGTAGAGGGTTCAGATGAGTTGAGGGACATATTTTGGGCCCATCTAGACGCTATCACTCTTGTAAATAATTTTCACATAATATTGATTATGGATAGCACTTACAAGACCTGTAGGTATCAAATGCCATTACTTGAGATTATTGGTGTTACATCTACTGAAATGACATTTTGTGTGGGATTTGCATATCTACAGTTTGAGCGTGTTGATAACTTCACATGTGCACTACAAATGGTGAAAGAACAAATTACAAGTGGTGAAGTTGAAGTCATCGTTACTGATAGAGACCTTGCTTTGATGAACGCAATTGAAAATGTTTTTCCAAAAGCAGCGAATTTATTATGCTTGTTTCATATATGCAAGCATGTCAAAGCCAAGTGCAAGATGACTGTGTTTCCAAAAAAGAAGCAAGTGCAAATAATGGAGGCATGGGAGGCTCTTATTTACAGTTATGATGAGGCTCAGTACTACACGAAGTTGGCTATCTTTGAAGGAATTTGTAGTAGCTGTTCTATTTTTTATGATTATGTACACGAGCAGTGGTTAATTCCTCACAAGGAAAGGTTTGTTGAGGCGTGGACAAATAGAGTTATGCACTTTGGGAACACCACAACACAAAGGGTTGAGTCGGCGCATTGGAGTTTGAAAAGGATATTACAAGATAATATTGGTGATATATGCAGTGTTTGGGAAGCCATCAATAGCATGATTGTATTACAACACAATGAGATAATAGCATCATTTGAAAAGAGCATCATTCAAAAGGTGCATCGATATAGTAACAAATTATACGCGAATTTGCATGGCGTTGTGTCAAAAAATGCAATTGATCACATTGCGGCAGAGTATGACCGCGTGAAGTATGTAGGTATTGATCAGACTGAGTGTCGTTGCACAATTAGGACAACACATGGTCAACCTTGTGCATGTGAAATAGCCAGGTATAGTATGATCCCACGTTCCATTCCATTAGATGATATTCATGTTTGGTGGAGTAAATTAACTTTCCATGTTGATGCATCAAGTAAACCTTCAGAGTTATCTGTGAAACATGAAATAGACGTCATAGTGAAAAAGTTTGAAGAACTTGATGTACCTGGTGCTACATATACTTGAGATCGCAATATCAAAATTAATTCATTCACGAGTGTGATGCCATCAGGTAATACCACTTGTCGATCAAGAAGCTCCTCTGCAATTTGTATTGCTCGACGCTGCATTAAAAAATACATTAATTAATTACATGACTATTTAATTTAATAAAGTTATAAATTAAATTTAAATGAATTTACCGTTGTTTCTTCTGAAGCATGATCATCATCGGCAGGTTCTGCAACCGAATGTGCTACATACACTGGTTCTCTACGAATGATATATGAATGAGAAATCTGACGAAACCAGTCCATGTACTCAATTGCGCAGTCTGCATGTTTGTGTACAACTGCCCCAGCGTCAACTACATGTACAACGTATTGCGTAAACATGATGTCCATTTCCTCTAGTGTGGTCGTCTGATCTACTATCTCCAAAGGTGAACCAGGGATGGTTTGAACATGTCCATATTGACGCAATACCCTATCTGGCAAGTGAGCATACATCTTGGGACCCCAACGTATCCACCCTCTAAATAATGAAACAACCTCAAATGGTCACTTCGGTCTATGCTCTCTGTAGGGTGTCCAACATATGCCATCAACATCAATCTCGTCCAGTGCTTTCCTAAATGGAATAACCAAACCTTTATCCCGTTTTGGCTTCCATCTAAGTGCTCTCGGATAGTCCTCATCATAAATCTGAGATAGTATACAAAAATTCGCACATAATGCTGGAAAATGCTCATACACCCACGCCTGCACATGTACAATAAGATATTCATAAATCAATAAAGCAACAAACCATGAAATCAGGAAATAAATCAAACCAGGAAAGCAAGCGAAAATACCTGTAATAGTGTCAGATACCTTGATACTGTTCTAGTCTGATGCATACTCGCTTCTCGAAGATTGTCGTATAGGTAAGCAAGTGCAGCAGCACCCCATGCATATCCCCCACATGAGTTGAAGTCTCTGAAACATTCAAGGTAGGCAACACTCAATGTGAAGGAACTCTTGTCGCTGAACAAGGTGCAACCCACAAAAAATAAAAGAAATGCCCTCACAGCCATCTACCAATGCTGATAAGCACATCGCTGATGGTATACGTCAAGCAACCAACTGTACCGAACAGTGGTTGTCCGCATCAAGTTAAACTCAGCATATGCATCAGCCAGACTCACCCCAATAAGCTCACCCAACAATTCTGCAACGTCATCCTTGTTAAATATATTGACGCTGAAGAATGCACTGGTGATGGGTATATGCAGCAACGAAGAGACATCGTCCAAAGTAATGGTCATCTCTCCAATTGGAAGATGAAAGCTGTTGGTGTCGCGATGCCATCTCTCGACAAAGGCAGAAATTAGACCTTGGTCGATCATCTCATAGCTGCATTTTAGCAATGTATATAAACCAGAACTTTTAACAAGTTCCTCAACCTCTTGATTTTCAATGACAGCTTCTTTTAATTTTTTTTCATTGCTAAAAACCCTTAACTCTCCGCGATCCTAAAATAAATTAACCGAACAAATATAAGTTCAAACACATTAAACAAATATTTAGTATTTAATTTGATTCAGAAATTTACCACGTCGTCCCATAGTCGTGTCGCAACATGATCCCCATATGTCCTTAGGACAGACCTGTCAACTGGACCACCAGGATATCCGTCATCTGCTTCGGGTTGGGCCTCATCCGCTTGGACCTCTTCAGGTTGGGCTTTATCCGCTTGGGCCTCTTCTACTTGCCCATATTCTGGTTGCGCATGTTCTGCTTGTTGATTCTGTAATCTTCGCTGTCCACGCAATTCACGCTGAGCACAGTGAGCCCATGCAGAAGTGGTTGGTCTAACACGACCCTCTCTATCAGTCCCTTGGTCGAGTATAACACGACCCTCTCTATCAGTAAACATTGTGCGCACCATTTTTGGATAAACAAATCATAATCATTATCAAAACAACATAGCAATATAACATAAACCAGAACAGGGGCAAACATAAACCCATACGTGAACTGAGTTCACCTACGTGAACTTCATCAACCTACGCGAACTGTGCTCACGTACGTGAACTCCATCACCTACGTGAACTGAGTTCGCGTACGTGAACTCCATCAACCTACATGAACTGAGTTCACGTCTACCTATGTGATCTGAGTTCACGTACGTGAACTCCATCAACTTACGTGAACTGAGTTCACGTCTACGATGAAAATCTGAGTTCACGTACTTGATTTCACTTCACGTATCTAAACTCCATCATTATACATCAAACCCAGAAACACAACATCAAACCCATAACCATTGATGAACATTCAAAACCCATTCATGAACATTCAAAACCCAGAAAAGGAAAACACCATTGCTTACTTGATTGAAGATACTTGAAGATGCTTGAAGTGATTGAAGATGGTGTTGAAGATTGCTTACTTGATTCAAGATTGTAGATGATTGAAGATGAAGGTATTATGTTAATGAAGATGAAGATGAAGGTATTAGGTTAATGAAGATGATGAAATTAGACGATGAAGGTATTAAGTGAATATAGAGGGAAGGGTAGTTTAGGTATGTTAGGTTTAAAAAAAATTGAGGGGTGTGGGAAGCAAAATTGTTGTTGTTGTTGTTGTTGTTGTTGTTGTTGTTGTTGTTGTTGTTGTCGTCGTCGTCGTCGTCGTCGTCGTTGTCGTCGTCGTCGTCGTCGTTGTCGTTGTCGTTGTCGTTGTCGTCGTCGTCGTTGTCGTTGTCGTTGTTTTTGTCGTTGTTGTCGTTGTTGTTGTTGTTGTTGTCGTTGTCGTTGTTGTCATTGTCGTTGTGGTCGTCGTCGTCGTCGTTGTCGTCTTACTATTGAGTTAATATTTTAATTTTATAATGAATATCGAAATACTTAATTTTATTTAAACTAGCTAGAGACACACTGTATGTGACAAGAGTTTGAATTTTTAGTTATGTGTTGTGTTTAAGTCTTTTGAATAAAAAAAAAAAAAACTTCTACTTTCCAAATTCTTATGTTGACACTAATTTTATCACATGAGTTTACCATATGATATGATGTGACATATCTAAAATTCATTCCTTTTATGTTCTTCATTTTATACTAATTCTTTAGTTTTATCTCTATAATTGAAAAACCAACAATAAAAATATAACTCATTATAAATTTGATTGAAATGTCGGTTACTTTTTTAATTCATTGCATATAAATTCCTCACAATATTTTAATTACATTTTAATAATTAAAATATAGCAATCATAAATTACCAAAAAAATATATAAAAATATAATTGTCACATATTAAAAATCAATAATCAAACTTATGCACAAATAATCCAATTAAATTTAAAAAGTAAAATAAATAAAAAATATTGAAATACAATTATTTAAATTAGCAAATCTTTGCAAAAAAAAAAGCAAATAATATTTTTTTAAATGTCACATGATACATTAAATATTTTCAAATTAATATACAATTTGTGAAAACCACTCATATTTTATCAGAAACTTTTCAATTGTTTGCATTTCAATTATTCCTTTGTTACACAACCAACTATTCTTATAATCTTAGAAACTTATAAATATTAAAAAAAATTTCTAGTCAAATTGATATATTTATACATCATAAATATCACGTTCAATCTTTTTTTAAAATTTTACATACCATCACGTTGACATCACATTACATTCTTATATACCATGTAACACTAATTATGTCACGTATTTCTTATTTGACATTTCTATAATTCATTCGTTGTTTATTCTTCATTCTACTACTTAGTTGTCTATATCTCTAATATATGATATATATTATTAAGAAAAAAAAATATAACTTCCATTACAAACATAATTTTATTGACCGATACTTTTTTACTTCATTACATATAAATACATCATAATATTTTAATTACATTTTTATATTTAAAATATAATAACCATTAAATTATCACAAAACATATAAAAATATAATCATTATATCTTAAAAATAAATAACACAAAGTATGCATGAATAATCCAATCAGATTTAAATTAAAATAAATAAAAAATATAGAAACATACAAACTAATTTACAAAAGCAAGAGTTTGGAAAAAAAATAGAATTTTTTTTTATAAAAAATAAAAATGTTAAATTAAATTGTATATTAAATATTTTCAATATAATATATAGTTTGTATACATTTTACTCTTATCACTGCTCAGGTATATATTCTATTTCACTAATGAAGGATAAATCAAATAATAATTTTTTTGACAACAAAAATAATCAAAATCAAGTAGTAATGTGTTATCATTCCCAACATTATTTTTTGTTTTTGTCCTAAAAATAATACTTTGAATTTGTTCATTACAAACACTAAAAAAAAAAATTACAATCAAAGTGTTTTTGAAAGAAACATGTAGCACAACACCTCTAATGAAGAAATAGTTATTCAAAGTTTAAGTAGAAATGAGACACAAAACATAAGATACAGGAAATAATAGTACATTCAATTAGTAAAATAAATAAATACATAAATAATAGTACAATCAAGATAAAAGTAAAATAAAAATAAAAATAAAAATAATGATCATATAAAAACAATGCTTACAAATATATATAAAATACAATGCTTACAAAACATATATTCTATTTTTTTATAGAAAAAAAGTATTCTAGCTATAATGATTAAATGTTTAAAGCAAAAAAAAAAAAATGTATACAAACAATCACTCATATTTTTTAAATGATACTTTTTATAGTGAAAATCACACATATTTTATCATAAACTTTTTAGTTTTCATTTCATTTATTCCTTTTATTATAATATCAATTATTTTTTAAACATGAAAATTTATAAATACTAAAATATTTTTTTAGGCCATCCTGCTATATTTATACACCCATAAATATTACCTTCAAACTTTTTAAAAAATTTACATGCAAACTTTTTTTTTAAAAAGTTAAACCAACACATTGCGCGAGTTATATTAAAGTTAACAATCATTTTTATAAATTAAAGTTAACAATCATTTTTGTATTTTAGGAAAGATCATTTCATAAGAAAAACATGATTTAGTTGTCTACAAGCATTATACTATTTTCTTTTTTTACATTTTATCCTAAAAATATTCAGTAATCAATATTATGAGTAATAAAAATTTTATAAAAAATCAAATTTTATTTCACTAACATTTTTGGTAAATAATATTTAATTATTATAATTTTATAAATTATAGAAAAAATTTATTTAACTATTAATTTAAAGACCAAATGTTTTGGTACATGTAAAATTGACTCATGTAACTAGAAATTCTCTAAAAAAAAAAAAAATAGGTACTAGGAGTAGTTTGCTCCGTATGGTTCTACCTAGCCCAAATTGTATTTGTTGAAGTTTAAGGTTGAGTTTTAGATACTAGTTTAACAAATTTCTTTCAATGGATCACAGTAAATCAAATGAGATATTTATAAATCATTAAATTTAATTTCCATTAACTAAATTATGTTTAAAGTGGTTTCTAACTAAATTTTTTAAACACTTCACATAAAATTAAATTTTGAGTAAATCGTTATTTGAATCCTAAAGAAACTGTCTACATCAAATTATTCCTTTAGTTTGAAAATGACGTTTAATTAACTTTCATGTAAAATACACATGTATGTTACATGTTAAACTCTTGCTAAATAAAAATAGTAAATTTTTATCTTCTTTCACACATTAATGGATTTAGAAATTGTGGTATAAACTTTTTAATATTTCCCTTTAATTTCTCCTTTTTAACCATTTACAAAGTGATCGATTGTGTTCATTACCTCTATTTCGTGCTTGGTCTCTATTTAATTCTTGTCGCATATAATTACGAAAATTAATCTCATTGGAGGATATGCATGAGAGATTGAACCCATAATCAAGATAAGTCGTCTTTAGCCTTTTCAGGATTGGATAAGCAAGGATACATATTGCAGGAACTTAGCCTTATTATTATTCAAAGAGGAAATAATGAAAGTGTGGTACAACAAAAATGTACAATTAAATAATACCATTTATCATAATCTAAGACTATCAATAAAGGATTCATCAAGCTTCCTATTGAAAAACCTGCTAAAGTACTCTGCATTTGTCATACTCTTGTATAATTGTAAGTTTATGTCACCATTAATTAACTTATCAGAAGGTCCAATATCAATAGAAGGACTTGGATAGCAGAATGTCACTACTGACAATCTTTCCTTCAACTTATTTACTACAGCTCTATGCTCTGGTGCTTTGTATATCTGATTTGTCATCTTATGGATGACTATATTGCCACCTTATGATTTATATTATTATTTTGTAACAATTATGACTTTTTAATGACTGCGTAACTACTCGAATAATTAAATTGTGGTATTCTACGTTATATTCTACATGTATAATATAGGGTTATATTTTGGTATCAAAGTCGATCCAACCTTTGTGTCAGAGTCGGTAGTTACTTTAGATCATCAACTTTGTTTTGTTTCTTATCATTCCAATTATCATTTCACTAAATATTGAGTTTGACCAGTTTGATATTCGGGCAAAATTATGGTAGCAAACATGAAAAGGCGCGGAAGGCCAACCCCCACCAGCAGACCATGGTGATCGTTTAGACCAAGTAATGCATCTGATGCAACAATAAATCACGACTACAACAAACTTGGATAATCACCTAGCTCAGATAGCGGGACTTCCACCTAAAGTTACTAGTTGCATCTTCCATGTCTCCCTGAATATGAAACCTCCTACCTTCACCAGAAGCCATAACCCTATAGAATCACAATCATGGCTATAAGAAATGGACAAAAGTTTTGTAATTATTCAATGCACAAGAGAATAGAAAGTGGTGTTCACAACTCACCTGTCGAAGGGTGAGGCTAACCACCGGTGAAAAGATGCAAATGCATACATGGCCACTATGGGGACACCTATAAATTGGGAGCATTTCCAACCGATATTCCTTGACAAATACTACCCTAAGAGCATTCAGAAGAAAAATGAATTGGAGTTCAGCCACTTGCAACAAGGTGAAATTTGTTGGATCTGTTGGTGTCAATTGCTGCAAGACTTTAATAATGAAGTTGTTGATGAAGATTATATGTAAGAAATTCCAAAGTGTGAAGTTACATTAGCCTTTATGTTCGATTCGCCCCCACCAATCGGATGCAAATGGGATGAACAATGAATCCATTTCAGGATACTTCGGAAAACCTTGATGTGATTTGCACTAACTAACACACCAAAAGTATCTTTCAATAATATGTTACAAAAGAATTTTTCATATCATTCACTCATGCATTAGAGAAGAATATGATGACTTAGAATATAAAATGGATGAGAAAAAGTGGATAGCCAAAGACAAAATTTTCGTTCTTCATTCTGTAAAAAATGACACTATTTATAGAAAAATAATGTCACTTGAGAAAGAGGTACAATTCTTGGTTCTACCATTCAGTTTGTGAAAAGGTATATACAAATAACGTTCATATATTGACTGAATAGTTGCAAGAGTCTAGTGGTTGATGGGTAAACCATCAATTGCGCCTTTTTCATTTTGTAATAGCCCGACCTTACTGTTATCGGCACTGTTAATCACGACTTTCTCGTCCCCTTGCCGATAACGGTAAGGGAAAAAAAGACGAGTTTTTGCCTTTCATGGGAATTGAACTCGGGACCTCATTAGAAAATAACGAGTTTGTGATTAACAATACATACTTACCTGGGGGGATAAGTACCACTGTCTACTCATTCCCTCTATCAATTGAGCTAAGAAGGTTGTGATTAACAATACAGATAATGGTAAGGGTCGGGTTGTTACAGTTTTATTCAACAGTTGCACCTTTTCAAAAATAATTTATTCAAAAAGTAAACACACCACTGAGCCAACAACTATATCATGTCAATTTAAACCATTTATACATACATACATACATACATACATACATAAATACATACATACATACATACATACATACATACATACATACATACATACATACATACATACATACATACATACATACATACATACATACATACATACATACATACATACATACATACATACATACATACATACATACATACATACATACATACATACATACATACATACATACATACATACATACATACATACATACATACATACATACATACATACATACATACATACATACATACATACATACACACATACATTAACCAATATTTTTGGAAATATGTCACAATCTCCCACTATTTTCAAAATATACTTAGTCCCATAATTTTAGAAATATCATGGTTTCAGATAACAGTATCTTACGATTTGAAGCGGCCTCACTTCATCCTCACATAGGTAGATTATATCAGAAATACAACCATAATAATGTATTTCAGCAAATTCATGTTATATGTATATTAAGAGTAAAACTCAATCTTCCAACTTTATACTTATGGTCCAAATACTTTTAACCTTTGAGATGTATCTATTTTCAAGTACTTGAAATCACTCTAATAGTTGACTTTTATCATTAAACTCAAAGACTTGATGTTACTCAAGTGTGAGTTGATTTTCTACCATTGATGATTAGTTAGATATGGGCTTGAGTCTCATCTCCAACGATGTCTTCAACACTATATCGTTTGTCAGACCTTTCGTCAAAGGATCTGAAAGATTCTTTTCAGCTCTTACAAACACTATGGATATTACTCCATTTAAAATTAAATCATTTACATAACTATGTCTTAAACCAACATGTCTAGATTTTCCATTATATACTTGGCTATATATTTTGGATAGTGTGGATTGACTATCACAATGTATGAATAATAGTTCCATTGGCTTTGGCCAAATTGGTATCTCATACAACAATTTTTTTAGCCATTCAACCTCTTTACTATTTGCAACTAGGGCAATGAACTATGCAACCATGGTGGAGTCGGCAATGCAAGTTTGTTTCTTTGATCCCTAAGAAACTACACCTCCACCAAGGTTGAAGATCCATCCACTGGTGGAAGCATGACCCTCAACATAATTTTCCTAACTGACATATGTATATCCTTCCAAAACTGAAGGATATCCACTATAGACTAAACTATAATTTATTGTTCCTTTCAAATATTTTAATACTCTATTAACAATCTACCAATGTTCTTTACTTGGATTGCTAGTATACCGACTTAATCTACCTACAACATATGCTATATCAAGTCTGGTATAGGTCATGACATACATCAAGCATCCGATTACCTTTGAATAATCTAGTTGTGCCACAAGACATTCTTTATGTGGTGGTAAGCTAACATTTGGATCAAATGAGGTAGAAACAGGTTTGCAATTAAATTGATCAAATTTCTTTAGCACTTTCTCAATATAGTGAGATTGGGATAAACCAATATTTACTCCATTTCTAATGATTTTAATTCCTAAAATCACATCTGCTTCACCAAAATCTTTCATATCAAAATTTTTTGATAAGAAAGTTTTAGTTTTTTCTACCTCATCTAAATTGGTGCCAAAGATTAATATAGCATTCACATATAAACAAATCATAGCACCATTTCCAATATGAAATTTACTATAAATACACTTTTCAGATTCATTTATTTTGTATCCATTAGAAATCAAAACTTTATCAAACTTTTGGTGCCATTGTTTGGGTGCTTGTTTAAACCCATATGAAGATTTAGTCAATTTACATACTTTATGTTCTTGTCGTTTGATAACAAATCCTTCAGGTTGTTTCATATACACCTCTAAATCAAACTCTCCATTTAGGAAAGTAGTTTTAACATCCATTTGATGGATAACAAACTTATAGATAAACGCTAGTGCCAAAAGCACTCTTATGGATGCAATTCTTGCAACAGGTGCATAAGTATCAAAGTAGTCGATACCTTCTTTTTGTGTAAACCCTTTGGCTACAAGCCTTTCTTTGAATTTATCAATAGTACATCAACTTTCATTTTCTTCTTAAAGATCCATTTACAGCCTGGGAGGTGTACTAATTTTCAAGTTTTATTCCCTATAATTGAGTCCATTTTCTCTTGGATGTCTTCTTTCCAAAAGGCATTGTCTTAAGACTTTATTGCCTCTTCATATGTGCATGGGTCACTCTCTAAATTATAGAAAATTGATCCATAACTATTAATGGAATCATTTGTACTTTCTACAAGGAACATAAAGAAGTCTAGTCCATAACTTTTATCTTTTCTAGCTCTTTTACTTCTTCTAGGTTCTGATCATATCAAAGTATCATTATTAGATACATTATTTTATAGTCTATGTACACCAGAAAAGACAATTTCCTTGGGATGTGGAATTGAGTTAAATCTAATTTCTTGAAAAACTGCATCTCTTGACTCAATCACTGTGTTAATAGGATATGAGTCAATAGATTCAATAACCATGAATCTATATGCCTTGCTATTTTCAACATAGCCCAACAATACACATTCAATTCCTCTTTCTCCTAATTTATTTCTTTTTGGTTCAGGAACCTTAATAATTGCTCTACAGCCCCACACTTTTAAATAGTTAAGGTTGGGTTTTCTTTTCTTCCAGAGTTCATATGGGGATATCTTGCTCTTTTTATTAGGAATTCTATTTAGCAAATAACATCTAGTTAGTATGACTTCACCTCTATAACCTTTAGATAAACCAGAATATGATAACATGACATTCACCATATTTTTTTTTTCTAATACCTGGTTTTTCCTCCCTACAATTCCATTTTGTTGTGAGAAATATGGTGTTGTTGTTTGATGCACAATACCAGTGGACTCAAAATACTCAGGATGATAGAACTCCCCCCTTTATCAATTCTAAAACACTTGATAAAAGTTTCATGTTGAAGTTCTACTTGTGCTTTAAATATTTTAAATTTGTCTAAAACTTCATTATTAGATTACATTAAATAAACATAACAAAATCTAGTGCAATCATCAATAAAAGTGACAAAATACTTTTTACCACCAATTGTAGGCCAACCATGTAAATCACATACATAAGAGTGAATTAAATCAAATAACTTAGAACTTCTTTTAGCTCTTTTAAAAGGTTGTCTTGTGATTTTAGTTAGCATGCAAATAGTACATGAATTTGAATTTTTATAAAAAGTCGGAATTAAATTTGATTTCATCATATCATTCGAAATCTTTATCAAAAGTCGGAATTATATCTTTAAGGGTAAGTGTTTTTCCGGAAGTGAATTCAATTTCCATTATTCCTTTTCTTTTGACTTGGACAGTTGAGGCATTTCCCATGTACATAACATTTCCATCTTCTTCATCAATGGTCTTAAATAGTTCTTTGTTTTTGCACACATGGAGGATAGCACCAGAGTCTATCCACCAAGATTCAACATCTTCAATCATGTTGAGTTCATAAATGACAACAACAAGATTATCTTTTGTTGCACTTGAATTCTTCTTTTGGTTCTTCCTTTTCAAGAATCTGCGCTCATTTTTAAAGTTTCCTGGTTTTCCACAATGATAATGTAACACCCCGATTTTTAACAGCGCGAGTGTATTTTTTTTTCCAAACAAATTCATAAAAACAAAGAAATAATGAAGGAAATACTTTTGGATAAATATTTAAGTCGTAACACAACGACAAATAAGTCAACAAAATTTACAAGCAGCGGAATAGTTTTTGAAATACGAATCCAAAGTATTTACACACTTCAAAAAGTGGTACATGGACCCCATCATAATAAAATGTCAAACAAACAATATTAGTATGGGTACAGTCTTCCAAATTAAAATAAACACAACCCAAAAAGAAAGACGCATAGTTCCTATACATCAAACTAATCTGATCATTCTACCAAAAAACTATACATCCCGGATGATCTTCACGCGCTCTGCAAGATCCTCATGACACAGCTCCAGTCAGGTGTGTCCAACTACCTTCCCATCTATAGGGTACTAACCGGTAGGATGGTCCTAGTTCTCATCTGAGGGAAAAGCCCAGATTTCCACAATAGTTGTAAAGGGTCACCAACCGAAATTAACAATTAACACATAACATTTAAGTTTTTAAATGCACAAAATAATATTTCAACTTAGCATGCACCTTAAAAGGGTTTTCATATGCCAAACATTCATAAACAAGGTTGAAAAATGAAGTTTTTAACAAAACAACACTGTTGTATTCGAATACAGCATCTCTGTATTCGAATACAAGGCTGTTTCAGCATCAGCAGCAAAAACAGCATGTCTGTATTTGAATACAGCCTTCTGTATTCGACTACACAGCAAGTCAGTAGCAAACCAACATGTCTGTATTGGAATACAACAATCTATATTCGACTACACAGTAAGTCAGTGGCAAAAACAACATGTCTGTATTCGAATACAGCTTTCTGTATTCGAATACACATCAGACAGCAACAGGAAAACAGCAAAATTCAGCAAAATTAAGCTTTTTAAAGGGTTGCGAAATCAATCAACACTTACACACAAATCCAAACAATCACACTTAGCAATTATAGCGCAATCACCACGACATCTTGAGTTTCGAAATAGTTTTGCAATCAATCACCCTTACACACAATTCCAAAACATCCACACTTGGCAATTATAACACAATCACCACGACAACATAAGTTTCGAAATGGTTTTGCAATCAATCACACTTACACACAATTCCAAAACATTCACACTAAGCAATTATAGCACAATCACTACGACAACTTGAGTTCAAAGACTCAATCATAATCTTGAATCAAACACGACTCACGTGCCAAGCACCCGAATGCAATGCGTATATGCCAAAATGCATGGACTCGAAATTCCAATCAAAATCGCTCCTCGAAGGGCCGTAAATCATAATTGTACCGCCTATCACAGGCCGAAGTACTAAATTACCGAGGTGCTACCTATCACGGGTCAGCACGATTTACTAAACACGTAAATCGTAAATGTACCCCCTATCACAGGCCGAAGTACTATTTACCGAGGTGCTACCTATCACGGGTCAACACGATTTACTAAAAACGTAAATCGTAAATGTACCGCCTATCACAGACCGAAGTACTATTTACCGAGGTGCCACCTATCACGGGTCAACACGATTTACTAAAAATGTAAATCGTAAATGTACCGCCTATCACATGCCGAAGTACTATTTACCGAGGTGCCACCTATCACGAGTCAACACGATTTACTAAAAATGTAAATCGTAAATGTACCGCCTTTCACAGACCGAAGTACTATTTACCGAGGTGCCACCTATCACGGGTCAGCATGATTTACCATAAACGTAAATCGTAAATGTACCGCCTATCACAGGCTGAAGTACTATTTACCGAGGAACCTATCACGGGCCATCACGATTTACTAAAAATGTAAATCGTAGATGTACCGCCTATCGCAGGCCGAAGTACTATTTACCGAGGTGCCACCTATCACGGGTCAACACGATTTACCAAAAATGTAAATCGTAAATGTACCGACTATCACAGGCCGAAGTACTATTTACCGAGGTGCCACCTATCACGGGTCAGCACGATTTACCAAAAATGTGCAGTCTAAATGTACCGCCTATCAGAGGCCGAAGTACTATCTACCTCCGCAAGGATAAGATGAACCAACAAATCACATGGAATCATCTCGTGGCCCATCCAGTCACCACTATCACCATGGCCCATCCGGTCGCCATGTACTATGAAATGCATGAGCATATTCTGACTCTATCCACGACAATCGTTGAGTAAATGCAGATATTAAAAGATTCCTCATTTTTAATACTCATTTAACTCTAACAAATTTCATGACAATCATTAAGTAAACATAGATATTAAAAGATTCCCCATTTTTAATACTCGTTTAACTCTAACAATTTTCACTACAAACATTAAGTAAACAAAGATATTAAGAGATTCCCCATTTTTAATACTCGTTTAACTCTAATGATTTTCACAACAAACATTAAGTAAACAGAGATATTAAAAGATTCCTCATTTTTAATACTCGTTTAACTCTAATGATTTTCACAACAAACATTAAGTAAACAGAGATATTAAAAGATTCCCCATTTTTAATACTCGTTTAACTCTAATGATTTTCAAATTCCACACAGAAAATACTCAGACATATTCTCAAATTCAATCCACAATTCACACCAAATCACATCAATTCATTTTTCCACAAAACCCACACAAACATATCTCAAATTTTATAAATATTAATTATGAACACGTCAAACACGACAACCACAAAATTATCTCAACCCACCACTCAAACACATCAAATTTCATTTCCTCAAAACCACACATAAATGAGTTAAATTCATTTTCCATGAAACACTCATCAATATCACCAAAACCCAACTCTAAAATTTCACCCATAAAAGCATTAAATTCATTTTCCCCAAATCAAAACTTCAACTCTAACAAATTTCTTTTCCACAGAACCACAGATAAGTCCCTAAATGAAAACTAAAAGTTTGGAAGGAGCCCTTACCTTAATGTTAGCTTTAACAAGCGATTACGGTACCGCGAGTAATTTCGATAAAATCACCGCTCATGACGTCGCTTCCAAAGTTTGTTCACTAGCACCGTAGCGTGTAGGTGAGCAACTTTCCCTTCTATATCTTCGCGAAACGAAGCTTAGATCTAGAAGAAAAGTGAAGGTTTGTGTTTGACGGTTTTGAAATCCCTAACACCGTTTTTCTTCGTTTTCGAATCAAACAAGAAGAATGAAGCTGAGAAATTCTTTGCTTTCTCACCCACCAAGCCTTGGGTTTCTTTTCTTGAAGCAAAAGAAAGAAAAAGCAAGGAGAAGCAAGAAGGAAGAAAAGGGCGAACTCGCGAGGCAAGGAGGGAAACGCTTCTGTTTTCTCTGTTTCCTTTCCTCTTGTTTACATATATAACTTATAGACATATATATACATTACATATAATAACATATATATATATACATATTATAATTAAAATCAAACTCAAACATTATCTAACAACGCTTACACACATCACCATCTATTTTGATAAAAGTATATACTCTCGTCGCAACTCAATAGACAGATAAAATTTTCTGCAACAAGAGATATTTTTAACAAAATTGTTCCGTATTAAATTTTTGGAAACGTAAATAAATTATTCTCCGACAAATAATTTTAATCCAATTTCTAAAAATATATTTTTAGCATTTAACCCACTAATTACCAAAAACTAGGCTAAAAGCCTAAGAACTTGAACACCAAATACCCTAAAATTGTATAATTTAGGATTTAAAAATTAAGGATCTTACTGATAACAACTTTCTTTTCTTTTCTTTCTTTGTTCATCATTTCCATTGTGTTTTTCATGAGATTTATCAAAATCTCAATTTCTTTTCTTAAAAGTTTTGCTTGAATTTTCTTCCTCCATTACATGGACCTTTTCATGAGAAACTTGGTTTTTAGTATCCTCTTGTTTGCGGTACTCTTCTTCTAAACAAAGGTGATTACCCAATTGCTCAAGTGATATGTCATTTTTCTTCTGTTTCATGGATTTTTTGAAATCTTTCCACGAAGGTGGAAGTTTTTCTATTATGGAGGATACAATAATGGTTTCATCCATGTGTATCTGATGTTGTTTGTAGTTATTAAGAATGCGTTCAATTGTAGGAAGTATTGCTTCAACAAAAGATTTATCCTCTCATGTAGAAGAAAACATTCTCAATGGTTATGAAAGAATGTTCTCATGATGGACAAGTTCATTGCACTCATAAATACTGATATCAGTTCAACAAAATGACAATAATCAACTTTGAAGAATAAATTATTTCAATATTGAGTCATTTATTAAGTCATTTATTTAAAGAATTATGGAAGAACATTCACTAGAGTGTTCTGGTTGTTATATTAAAGAACAACTAACAATAAGAATCTTTTTGGAATGTCAACATGTAGTAAATTATTTAGCATTTTGCGCATGAGCTTTCCAACATTTCATGAGAAATTAAAAGTCAAGATTTGAAGGCCTACTTGCAAAAGCAATCATACAAAATATGTTGCATATTGATCTACATAATGATACTCAGATTGATTAGAAGAGCATTCTAGTGTTTTACAAAGGATCATTCTGATTTTCAAAAGATCATTTTGTTTTATCTAATGATCATTCTGGTTTGTGAAGATTATTTCAGTTAGTACGTGTTAAGTACAAAAGTAGAATGAATCATTCTCCATAGTCTGGATCTTAAGATAAACGAATATCAATACTACTCTAAACAATAATCAAACCCAAAAGTCTAGCTAATGACCCATAAAAGTAAAAACAACATCAAGATTAATGACCCGATCAATCTCTAGATTGATGACCTATGAACAAGTACAACTAGGACAATACGGGTGAAAGGACACTACTAACCTTTTGTAGAAATGTCAGCATGCCTCTGAGACAAAGAACTAACATAAAAACAATTGTTAAATCCTTCACCCATGTTTTCCATACAACACAGAACCAAGAATGATCTAGTTTTATAAAAGAACTTTCAAGTTATAGATCATTTTCGACATCCCAAACCACAAGTTAAAGAGTATCAAGACTGCTCAAATCAATGGTCAAACCCAAAACTCGAGCTAAATTCCCAAAGGAGGAAAACAACATCCAGATTTATGACCAAATTGATCTCTATATTGATGAGTTGTGAGGAAGGACCCAAGTACATTGTACTTACATTATTCTGCAAAATATTCTGCATAATTCTGATTTGGAATAGTGCCAAACGACATTTCACAACCCACTAACTCATTCACATTTTCCATCAGACCCAAAAGAAAGAATGTTACAGGTTTGTGAAGAATGTTTTAGACATCAATATAAATATGTGTTTAATTGTTTTAAAATAGATCTCTCATTTGGAAGATATGTTTAACATATATATTAAGTTTAAACTGAATATTCAAAGCCTCTCATCTATAAATTGAAGATCAATTTGAAGATGAAGGTAAAAATTCTATTTACAAATATACCAACACTTGTTCAAGTAAGAACAAGTCAAAAACTCTTCAAGAAAACTTCAACTCTCTTCACTATATTTTTTGATCATTATTTACTGAGTTTGTCTTTAGTTATGTCAAACCAAGAGTTGAGAATCATTAGATGCCAAACACTTTTATCATACACATCATTTGCAACTCAAATCTATTTTTTATGTTAGATTGAATGTGTTTGTAAAATTATTTCAAGGTTGAAAGGTGACTTTAAAAATCGTTCATAGGTTGAAAGGTGAAGATTGTAATTGATTAAGGTGTGATAAAGATAAAAGGTGTGAATAGTGAAAATCTCACGGTTGTAAGGATTGGATCAACCAATAACATTTTGGTCCTCTTGCACACCACAAGAGATTTTCAAATATTGTTGGAATAAGTACAAGTCTAACTCTAAGACTTCAGTTACAAACTCCTAACAATCTGCCTAAGATAGCACACCACTATCTTAGTTTACACTACTTGAAGAAAATACACCACTTTCTTCAAACAACACAATAACTTAGTTAATTTACAATAATGATTTTGACTGTAATCAAGAGCGTATAACAATTGATGCTTTCTTATACAATGATAACAATCTAATATAATTGCAAGTACGAAAGAGAACATTTATCAATGATATGGTAATGTAAAACATGTACTTGAAATATGGAAGTATGACTTTGAATAATTCACAAAATAGTTCATAAAGTTGTTCAAAGTTGTTCTAAGATTCTTTTGTTAAACTTGAGAATAAGATTCTTTTGATGCATATGTTAAAGTAGAAGGTTCTCATGTGCATTTGAAATATAACAATATTAGATTGCATCATGTACATTAAACTATAAGTCTTATAGCATATTGACAATAGTTGACTTGATTGTTGACTTCACTTTGAAATTTTAACTTGATCACTTTACTTGGTCTTTGTCTTCATAAAAAAAATAAGTATTCTTGCATATTTACATTCTCCCCCTTTTTGATGATGACAAAACCTTGTTGTTGTTGAAATATCGAAGAGTTTGATTTCTCCTCCTTAATGCATGCTTACTCCCTATTTGAATTTGAGTTCATGCCATCATGTGTTGAAAGTTTTTAAAACCTAAAAATTTTAACAACAATATTCACACATATTCCCTCTTTGGATATTATCAAAATGGAAGAAAAGTAACAGACAAAAAATCACACATACCACAAGTATCCAAAGTATATACAGAGGGATTAAAAACATCACACAAGATAAAATATAACATGAGAAAAACTATAATTTAAGAATAAGATGTCTAAGTCATACATAATGATGAGAAACCACTATCATAAAGTTATAGACAAAACAACATTAAGCATTTAAAGAAAATAACATAAACTACAACAACAAACTACGTGTTATCATCCTTTGGGTTTTGAATTTGGTCAATCTTGAGGGACATATCATTTAGTTCATTCAACAGAAACTCATGGTTTTAGGCAAGGGTTGTCTCAATGTTTTGGGAATCTATTGTTAATGGATTTGTCCATAGTTTGAATTTGTTCAATGATGAAGGTTTGAACGGAGTTGAGCTTGTCCATTACCATGCGATTTGAAACATGATCATCGTCTGATACCACTTCATCTGCTTGTTCTTCATCCTACTGAAATTGTCGCAGGTATAGTTGTTCGAAAGAAGACAAGGTTGTTTGCTCAAGGATACAACCAAGAAGAAGGGATCGACTTTGATGAAATATTTTCTCTGGTAGCAAGGTTAGAAGCAATTCGATTATTACTTGTTTTTCTTGCTCTATGGATTTTAAATTATTTCAGGTGGATGTCAAGAGTGCTTTTCTAAATGGCTACATTAATGAGGAAGTGTGTGTCAAACAACCATCCAACTTTGAAGACTTCAAAAATCCTTCAAATGTCTTGAAATTAAAGAAAGGCCTTTATGGTTGGAAACAAGCTCCATGAGCTTGGTATGATAGGCTAAATAACTTTCTATGTGATCGAGAATTTGAAAAGGGTAAAGTTGATAAGACATTATTCTTTAAAAGGACTAATAGTCACACTTTACTTGTTGAAATCTACGTTCACGATATCATATTTGGATCAACCAATAATAAAATATGTGAAGAATTTTCATTAATGATGCAAGGAGAATTTGAAATTGCTATGATGGATAAGTTAAATTATTTCGTTGGACTTCAAATCAAACAACTCAAAAATGGTATTTTCATCAATCAAGCAAAGTATTGTAAGGAACTATTACAAAGGTTTGAGATGGACAATAGTAAAGAAAGTGCAACTCCTATGAGCTCCAGAACTTATGTAGATAAAGATGAAACTGGTAAATCAATAGATATATCAAAATATCGATGTATGGTTAGTTCTCTTTTATACCTAACGGCCAGACGACCCGATATTATGTTCAGTGTCTTTTTATGTGCAAGGTTTTAGGCGGATGCTAAGGAATCACATCTTGTAGAAGTGAAGCGAATAATAAAATATTTAAAAGGAATAACCAATGTTGGCTTATGGTATCCAAAAGGTAGTATATGCAATCTTGTTGGTTTTTCTGACTCAGACTATGCAGGATGTAAAATAGATCAAAAAAGCTCAAGTGACACTTGTCATTTCTTAGGTAATGCTTTAGTGTCATGGTCCTATAAAAAGCAAGCATGTGTGGCTCTAAGCACTGTTGAAGCAGAATACATAGCACCAGGGAGCTGTTGTGCACATATTCTATGGCTCAAACAACATTTATATGACTACGGACTTGACTTTGGATGGATCCCTCTAAGATGTGACAATACTAGTGCCATCAATATCACAAAGAACCCAGTCATGCATTCTCGAACCAAACATATAGACATACAACATCACTTTCCACGCGATCATGGTCTCAAGGGAAATGTTGAAGTTATATTTGTGGATACACATAATCAATTAGCAGATATCTTCACAAAGTTTTTTCCTAAAGATTCATTCTATAAGATACGAAGATAACTTGACATTCTAAATAAAAAAGATCTCTAATACAAGGTATTAATACTTTGTAAGTCACTTCTTTTCAAAATCTTGAATCTTCACTTGATAAGTTGATAGAATTGAATCTTTGATGTATGAATATGTGCTTTCTCAACATGATTATGTCTTTTAAATATTGCCTTTTAGTAAAAATTCGACTTAAAAAATAATTTTTTTTCATTGTAGCCGAATACACTTAGTTTGTATTCGAATACACGTTTCCAAAAAATTCTATATACGACTACAACCAGAGTGTAGCCGAATACATATTTGAATTTTTCCAAATATATATGTGTTTTCGCGTTTTTAGGTCCCTTTCTTAAAACTTCAGTCGCCGAATACATATATTCATCCACTTCCATTTCTCCAAAACTTCAACCAATGTTACATGAAAACATTACCAAATCTATACAATATCATCAATTGCATCTAAGATTACTCCCAACTCAAAATCAAAACCCCAAATCCCCAAAAAAATTTCCAAATCTGAAAACTTCATTTTCTTCAATTTTTACCATGGATGTACGGAAACGAGGTTCCTGAACCAATCATGCTTCAGTGGGTCCTTCACAAAGGAGGGCTGAAAATGACAATGTTGCAGACCTGTCCTGATTACTTCATTCACCCAAAGAAATTGACAGATTCAAAACTTACTACTCGGATAAAAAGTTGATCACTCCAAAATATGGTACACTTGATTCCTTCTCAGCTTTTAAATTTCATGAGCAACTTAGGGCACAACATTTAGAAGCATTCATTAGTTATAATTTCCCAATCTATGCTGACTTAGTTAAGGTGTTTTACTGCAACCTTAAGAAATAGGGATTTAAATTGGCATCTCAAGTAAAAGGCACATATATTGAGTTAGATACTCAAACAATTGGAGAAATTCTGCAGTTACCATCTGAAGGTTAGAAAATTAGGCTTGGAAATTTGTGTGATTGGGAAAATGTGACAAAATATTATGTATATGTATCATTGTGTCGTTTTGAGAAAAACACCATGGAAAGAAAACGAGCACAAGCTGGTTCTGAATTCGCTAGGCAACGGTACGATGTTGAAAATTTGACTGTTGAAAATAGGCTGCTTCATTATTTCCTCAATTACATTAAGGTTCTGAAGGCATTAAATTATTCTCAAATGACTGGATTAGAGCTTCAAATTATGTTCTTTATGCTAGTAGGAGCTGATCTCAATTGGCCATATTTTTTCCGGTCTGTTATGTTTGCTTCCAAGATTGCCATAGGTTTGCCATATGCAAAAGAGATCACCATAATTTTGGATCATTTTCAATTGGACTTTTCAGGTGAAGTAATGTATACACCTTCAAAAGAAAATGTGTTGGACTTTTTAGGTGAAATAATGTATACACCTTCAAAATGCATGAAAAAGTTTTTGGAAAATCAAATTTTAACAAAGTCAAGTTTGTATTCGACTACATATAAGTGTAGTCGAATACATATGAAGTCAGAAGCAAAAACTTCACATCAGTATTCGACTACAGGATATTGTAGCCAAGTACAACACTAAGTCAGAAGCAAAAACTTCACATATGTATTTGACTACATGATGTTGTAGACGAATACAAATACCAAGTCAGTAGCTAAATCTACACTTTTGTATTCGATTACAACATGTTGTAGCCGAATACAAAATCAATTCAGTGGAAAAATTCAGTCATCTTTATTCGACTACAAGGATTTGTATTCAAATATATACAAGCTTGAAATTTTGAAATAAATCTAAATGTTACCAAAGTGTATTC
Source organism: Cicer arietinum (assembly GCF_000331145.2). NCBI lineage: Eukaryota > Viridiplantae > Streptophyta > Magnoliopsida > Fabales > Fabaceae > Cicer > Cicer arietinum. Next base: position 30,221,364 of record NC_021164.2, read on the forward strand.
AGGATGTAGCCGAATACAACTGTAAAAACAATGTGATTTTTCAGTTCTTATTGGATCATTGCATATGTTCATCAAACTTCTAGGAACGATTACCATTGAAATGAAGTGATGTATTAGGAGTATAAATACCTCATAGTCTCAAGTTTAACAAAATAATCTTAGAACAACTTTGAACAACCTTTTGAAATACTTTGTGAATTATTCAAAGTGATACTTTCATATTTCAAGTACATGTTTTACATTGTCATATCATTGAGAAAAGTTCACTATTGTACTTGAAATTATATTAGACTGTTATCATTGTACAAGAAAGCATCAATTGTTATATCCCCTTGATTACACTCAAAATCATTATTGTAAATTAACTAAGTTATTGTGTTGTTTGAAGAAAGTGGTGTATTTTCTTCAAGTAGTGTAAAACTATGATAGTGGTGTGCTATCTTAGGCAGATTGTTAGGAGTTCGTAACTGAAGTCTTAGAGTTAGAGTTGTACTTATTCTAACAATATTTGAAATGTGTGCAACAGGGCTGGACGTACCCTTGGTTGTACCAGGATAAATTCTCTACATTCTTTATTTTTCTGCCATTTACATTATATTATACTCTAATCATAGTCAGAAAAATAATTCATTAAGTCTCTAAAAATCAAAAAAATTATAAACTCCTAATTCACCCCCCTCATAGGTGCGCCTTTCAAGGTTGAAAGGTGACTGTAAAAATCTTTCAGAGGTTGAAAGATGAATATTATAATTGATCAAGGTGTGATAATGAGAAAATATGTGAAGGAGAACATTTTGGTTTTGGAGCACGTAGTGAAAATCTCACGGTTGTGAAGATTGGACTATCTCGAGTTGGGTGTTTGTGTGTGATCTTTCTATCACTTACTTATCTTTGATTATTTGCACACTCAAATCACAATTCACTATAAACTAATTTGTTTTAATTACTTCTAACATACCTAGAGCATTCTAGATATTATGTTTCAAACAAGATTGATCTTGAGTTAATTTAAATTAAGCACATGAATCAAAATTTTAAAATGGTCATAATTCAAACCCCTCATTTATTTTGATTGACATGGTTACTTCACATACATCATATAATAACAAGTTAATGAAATCTCTAAGATGAATTTTACTTATATAATCATTGTTAGACAATGGTTTGCAATTTCTTCAATAACTACCCACCTCATCTATCCATTCATCTTTTTGAAAAAATAAATTAGGTTTAAATTTCAAATTGTTCATATACATATGACAATACAGGAAATAGAAGCGTGAAGTAATTGAATTTGCAAAAAATCAGCACATTCCAAAACTAATTTCTTCTTATCATAGAATTGAATTAGAAACTAGACTAGAGACAAGACGTAATCATTCAAAGGTCCTACTAAGAAAAATGAGACAAAATAAAGCAAAGGATTGAGAAAACACTTACACGAAGGATTACAAAAAATAAGTATTGACATTAAATCGCATCCAGGAAACTCAAGAGTAGAAACAGTGAAAGAATAGATAGAAAACCAATGATACTTTTTATACAAGTTTGATATCTCTATTCTAGTAATTGGCATAATACGCACATATAATTATGAAGAATAACCTTTGAAAATAAATATGTATCACTTATTTTATTTGAAGATACTTCATCTTGCAAATAACTCTTTTAAGAATGTTAAGACTTATTAGAAATCTATTATATATATTTAAAACAGACTCCCGATGTCACCTCATCATATTTTGCCACCTCATCGGATTTTGCCACTTCATCATATTTTATCCACATCAGCCAAAAAGTTGATGTGTACCTCTTGAGAGTACCTCTCCTCTTTCAACAACTCCTCTTTCTTTCATAATTTCTTTAATACCTCCAATTTCTTTAATACCTTCAAAGTCTATTTGATAATATTATTTTATAATAAATTTATAAATTATAAAATTATTTTATAATTATTTATAATTTATAAATTATTTTACAATTTGATAATAATTTACAATTTATATTATTATCAAATTATTTTATAAGTTATTTTATAATAAATTTATAAATTATTTTATAGTATTATTAGTCATTTACCAATTGTAATAATTTATATTATTAGTCATTGAATTCGATTAAAAAAATCCACCTAGTCACTCATAATCGACATAAATACTCTTTATGAGGAGTAACGATTTTATACGTTAAAAATTCAATTACTCATTAATGTCAATTCATTTATAGTTACTTTCAATTTATGTGAATCCATTTTTTTAGTAATATTTTATAAAATAAAAATATATATTCTATTTGACAGAAAATACACAAATTATCATTATATGTTCTACAATATAATTCAACATTAACATTTTTATTTAAAATAAAAAATATTAAATAGTCAATTATATTTTTAAATTTTTACATCTTATTGTTGGGTTTGTATTTTACATTTTATTTCATCAAATAAATACAAGTACCATTATATGTTGAAAAATAAATTGACAATCTAAGTATAATGAGTCAAACAGTTATCCTATATAATAAGTTATCATACGGATTTTACAACATATTTTAAAAATTAAATTAAATGATTGTGATATACATGATTTTCCCTCATTTTAATTTTCCTAATCATATTCAATTATTACGAATCAATAAAGTAATATTATAAGATAGCTATATTTATAACACATAAAATATTACTTATAAAACTTATAAAATTATTTTACAATTATTTATAATAAATTTATAATTTATAAACTACTTTACAATTTGATAATAATTTATAATTTATATTATTATCAAATTATTTT
>NC_021164.2:30224629-30237158 GCF_000331145.2 Cicer arietinum
TACATTTTATTTCATCAAATAACTACAAGTACCATTATATGTTGAAAAATAAATTAATAATCAAAGTACAATGAGTCAAACAATTATCCTATATAATAAGTTATCATGCGAATTTTATAAAATATTTTAAAAATTAAATTAGATGATTGTGATAAACATGATTTTCCTTCATTTTAATTTTCTTACTCATATTCAATTATTACAAATCAATAAAGTAATATTATAAGATAACTATATTTATAATTCATAAAATATTACTTATAAAATTCATAAAATTAATTAATTAATATCCGCGCAGCGCGTGAGCTGTAACACCCCAATTTTCAAAGCGAGGGTATATTTTTTTTTTTCAAAAGTAATTAGACTAAAAACAGAGAAATAGATAAAGAAATGCCTTTGGATAAATAACTGAGTCATTATAATTTACAGGCAGCGGGAAAGTTTCTCCAATTATAAATCCAAAACATTTACACAACCATAAATGGTACATGGAACCCATTCACATAAGAAGTCGAACTGACAATATTAGTATAAATACAGTTTTCCAAACTAAAAATACTCCAATCCAAAAAGAGGGACACCTAGTCCCTATACATCATCCTAATCTGATCATCCTACCCGGCAGTCAAGCGTTCCCACCCCCATTCCCGTACGTAGGGTACGAACCGGTAGGACCGTCCTGACTCTCATCTAAGGGCAAAGCCCAGATTTCCACAATAATTGTAAAGGGTCACCAACCAGAAAATAACAGTTAACACATAGCAATTAAGTTTTTAAATGCCCAAAATAACTTTTCAACTAAGCATGCACCTTAACAGGATTTCCAATATGCGAAAAGTTCATACAATACATTGCCAATTAAAAATGAAAGTAAAATGAAGTCCTCAATCTCCTAATTAACACATAACCAATCAAGACATGGATAAGTTAATGAGAAATCAATCATCTAACTCAAACTGAGGATTTTCACTGAGCCAATCGATTGGGCAATCGATTGGGGTGAAGGTTTTTAATGAAAACAAAATCCTGGGCTGAATCAATCGATTTGGCAATCGATTGACAGGATAACTGAGCCCCTGACTTAATACCAATCGATTTCCAAATCGATTTCCTGAAGGTTTTTAGTGAAATTTTGAACTCTGGCTTGATTCAATCGATTGGGCAATCGATTGACAGGATAGCTGAGCCCCTGACTTAAGGGCCAATCGATTTCCAAATCGATTTGGTCGAATATGGATGAGTCCCTGACTTAGGCCCAATCGATTGGGCAATCGATTTCGTAAATGATTTTCGAAAACTGATTACAAAATCGATTGGCTAATCGATTTTGTCCATTTGGCCAAGCCCCTGACTTCCATCCAATCGATTGGGAAATCGATTTACCTGTGTATTCTTTCAAAAATTCATAAACTAACTCAATCACGTTCATGCATAATCCCAATTCTTAACACTTAACACTGATAACACAATTACTACGACATCATGGATTTCGAAATGGTATTGCAATCAAACATGTTATCACCAAATTCCAAAACATAACACTTAGCATTTATAACACATTACTACACAAACAAAATGAACCAACAGTTCACAAATCAACAGGGTGTAGTCTCTCGCGGACAAACACAATTCCCTCAGGAACGTAAGTCGTAAACGTACTACCTATCACGGGTCCGTACCGTTTACCGAGGTGCCACCTATCCCGGGTCAGCACAACTTACCAAAACATACACGAGTAAACGAGACATTAAGAGATTCCCCATTCTTAATTCTCATCTAACTTAAACCAGGGCGTAGTCTCTCACGGACAAACCCCTGCGCAGTCTCTCACGGACAAACGCAATTCCCGCAGGAACGTAAGTCGTAAACGTACTACCTATCACGGGTCCGTACTGTTTACCGAGGTGCCACCTATCCCGGGTCAGCACAACTTACCAAACACAATTCCCTCAGGAACGTAAGTCGTAAACGTACTACCTATCACGGGTCCGTACTGTTTACCGAGGTGCCACCCATCCCGGGTCAGCACGACTTACCAAACGTAAATCGTAAACGTACTGCCTATCACGGGCCCGTACTGTTTACCAAGGTGCCACCTATCCCGGGTCAGCACGATTTACCGAAACACACATAAAAAAGCGAGACATTAAGAGATTCCCCATTCTTAATTCTCATTTAACTTAACGATTTTCAAGACAAAACATTCAGTAAATAAGTCATTAAGAGATTCCCCATTCTTAATACTCATTTACTGAAACGATTTTCAAAAACGAACATTAAGTAACCGAGACATTAAGAGATTCCCCATTCTCAACGCCCAGTTAACTTAAACAATTTTCCAAACAAAATAATAAGTAACCGAGACATTAAGAGATTCCCCATTCTTAACGCCCAGTTAACTTAAACAATTTTCCAAACAAAATAATAAGTAACCGAGACATTAAGAGATTCCCCATTCTTAACGCCCAGTTAACTTAAACGGTTTTCAAAACAAAATGTTAAGTAACCGAGACATTAAGAGATTCCCCCTCCTTAACGTCCAGTTAACTTAAACGGTTTTCAAAACAAAATATTAAGTAACCGAGACATTAAGAGATTCCCCATTCTTAACGCCCAGTTAACTTAAACGATTTTTCTTTAAAACAAAATATTAAGTAACCGAGACATTAAGAGATTCCCCCTCCTTAACGTCCAGTTAACTTAAACGGTTTTCAAAACAAAATATTAAGTAACCGAGACATTAAGAGATTCCCCATTCTTAACGCCCAGTTAACTTAAACGATTTTTCTTTAAAACAAAATATTAAGTAACCGAGACATTAAGAGATTCCCCATTCTTAACGCCCAGTTAACTTAAACGATTTTTCTTTAAAACAAAATATTAAGTAACCGAGACATTAAGAGATTCCCCATTCTTAACGCCCAGTTAACTTAAACGATTTTTCACAAACAAACGCACATTAAGTAAACGAGACATTAAGAGATTCCGGAAAGCGACGAAAATGAAAATGGGAGAAAGGAGGAAAATTGGCCGCGGACAGAGGAAGGAGACGATGGAAAAATGGTTTTTCTTTCCTTTCTTTTTCTTTCCTTTCTTTTTCCTTTCTTCCTTCCTTCCTTTTATACTATTTTCTTTTCCTTTTCCTTCCCTCTAGTTTTCCTTTCTTTTTCCCTCCAAACAAACATATATAGATAATAAATATAACTTAACAAATATCTCCAAATATCTAGATATTTGTTAAATTACCGTTTCACCCGAAACACATTAAATTATCCGTAAGGGATTCATCGCAGTTAATTTCAATTTATTTATCGACGAGAAATTCTAATTGGCATCAAAATATCTTTTTGATTATAAAACTCCAAAATATTATTAACTTTGGCTTAAAAGCCTCCGAGCCAAAATCCAAAATACACCAAAAATACATAAATGGTACTTTAAAATTATGGGTCTTACATGAGCCATAATCTAGTTGATATATAATTTATAAGTATGAAAAATAGTAATTAAGTAAAGGAAGATATATCCTTTCACATTCCTACAAATTTAAATGAAAATAAAATTAGACTTCTCATCACCATCTCTAGATGCCAAATAGTAGAAGTTGTTATTTACAAAAAAGAAACATCAAACAAAAAATGAAATTTATGGAAGATTCATACTATCATATTGTTAAAAGTACAACCAAGTAATATATCCCAAATAGAAAATTTACATTATTTTAGAAGGATGGGTTTAGGAAAGAAAAGAATAGCTGTATTTTCAAAATAGGAAATAGATTTAAAACAACATCTATCAGTGAAGTGGAAACACATATGCAGACAAGAAATGACAACTAGTGATTATAAACAAGATTCAATACAGTTGCGACAAAGTTTAACTTAGAAACACATATCAGACAACACCCTGTCAAAAGCATATTAATATTATTGACATTTCACATAGTAGCTTCATTATAATTCTTATAAGGTAGTGGAATAACCAAGACAAGATGCAAACAGAAAATATGCAATTATAATTTAGAGCACAATTAACAACTAATGAAATTATCATATATCACTTGGACAATAAAGACTAACTTCGTTCTATGATGACTATAGCGAAAATTAACAATGCAACATCAATTACATTCTAGTTGGAATACTTCTCATAGAACATCTACTCAACACAAACAGAGAAGAAAATGCAAACCAAAAAGATGCAATGAACGAACAAAAGGAAACAACAAAAGGGCAGAACAAGCTTTATACCTCTTTAATTTCTCTGGTATTTGAGTTCTCTTCTTCCAATACTTTTCAAGTTCGCGTCTTCCTCTTTATCTAAGCAAAACAACCTTTGAGTTCCCTTGTTCTTCTTTCTCTCAATTGATCAATGGGATTTTAGTGAATTTTGCACAATAATGAAACTTTTGGGAAAAATGTTTAACGCAAGATAGTGAAAAGGAAGCGCGTATCTATTGTTTCCAAAAGATGGTGACGATTGCGAATAACTGCCACACCAACCATAGCCAACATTGAGAGTGGGTGGTTTTAAGTAACCATTGCGAGTGGTGTCGCAAAATCAAAATTTTACTGTAGTGTGTGATGACTTAATATCTCATACCCATGATGTGTGAAATGTGGTCATCAACCTATGTGGAAACTGTCTTATTGACGTATTTATATTTGGACCATATAGCTTTTTAAGAGCACCCATAAATACATATGTTTTTGTTATACAATCTTACTTTTTGTGTTTTATTTCTTTAAATTAGGATATTTTACATTTATTTATTTTGTGTCATTTTTCCATATATATATAGTGTTGGTTTTACATGGATGGTTGAAAAAACTGACAATTGCAACAACATTTTAGCCACTACTGCCTCTTTCCTGGACGACGCCTCTCGCTTGAACGACGCCTTCCTGACACGCCTAGTGTCATTTAAGAAAATAATAATAATAATAATAATAATAATAATAATAATAATAATAATAATAATAATAATAATAATAATAATAATAATAATAATAATAATAATAATAATAATAAATAACTACCCCACCCACACCCACTCTCTTTTTATATCACTCCTATCCACCTCTTTTTTTTTCCACCTCACATTTTCCCCTCTTCTTCTCCTCTTTCTTCTCTCCCTCTCGACCAAGACAACTCATCCCCCATTTTTTTTGTTTTTTTTTTCTCCTTTCCTTCTCCTTGATTCTCACTCCACAATACTCAAACCCTCAACCCTTAGAAGAAATTTAACATCCCCAATAACATAACTTCTCATACTCCTACAAATTCTCTTGGTTAGGATTTTGGGTTAAGGTTTGTGCTCTAAGGAAAGAGAAGGGTACCCATCTATTGAGAGTTGTTTATTGAGACTTTTTGAGGTAAATACACAACTCTAATGCTAGTATGAATATCTAGAAAAATGTAGTTTTGGTTAAAAAATATTATTTTGTGGTTAGAGTAGATTTAAATGATTTTATGATTTGCTAGAGTCTTGAGAATATTTTTTTTACTCAGATTTGTCAGTTGAGGTCCTGCCTGCTACTTAGAGAGTTGTTGGAGAACAAACTTAGGCGATTCACCATAGTTGTGAGTTGACAACGGTCATCGTCATATATTTTTATAATGCTACAATTATTATTTTACTCGTTTTCTATGTTAAAGTATTTCTTTAAAATTTTGAGGAACACAACTCTTTCAAATTTATCTCAATTTCATCATTTATTTATTTTAATGGTCTTTTTATTTAATATGTTATTTGTAACACCCCAAAATTTTCATATATATTATATGTGTATCTTTTAGTAATTGCTATTATTAAATTAATAATTATTCTATGTGTAAATAAATTAAATTAAATTTTATCACACTCTATTCTACCTAAATAATTATAATCTTCATTTTATTTAATTGTTTTGACGTGACAATTAAATGGGGACTATTTATGATGTCATTATTTCATAAATTGACATTTTTATTTGATTAGTTTCGATAATCATGAAATTGACGGGTTAGATATGTTTGTTTTATTTTGTTATGTGTGAGTGGTATTCTTGTCTTGCTTGATTTATTTTAGTTGATAAAATATTAGTTGAATTATTTAATTAAATTAGAATTTATATAAGTTATATTGTTTGTTAGTTTTATTTGCAACCAAATAAGTATTCATTTTAGGAGATATTATAGAGTTAGTGAAACGAACGTATAAATGTTTTGAAAATATTTTTGGTCCATCCTATAAAAACAAAAATTAGTTACTTGACTCATTCTTTTACTCTCATTTATGACAAGATTTTATGACAATTCATTGTGTTTTTTTGGCATAATGTACATTAATTCATTTTAAACACCTTTAATTTATTTTTAAAGGAAGATTATAAATTTAATTATAAGTTTTTTGTGCAATCAAGAGAGGACACAAAAAGACTATTGTCCTTTTTGTATCTCATGCATTCATCTCTTTTAAACTAAAATTATAATTTTATTATAATTGTATCTCATGCATTCATCTCTTTTATGAAATTTTTGGTTTCGTAACTATTAGATAAAAAAATTAAAAGGGTGATGTGACAATCTCTAATTTATTTATTTAATTAAAATTAGTGTGTGACACCCTTCAATATATGGTGAACTCTATTAGTTAATCCAAATTAACTCATACATATAAATACACATGATTTCAATTGGCTTTGCAACAACCTAATAAAATTAAACAAATGGTAATTATTAGTAGCATAATCTTGAAATTAAGTACACTTCAATTTTAGACAAGAAATCAATGGTAACAGTGCAACGTAAATAGCTTATATGTTCATACATTTCCATTAGGCATCTGGTTGGCACACCTATTTGTCATTCATACACTCTCAAAATAATTTTCTGAGTCGTAAATTCCAATATCTATCGGTGTTGAATTCATTACTGTCCCATGAGCTATTTCTCGTGCAAATTTGAAGGTGTTAAGAAAGAAAGCGCCTAAGGTAAGGGCTTTTCCCCATGCAATGTTAGGATAGATATTAAATTAATAGTTTGTAAGATATTGATATAAAACTTGTTGTCTTAAAAGAAAAATATTGATTTTTAATTGCCTTAAAGAATTTAACTATAATATTTTATTTTTATGAGTAATATGTTTGCTTTGATAAACTTAATTATAAATTTCGATTTTTATTATTATAACATGAGTAATATGTTTGATGTCATATATTTGATGTAAAGTTATTATTTGTGTGTTGTTTATGTGTACTTAATTATAAAGCTATGATTTTTATTATGATCTCATGAGTAATATTTTTTAGGATGTCTTTAATTTAAAGTTTCGATTTTTGTCCTATTTTATTTCAAAGTTTTGATTTTTAAGAAATCTATATGAGTCTTGGGGGAATTGGTGTAAAGTTTTAATTTTAATTATGATAACACGATTAAGTTGATTTTTGTGATGTGTTTAGCGGCAAACCTTGATTTGTGTTTTAATAATATTATTTTTGTGGTTGACTAAGTAGCTTGTGATTTGTGTTTTGAATATTCTATCTATGTGGTTGTCTAAGTGGTTTGGTTGGTGGTTTGTATTTTAAATATTTTTATCTTTGTGGTTGCCAAAGTGGTTGGTGATTTGCATTTTAAATATTGTTATCTTTGTGGTTGCCTAAGTGGCTAGTGATTTGTGTTCTAAATATTATCTTTGTGGTTGCCTAAGTGGCTGGTGATTTGTATTTTAAATATTGTTATCTTTGTGGTTGCCTAAGTGGCTGGTGAATTGGATTTTAAATATTGTTATATTTGTGGTTGCCTAAGTGGCTGGTGATTTGCATTTTAAATATTGTTATCTTTGTGGTTGCCTAAGTGGCTTGTGATTTATGTGATTATCTAATTGGGTGGTGATATGTATCTTTGAGCATCATTATCATTTCATGACATATCATATGCATCTTTGTGGACGCCTGTGTGGCTGGTTTAATTTTCCCCATTGGTATGGGTGACTTCTGGGTGGACGCCTGTGTGGCTGGTTATATCTGGATCATATATGTTTAGGAGCATGCATGACTTGCATACATTTTTATATTATTTTATTTTGATCTAATTATTTGCTATACGATTGCTACTTGATTTATTTAGATACATTCTATGACTTTTGATACATCTTTAAGAACTATTAAAGAATCAATTTTTTTAAAATCTTTTATTACGAAAAGATTTTATATTCATATTTTATGGTTGTTAATTGATTATTTGGTTTAATTTTGTTGTGGGATGAACTGACCCCTTACACCAACATTTAGGTACTAATGATTTCAAAGAGTTGCATGAATGACGTTTGATTGGTGCACGCACATGGGAATGACGTTTGATTGCATTGAATATGTTTTCCTTGAATTTATAAAATGAGATATAATTTTAAATATGTGTTTTGAGAAATTGTTGTTGTAATTATGAAATCGTTAACCGCGTTAGGTGCACGTAGTTACCTCGTTTTGATTAGGGAGAGTTACCCGTTAGATGGAGCCGCCCCTATGAGAAATGTCATCCGTAGGAGGAGAGAGTTATAAATGAGATGTAAACTCCCTAATTGATGTGTGATGATGCGTTGCGGGATTGAGAGGAGATGATTATCTATTAATAAAAAATAAATTTATTTACTCAACTATCCTTATTAGCAAAGAATGAAAAATATTAATGAGTTAATATACAATATTTAAGGATATATTACTCGAACAAGGTTTTATAAAAAAATTAGTGAAAAAAGTTCTTTCAAAAAATAATTATATTAATGGAGAAAAACCAAATTAATATTGTATTATTATATAAAAAATAAATAATTTAAGAAAAACAACAACTAAAATATTTAAAAATGATACAAAAAATATATCGCTAAATTGTGATGTCATTCTTTTATCTTAATCTCTCAATTAGTTAATACTACTCTGTAAAACTTTTATAAAAAAATAAAAAATATTTCCGCCTAAATAATGCCAAAACCTTTTATCTTCTCAATTAATCTATTTCAAACACTAAAATACTACCCCAAACCTTTAATCTTCTCAATTAATCTTCTTTTACCAAAACAATTTAGCTCAACGTTTAACTTTTTTCATTATCTTTTTTGCAGATTCTTTCACTTGTTTAATTTTTTAATTAGAATATTTAATATATTTATTTTTATATATTAATCTTTCTAACATATTTACAATTTAATTTTTTATATTTCAAGATGAATTAATAATTTTAATAAAATATATATTTAAAAATAATAATAAAAATACTTAATAAATTCAAAGAGTATTTATATTTAAGAATAAATATTTTTCCTACAAAGTATTCATAATTAAAGGCAGAAGTATTAATTAATTAGTCTCCAAATCAATTCTCTTTCTCTTCCTCTTCATTTTACGATGACTTTTCTTCTTCATTTTGATTTTTTTTATAAGCTTCATTTTTATTATCTAGACAATACTAATCTCTATGTGCCTCTTTTTGTTCTCATTAATAAGCCTCTTTTCTTTCAATAACCTTTATGTTTATCTTTTTCCAAGAAAAGATGAAATGTTGCATACTTCCACTCTCCAAACTTTTAGTTTTTTATTCTTTTTTAATCGAAAAGTTAATTATTGGACAAAATGTTAGATATATATGTGTTTTTAGTAATGTTATATGAGTTTGTTTTCCAGCAACTTTCTATTTGTGTTTTTTTATGTCTTTTCCAACAAAGTTTCATCTACCCGAACACACAATTTTTTTTCTTTCTATGTTGGTTAGTTTGGGATTGTTAATTACTTGTTGGTTATTTTTTAAGTTGCATATATATATATATTTTTTTTATTGTTCTTACATATTTTGGTTTTTTATTTTCTTTTATGCATTGATCAATATTGTTGCTCTTTAATTAATTAATTATTTATCTATCCGATATTAATTAGTGGAGCATTTGTTTACTTTCATTCGTGTTATAATAATTAGAAGGTATGGGATAGCCACATCTACTACGAGAATTTGTTAAGAACATTAATGCTTATTCACATATTTTTTATGAGAAATAAACATTCCTTTTTATTATAATATATTACTTGAATTAATAAGCAGTTAAATAAATTTTTAGTCATTCTAAAATTTCACTATTTTATTTTTAGCCTTTATAAAAAATATCGTCAATTTTTAGTTCTTTAAAAGTTTGCAATCATATTTTTGTAGTAACATTTAAGACATTATAAAAAATTTCCCTAAAAAAAATTAGAATTTTTTAAGAAGTAAAAAATTAAATATGAATTTTTAAGGCCCAAAAGCATATAAATTAATATTTAATTTATCATTTGTTAAAAAAAAAAATTTAATTTTAGGAAGGAAGCTATTAAACATATCCTTAACATTCAAGCAAAAACTTTTTCAAAAATTAAAAAGATACACAATAATTGGTTTCAAATACTTAAAGGAAAAGGAAAAGGAAAAAGGAAAGAAAAGGAAAACAAAACAAACAGAGGAAAGGAAAGGCAAACAAAACCCATTTTTCCTCTCCCTGCCTCGCGAACCCTTCATTGTTCTTCTCCTTCGTTTTCTTTCTTTGGCTTCAAGAAACCAAGTGATAGTGAAAGAAAAACATTCCCCTGCTACTCGACTTCTTCTCTAATTCGAAAACGAAGTAAAACGGTGTTGGTAATTTCAAAACCGTCAAACGCAAACCTCCACATTTCTTCTAGATCTAAGCTTTATTTCACGAAGAGATAGAAGGGAAAGTTGCTCATCTCTCCGCCATGGAGCTAGTGAACAAACTTTGGAAGCGACGATCTGAACCAAGATTTTATTGGAATTAATAGTGGTACCGTAATCACTCGTGAAAGCTACCGTTAAGGTAAGGGCTCCTTCCAAATTTTTAGCTTGCATATAGGATGCTATATGTGTATTTGTGGAGTTGAAATTTTGTGAAATGGTTGTGTGATTTTGTGAAAAAGGAATTTAATTCATTTATGTGTTTTGATGAAATTAAATTTGATGTGTTTGAGGTGTGGTTTGTGAAAACTAATTTGGCGTGATTTATGTTTGAAAGTTGTGGAAATATTTGGGTGATTGTTGATTGAGCTTGGTGTGATTTTTGTGAAATTTGAATTGATCGATGTAACACCCCGATTTTCAAAGCGAGGGTGTATTTATTTTTTTTTCAAAAGAATTTAAAATAAAACAGAGAAACAAATAAGATAAATACATTTGGATAATTGATTGAGTCATTATAATTTACAAGCAGCGGAAAAGTTTCTCAAAATATGAATCCAGAATATTTACACATCAAAAAGTGGTACATGTAACCCATCGAAAATAACATGTCAAGCTGACAATATTAGTAAATGTACAGTTTTCCAATTCAAATAACGTAATCCAAAAAAAAACATCTATTCCCTCTATGTCATCCTAATCTGATCATTCTTCAAAAAAAACTATAGCTATACACCCTGAGTGATCTCCACGCGTCCCGTGAGATCCTCCTAACATAGCTCCAGTCAAGCATTCCCATCTACATTCCCGTCCGTAGGGTACGAAACGGTAGGATCGTCCTGACTCTCATCTGAGGGCAAAGCCCAGATTTCCACAATAGTTGTAAAGGGTCACCAACCGAAATTAACAATTACCACATAACATTTAAGTTTTTAAATGCACAAAATGACCTTTCAACTTAGCATGCACCTTAAAAGGGTTTTCCATATGTTAAAAGTTCATATAACACATGCCAAATAACAATGAAAACAAAATAAAGTTCTCCATCCATCAAGTAATACATAACTAACCAAGACATTGATAAATGAATGAGCAATCTGTTATCTAACTCAAAATAAGAATTCCTACTAAGCCAATCGATTTCCAAATCGATTTCCTGAAGGAATTTAGTGAAATTTGAACTCTAGGCTCAATTCAATCGATTGGGAAATCGATTGAACGAATGACTGGGCCCCGATATTAATGCCAATCGATTTCCAAATCGATTTTGTCAGTTTTGCTGAGTTCCTGTCTTTCTGCCAATCGATTTCCAAATCGATTTCTTAAAAGGTTTTAAAAAACATATTTATACAATCGATTGACAAATCGATTATGTCAAATTAGGGAAGTCCCTGTAACTCATCCAATCGATTTCCCTGCATAATCTTCCAAAAATACATAAACTAACTCAAAATCATTCATACACAATTCCAACACGATTACCACGGCAATTGGGATCTCGATAACCATCATACTTACACACAACAATCAACACATAACACTTAGCATTTTCAACGCAATTACCACAACGACTCAAATTCAAATCACTTAAACATAAAACTTGAATCAACCACGACTCGCGTGCCAAGCACCCTAATGCGATGCGTATACGCCAAAATGCATGGACTCGGAATTCCAAACCAAAACCCTCCTCGAAGGGTCGTAAATCATAATTGTACCGCCTATCGCAGGCCAAAGTACCAATTACCGAGGTGCCACCTATCACGGGTCAGCACGATTTACAAAAAGGCGTAAATCATAAATGTACCACCTATCACGGGTCAGTACTGTTTACCGA
>NC_021164.2:30237882-30244515 GCF_000331145.2 Cicer arietinum
GGGAGGTTTGTGTTTTACGGTTTTGAAATCCCTAACACCGTTTTTCTTCGTTTTCGAATCAAACAAGAAGAGTGAAGTTGAGCAATCCTTGTCCTATCACCCACCCAGCCTTGGGTTTCTATTCTTGAACAAAAAGGAAGCAAGGAAAACGAAAATGGGAGAAGATGGAAGAAAATGGAAGAATGGGGTCACGCGAGGAAGAAGATGGATTTTGATTCTTTTCTTTCTTTCCCTTTTCCTTTCTTTCTTTTTCCTTCCTTTCTATTTCTTTTCTTTCTTTTTCCTTCTCTTTTCCCTCCACACAAACATATATATATATATATATATATATATATATATATGTATGTATATTAATTGTTTTTAACAAATATCTCCAAATCTAGATATTTATTAAAATTACCATCTCACCCATAAGGCATTAAATTCTCCGTAAAGAATTCACCACACTTAATTTAAATTATTTATCGACGAGTAATTTTAATCGGCATCAAAATATCTTTTTGATCATATAAACTCCAAAATATTAATAACTTTGGCTAAAAAGCCTCCGAGCCAAAATCCAAAATACAAAAAAAAAAATACATAAAGTATACTTTAAAATTATGGGTCTTACAATCGAAGTTAATGTGAATTGGGGATTAAATTTGATGTGTGGTGGTGGTAAATAAATGTTTGAGTATGCTCTGTGTGAATTTGAAAATCATTAATGTTAAATGAGTATTAAAAATGGAGAATCTTTTAATATCTGGATTTACTTAATGATTGTTGTGGAAAGAGTCAAAGTATGCTCATGCATTTAATAGTACATGGTGACCGCGATGGTACCGTTGTGATAGTGGTGACCGTGATGGGCCACACGATGATGCCATGTGATTTGTTGGTTCATCTTATCCTTGCGAGATTATCGCGTCGTGCTGATCTGTGAGAGATTGCACTCTACAATGTGTTGATCTGTGAGCGATTGCACACTAGAAAACAGTGTAAGGCCAGTGATAGGCGACACTTTAGTAAATCGTGCGGGCCTGTGATGGGTGGCATCTTGATAATTAGTATAAGGCCTGTGATAGGCGATACAATTATGATTTACGCCCCTTCTAGGAGGGTTTTGATTGAAATTTCGGAATTCATGCATTTTGGGCATTTACGCATTTCGGAATTCATGTTTGATATACTGTGATGATTGTATATGTATGCTTAGTTGTGGTTGCAATTGTGCCCTAATTGGTAAGTGTGATTATTTGGGTTTGTGTGTAAGTGTTGATTGCTTTCGAAACCATTTAAAAGCTGATTTCTGCATTTTTATGTTGTTGTATTCGAATACAAGAAGGTTGTATTCGAATAAAAACATCCTGTTTTTGCTACTGACTTCTGAATTGCATCTGTATTCGGCTACAAGGATGCTGTAGTCGAATACAGATGTGCTGATTTTTCTATTGACTTGCAAAACAACACTGTATTCGAATACAAAGATGCTGTATTCGAATACGATAGTGCAGTTTTGTTAGAAACTTCATTTTTCAACTTGTTTATGCATGTTTGACATATGAAAACCCTTTCAAGGAGTATGCTAAGATGAAATTTTATTTTGTGCATTTAAAATTTAAATGCTAAGTGATATTTGTTAATTTCGATTGGTGACCTTTACAATTATTGTGGAAATCTGGGCTTTGCCCTTATATGAGAACCAGGATCGTCTTATCGGATTGTACCCTAGAGACGGACACGTAGTTAGACATACCTGACCTGTGCTATGTCAGAAGGATCTTGTGGGGTGCGTGGAGATCACTCGGGTTGTATAGTTTTTTGAAGCATGATCAGATTATATGGTTGTATAGGGGATAGATGTCTTCCTTTGGTGTTTGTATTTATTCCAATTTGGAAGACTGTACCTATACCTCATATTGTCAGCTAGACTTTTATTTTGATGGGTCCATGTACCACTTTTTGATGTGACGTAGGGGAGTTAAAATTCTTGGGGCAGTGTTTTTGATCAGGTGTCTGCCGAGAATACCCCAGGGGTATGAGCTATGCCTGATAGGCCTCATAGCCCCGATGTATTTTGATGTTTAAATACTTTGTATTTTTATTTCAAAAAACTATTCCGCTGCTTGTAAATATTGTTGACTTTTATCGTTGTGTTACGACTTAAATATTTTATCCAAAGGTATTTCTTCTTTTATTTCTGAAATTCGATTTCTGTTTGTTTTACAAAAAAACGGGCTGTTACAATTGAAATTCTTTGTTTTTATGAATTGTTTTTTTTAAAAAAAAAATACACTCGCGTTGTTAAAAATCGGGGTGTTACAATGAACATGAGGAAGATGAAAATGACGATGACAATGACAATTGCCCAAAATAATTTCAAAGTATATGTAGCACACTAAATTTTAGGTTCGATTCGCTTCCATCAATTTGTGTATATTACATACTAACAAGTATATTTGTGAGTCTCCATCAGTATACTTTGCAAACCTTGACATAAATTGCACACGCACATCAAACATATCGATCAATAATAATTTACAAAATAACTTTTTTTTTTCATTTATTGTTGTGCACAAGAGAAAATAATAAAATTTTTAGGGATATTTTTTTACATAAACTAGACTAATGTAAACATTTCTAGATTCATTTTTTTTGCATATAAAGTATCTCTATTTATAAGAAATTCATATAAATTAGAGAAGAGAAATAACTATTGATAAATAGCTTCTACAATGACTACAGTGAACAAGTATATATGATTAACATTCAGATTGTGGCTCAATCATTGTGTTGGTTCAATGGTAGGCGCGTGCTTCAATTCATTGTGTTGATTAGGGTTCGATTGTATTTTAAATGAATAAATTTATCCACATTAGGATTAAAACATGTGACTAGAAATATATCTTGCAGTTTTCCTTATATGCAATTTCAAATATGACATGATCATGCAATTTTATTTTTAAAAAACAATCCTTAATTTTTTCCTTCTTTTTCTTTGTTTATGGAAAAGGCCTCCCCAATTATTTGAGAATCTCTTGGTAAGTTAGGTTTTGGCCATGGCTCCAATTGGCGTCCTATTTGTTCTTCTTTTTGTAACACCCCGATTTTCAAAGCGAGGGTGTATTATTTTTCTTTAAAAGAAATTAAACCAAAACAGAGAAATAAATAAGGAAATGCCTTTGGATAAATAATTGAGTCATTATAATTTACAAGCAGCGGAAAAGTTTCTCCAAATATAAATCCAAAGCATTTACACAACAACAAAAGTCTTCTAATCCTCTTGACTCTGTAGCACGGATCTCTCTTCCCTTCTTTTCAAGATCGCGTTAAGTCTTGACAGCAGTCTGTGCAGCAACAGAAGCAGCCATGTTGTTCATAGCCTCCGCCATTTGATCATCCCTATTAGCATTGGCTCTCGGAGCGTCATTCCTTCTTGGCGGCATGGTTTTTCCTATAAAACCATCATCAAGTAGAGTCTTAACACTACTTCAAATAATTCCCAAAACTAGCTTCCGACCACGTTAACACGTAATAATTATAGCGGACCTGACAACTCAACCCCCTAAACCGACGCATGATCAGATAATAACTCCCAACTTATAGGTTGACCTACAATCTATAACTAAGGCTCCATAGCCCCCAAAGAAAACCAAACCAAAGCTCTGATACCACAATGAAACACCCCGATTTTCAAAGCGAGGGTGTATTTTTTTTTAAAGAAATTAAACCAAAACAGAGAAATAAATAAGGAAATGCCTTTGGATAAATAATTGAGTCATTATAATTTACAAGCAGCGGAAAAGTTTCACCAAATATAAATCCAAAGCATTTACACAACAACAAATGGTACATGGAACCCATTCAAATAAGATGTCAAACTGACAATATTAGTATAAGTACAATTTTCCAAATCAAAATACTCCGACCCAAAAAGAAGGACGTCTAGTCCCTATACATCAACCTAATCTGATCATCCTACCAAAAACTATACACCCTGAGTGATCTCCACGCGCCCCGTGAGATCCTCCTAACGTAGCTGCAGTCAAGCGTTCCCATCTCCATTCCCGTCCGTAGGGTACGAACCGGTAGGATCGTCCTGACTCTCATCTGAGGGCAAAGCCCAGATTTCCACAATAATTGTAAAGGTCACCAACCGAAAATAACAGTTAACACATAACATTTAAGTTTTAAATGCACAAAATAACCTTTCAACTAAGCATGCACCTTAAAAGGATTTCTCATATGCTAAAAGTTCATGTAATGCTTGCCAATTAAAAATGAAATCAAAATGAAGTTCTCAAACCATCAAGTAATACATAACTGACCAAAGCATTGATAAATCAATTGAGCAATCGATTATCTAACTCAAAATAAGGACTTTTGCTGAGCCAATCGATTGCCAAATCGATTTGGTCAGTTCTGCTGAGTTTCTGCATGACCAAATCGATTTCTAAGTCGATTTTGTCAGTTCTGATGAGTCCCTGTGTTGCCAAATCGATTTCCAAATCGATTTTGGCAGTTTTGCTGAGTTCCTGCCTCTCTGCCAATCGATTTCCAAATCGATTTCTTAAAAGATTTTGAAAGACATATTTATACAATCGATTGGCAAATCGATTAGGTTAAAATAGTGAACTTCCTGCAACTCATCCAATCGATTGGGAAATCGATTTCCCTGTAACTCATCCAATCGATTGGGAAATTGATTTCCTTGCATAATCTTCCAAAAACACATAAACTAACTCAATATCATTCATACACAATTCCACATCTTAACACTTAGCAATTCCCACACAATCGCCACAACATCATGAGCTTCGAAATAGTTTTGCAATCAAACATGCTATCAAACAATTCCAAACAAAACATAACACTTAGCACATATAACAAAATCACTACAACATCATAAGCTTCGAAATAGTTTTGCAATTCCAACACAATTACCACGACAATTCCTATTCAAACCACTCAATCATAAACTTGATTCAAACACGACTCGTGTGCCAAGCACCCTAATGCAATGCGTATATGCCAAAATGCATGGACTCAGAATTCCAAACCAAAACCCTCCTCGAAGGGCCGTAAATCATAATTGTACCGCCTATCGCAGGCCAAAGTACCAATTACCGAGGTGCCACCTATCACGGGTCTGCACGATTTACTAAAAAGCGTAAACCATAAACGTACTGCCTATCACGAGCCCGTATCGTTTACCGAGGTGCCACCTATCACGGGTCTGCACGGTTTACTAAAATAACGTAAATTGTAAATGTACCGCCTATCACAGGCCAAAGTACTATTTACCAAGGTGCCACCTATCACGGGTCTGCACAATTTACAAAAAAGCGAAAACCATAAACGTACTGCCTATCACGGGCCCGTATCGTTTATCGAGGTGCCACCTATCACGGGTGTGCACGGTTTTCAAAAACGTAAACATAAATGCACCGCCTATCACAGGCCAAAGTACTATTTATCAAGGTGCCGCATATCACGGGTCTGCACAATTTACAAAAAGCATGAAAATGCATGAGCATATACTGACTTCATCCACAACAATCATTAAGCAAATGAAGATATTAAAAGATTCCCCATTTTTAATACTCATTTAACTTAAACGATTTTCACAACAAATATTAAGCAAACATAAATATTAAGAGATTCCCCATTCTTAATACTCTTTTGACTTAAACGATTTTCAAAACAAACTTTAAGTAAACAGAAATATTAAGAGATTCCCCATTCTTAATACTCTTTTAACTTAAACGATTTCAAAACGAATATTAAGTAAACAAGACATTAAGAGATTCCCTATTCTTAATACTCATTTAACTTAAACAATTTTTAAAACAAAACATTAAGTAAACCGAGATATTAAAAGATTCCCCATTTTTAATACTCGTTTAACTCTAATGGTTTTCAAATTCCACAACAAAGCCAACTCAAACATATTATCAAATTCAATTCACATTCCACACCAAAACACATCAAATTTCATCGGTATTAACATAGAACACGTCAAATACAACGAACACAATTCAACATAACATAACACTCAACACATCAAATTTCATTTACTCATAGTCATACACAAATGAGTTAAATTCTTTTTCCACGAAACTTCCATCAATATCGTCAAAACCTAACTCTAAGATTTTACCCACAGAACCTTAGATTCATTTTCCCTAAATCAATACATTCAACCCTAACAAATTCCTTTCCACACAACTACAGATAAGTCCCTAAATGCAAGCTAAAAGTTTGGAAGGAGCCCTTACCTTAGCGTTAGCTTTAACGTGCGTTTCCGGTACCGTGAGTAAAACCGGTAAAATCTCCGCTCGCAACGTTGCTTCCAAAGTTAGTCCACTAGTACCGTAGTGTGGTGGTGAGCAACTTTCCCTTCTATCGCTTCGCGAAATGAAGCTTAGATCTAGATGAAACGGGATGGTTTGTGTTTTGACGGTTTTAAAATCTCTAACGCCGTTTTTCTTTGTTTTCGAATCAACGAGGAAGAGTGAAGTTAAGAAATCTTCTCTTTCACACTCAACAAACCTTGGGTTTCTATTCTTGAAGAAAGGAAACCAAGAAAAACGAAAATGGAGGAGGGAGGGAGATGCTTCGCGCGTTAACAGAGGAAGAAGATGGAATTTT
>NC_021164.2:30244766-30251775 GCF_000331145.2 Cicer arietinum
TATATATATATATTACTTACTTTTAACAAATATCTCCAAAATATTATTAACTTTGGCTTAAAAGCCTCCGAGCCAAAATCCAAAACATATAAAATACATAATGTATACTTTAAAATTATGGGTCTTACATTACTCCCCCCCTAAAATTAGTTTCGTCCTCGAAACTATGCGTCGATAAATAACTCTGGGTGTTGTTCTCTCATCTTGCTCTCCAACTCCCAAGTCGCATCTCCAGTAATTGGGTTCCAGATCACCTTGACCAACGAAACATCCTTGGTCCTCAACCGCTTAATCTTCCTGTCATCAATTCTCACGGGTGGTACTTCGAACGACAGGTTATCCTTTAGCTGGATTGCGTCTGGTTCGATCACGTGAGATGGATCTGCGAGATATTTCCTCAACTGCGACACATGAAACACGTCATGAATATTGGACAGTATCGGAGGTAATGCAATCCGATAAGCAACCGGCCCAATTCGTGCAGAAATCTGATATGGTCCAATAAATTTCGGAGTCAACTTCTTTTTCTTTTTCCCTCCAAACAAACATATATAAATATTAAATATAACTTAACAAATATCTCAAAATATCTAGATATTTGTTAAATTACCATTTCACCCGTAACGCACTAAATTCTCCGTAAAGGATTCACCGCACTTAATTTAATTTATTTAATGACGAGTAATTCTAAACGGCATCAAAATATCTTTTTGATCATATAAACTCCAAAATAATATTAACTTTGGCTTAAAGCCTCCGAGCCAAAATCCAAAATACACCAAAAATACATAATGTATACTTTAAAATTATGGGTCTTACATTACTCCCCCCCTAAAATTAGTTTCGTCCTCGAAACTATGCGTCGATAAATAACTCTGGGTGTTGTTCTCTCATCTTGCTCTCCAACTCCCAAGTCGCATCTCCAGTAATTGGGTTCCAGATCACCTTGACCAACGAAACATCCTTGGTCCTCAACCGCTTAATCTTCCTGTCATCAATTCTCACGGGTGGTTCAGTTGGATTGTGTCTGGTTCGATCACATGAGACGGATCTGCAAGATATTTCCTCAACTGTGACACATGAAACACGTCATGAATATTGGACAGTATCGGAGGCAATGCAACCCGATAAGCAACTGGTCCAATTGGTGCAGAAATCTGATATGGTCCAATGAATTTCAGAGTCAACTTCTTCGATTTCAAAGCTCTACCAACTCTAGTAGTAGGTGTGACTCTCAGAAATACATGGTCACCCTGTTCGAATTCTAAAAGTCTGCGAAGCGTGTCCGCGTAACTCTTCTGACGATCTTGTGAAGTCTTCATTTTCTCCTTGATCTTCTTTACCTTAGCCGTAGTCTGTTGCACCATCTCTGGTCCGACAATCATATTTTCACCGTCCTTATACCAACACAAGGGCGTTTGACACTTGCGCCCATATAAAGCTTCATATGGTGCCATTCCAATACTTGCGTGGAAACTATTGTTGTAGGTGAACTCAATCAACGGAAGTACATCATCCCAACTTCCTCTATCGTCTAATACACATGCTCTCAACAGATCTTCCAGGGACTGATTCGTCCTTTCAGTCTGTCCGTCCGTTTGTGGATGGTAAGCTGAACTCAATCGTAGCTTCGTGCCTAACGCTTCGTGCAACGCTCCCCAAAAATGTGATGTGAACTTCGGATCACGGTCTGATACAATACTCGATGGTACCCCGTGTAACCTCACAATTTCAGCAATGTAGATCTATGTTAGCTGATCTACCTTATAGATGGTCTTTACCGGCAAAAAGTGAGCGAATTTAGTCATTCGATCCACTATCACCCATATAGAATCATTCTTTCTCCTTGTCTTTGGCAATCCAGTTATAAAATCCATGGAAATGCTGTCCCACTTCCATTCAGGTATATCTAAAGGTTGCAACATCCCAGCAGGTCGCTGATGTTCCACCTTCGCTTTCTGACAAGTTAGACAAGTTGATACATACTCCGCCACATGTTTCTTCATTCCTGGCCACCAATAATTCTGCCTCAGATCCTGGTACATCTTTCTTGCTCCAGGATGAATACTCAACTTGCTCTTATGAGCCTCTTCTAAGATTGTTTTCCTCATATCTGTAATTCCTGGTTGGAAACTATTGTTGTAAGTGAACTCAATCAACGGAAGTACATCATCCCAACTTCCTCTATCATCTAAAACACATGCTCTCAACAGATCTTCCAAGGACTGATTTGTCCTTTCAGTCTGTCCGTCCGTTTGTGGATGGTAAGCTGAACTCAATCGTAGCTTCGTTCCCAACGCTTCGTGCAATGCTCCCCAAAAATGCGATGTGAACTTCGGATCACGGTCTGATACAATGCTCGATGGTACCCCGTGTAACCTCACAATTTCAGCAATGTAGATCTCCGTTAGCTGATCTACCTTATAGGTGGTCCTTACCGGCAAAAAGTGAGCAGATTTAGTTAGTCGATCCACTATCACCCATATGGAATCATTCTTTCTCCTTGTCTTTGGTAATCCGGTTATAAAATCCATGGAAATGCTGTCCCACTTCCATTCAGGTATATCTAAAGGTTGCAACATTCCAGCGGGTCGCTGATGTTCCACCTTCGCTTTCTGACAAGTTAGACAAGTGGATACATATTCCGCCACATGTTTCTTCATTCCTGGCCACCAATAATTCTGCCTCAAATCCTGATACATCTTTGTTGCTCCAGGATGAATACTCAGCTTACTCTTATGCGCCTCTTCTAAAATCGTTTTCCGCATATCTGTAATTTCTGGTACACAAATCCTACCATTACACCGCAAAACATTATCTGCCCCAATCTTGAACTCAGTCGTCTTCCCTTGTACTATTAGATTCCTCTTCTCTTGAATTAAGACGTCATCCTGAGAATTCGCAATGTCTTCAAGTAATCCACTCGAGATCTTAATCATTCCGAATTTCAAAATTCCCGGTGCAAACTCTACGTTCAAGTGTAGGTCTCTAAAAGCTTCTCACAACTCTTGTTGTTTGGCGATAATTGTTGAAGACACCGATACACTTCTTCTACTCAACACATCAGCCACAACATTGGCCTTCCCAGGGTGGTACTGCAGTGTGAAATCAAAATCCTTGAGAGTCTCCATCGATCGTCACTGGCGCATGTTTAACTCCTTCTGATCGAACAAATGTTTCAAACTTTTATGGTCGCTGAACACGGTGAACGTGCCCCCATATAAATAGTGCCTCCAGATCTTCAATGCAAAAACAACCGCAGCAAGCTCCAAATCATGAGTAGGATAGTTCCTCTCATGAATCTTCAATTGTCTCGAGGCATAAGCCACAGCTTTCTTGTGTTGCATCAGAACACATCCTAACCCTTGGTGAGATGCATCACAATAAACTTCATAGGGTTCTTCTGATTGCGGTAATACCAATACAGGTGAGGTCGTCAATTTTCTCTTTAGTAACTGGAAGTTTTCTTCACACTTCTCCGTCCAAGCGAACGGTTGATCTTTTCTGGTAAGTTGTGTCAGTGGAGCCACAATCTTAGCAAAACCTTCGATAAACCTCCTGTAGTACCCTGCCAGTCCCACAAAACTTCGTATGTCAGTGACAGTCTGAGGCTGTTTCCAAGCAAGAACCGCCTCAATCTTAGCCGGATCTACAGCGATTCCTTCCTTGGTTATCACATGTCCCAAGCAATTCACTTTCTCTAGCCAAAATTCACACTTCGACAGATTGGCATACAATCGCTTCTCGCGTAAAATCTCAAGAACTTGTCGTAAATGTTCTCCATGCTCTTCTTCAGTCCTTGAATAAATCAATATATCATCAATGAATACCACCACGAATTTATCAAGGAATGAATTAAAGATTCTGTTCATGTAGTCCATGAAAATTGCCGGTGCATTGGTAACTCCAAACGGCATAACCAGGTATTCATAATGTCCATAGCGGGTTCTGAAAGCTGTTTTCTGAATGTCTCCTTCCCTTACTCGAATCTGATGGTAACCCGACTTCAAGTCAATCTTCGAAAATATCGCGGCCCCTCTCAATTGATCCATCAAATCATCGATTCGTGGCAAAGGATAACGATTCTTAATAGTTGCCTTGTTAAGCTGTCTATAATCCACACATAGGCGCGAGCTTCCGTCCTTCTTCTTAACTAGCAAAACTGGAGCTCCCCATGGTGATACACTTGGTCTGATGAATTTCTTCTCCAACAAGTCTTCAATTTGGCCTTTGAGCTCATTTAATTCCAATGGCGACATTCGATAAGGTGCCATTGAAATAGGTCCCGTTCCTGGGTGCAAATCAATGAAGAATTCCACTTCTCTTACCGGTGGCAATCCTGGAATTTCCGTTGGAAATACATCCCGATACTCGTTGACAAGTATCACATCTTCTATTTCCACATTTATCTTTGCCTCTACATTTGCCAGAGACAAAAACTCATGAGTCCCTTCACTTAGCGACACTCGGAGTTTGTTAGCAGCTAAATACTTAACAACTCCTGGTTCGGGGAAAAGAACCAATTTACGAGCACAATCCAAGATCACATAATGATAAGACATCCAATCCATACCGAGGATGACCTCGAGTGATTGTAGCGGCAAACAAATTAGATTAACCAAGAAATCCCTATTCTGTATAGTCATTCGACAATGTAAACATGCAGAATTTACGGTTAAGGTCTTAGCAGGTGTGGAAACAACCAAATCAAAAGGTAAAGCAGACACAGATAACTTCAAGCGATTCACACAGTCCATAGCAATGAAGGAATGGGTTGCCCCCGAATCAAAGAGTGCAGTTAGAGTGTTACCTGCAATCTCACAATCACGCTGAATCAGATTACCAGATGGATTTCCCTCTTCAGCATTCACACAATAAATGCGTCCTCTAGCAGTAGGACGGGTAGCCCTAGCTACATTCACCACTGGTTCCACCTTTGGAGCCGTGCACTCCCTTGCCATGTGCCCCGACTTCTGACAATTGTGACAGATGGGGATGTTAGTGGTACAAGCACTAGCATAGTGTCCTTCTTTCCCACATCGGAAACATCGAAGCACTTGCCCCATTTGCCTTCCGAAATTCTGGTTCCCTGGGCGACTCGGTCCACCGTTGTTATTCTGGGGGCGATTATAAGGTTTAGCCACTTGTTTTCCCCTATTCTGATAAGTCGCCCGACTAGGGCCTCCCGAATTAAAATTCCCAACTCGGCTAGCCCTCTTGTTCTTCATATCTTCCACTTCTCTACATTTCTCTACCAGCGCTTGGAAACGTTGAATTCCCAAAGGTAAGACGGAATCTTGAATCTCATACTTCAATCCGTCTTGGAAACGATGACACATGAACGGTTCATCAATTTCTTCACGGAAGAACCTGAAATGCCTCGATAGTGATTCAAATTTAGCAGCATACTCGCCCACAGTCAGGCTCCCCTGGTGAAGTTTCAGAAAGTCGTCACCCAACTTAGTCCTGGTACTCATCGGAAAGTATTTGTCTAAAAACTTTCTTTTGAACGATTCCCAGTTCACCTCCTCGTGGGCTGCTCCCATCAACAACCTTGCACTCCTCCACCAGTATTCAGCATCCCCTAGCAACATATACGTGGCATAGCTGACCTTCACTCCAGCCTGGCAGTTAATCATATCAAAGATTTTCTCCACTTCTTGGATCCATTGATCCGCCTTCTCTGAACCCTCATCCCCCTTGAACTTAGGAGGATTGTAACGACGGAAGTCTTCCAACCCTCTTGATTCTGCAGCACGGATCTCTCTTCCCCTCTTTTCAAGATCCCGTTGAGTCTTGGCAGCGGTCTGTGCAGCGACAGAAGCAGCCATGTTGTTCATAGCCTCCGCCATTTGGTCATTCCTAGCGTTGGCTCTCGGAGCGTCATTCCTTCTGGGCGGCATGGTTTCCTATAAGAACCATCATCAAGTAGAGTTTTAACACTACTTCAAATAATTCTAAACTAACGTCCGACTAACAACACACAATTAAATTGGACTTGACAACTCAAGTCACCTAAACCGACACATGATCAGATAACAACTCCTAACTTATAGGTCGACCTACAATCTATAACCAAGGTTCCACAGCTCCCAAAGAAAACTAAACCTATGCTCTGATACCACAATGTAACACCCCGTTTTTCAAAGCGAGGGTATATTTTTTTTTTCTAAAAGTAATTAAGACGAACAAAGAAATAAATCAGGAAATGCTTTTGGATAAATAATTGAGTCATTATAATTTACAAACAGCGGAAAAGTTTCTCCAATTACAAATCCAAAACATTTCTACATAAACATCAAATGGTACATGGAACCCATCCAAAGATGATGTCAAACTGATAATATTAGTAAAAGTACAGTTTTCCAAAACTAAAAATACTCCCAACCAAAAAGAAGGACCCCTAGTCCCTATACATCATCCTAATCTGATCATCCTACCAAAAACTATACACCCTGAGTAATCTCCACGCGCCCCGTGAGATCCTCCTAACACAACCGCAGTCAAGCATTCCCATCTCCATCCCTGTCCGTAGGGTACGAACCAGTAGGGCCGTCCTGACTCTCATCTGAGGGCAAAGCCCAGATTTCCACAATAGTGTAAAGGGTCACCAACCAGAAAATAACAGTTAACACATAGCAATTAAGTTTTTGAATGCTCAAAACAACTTTTTAACTAAGCATGCACCTTAACAGGATTTTCAATATGCGAAAAGTTCATACAGTACATTGCCAATGAAAATGAAGGTAAAATGCAGTTCTCGATCTCCTAATTAACACATAATAAAACAAGACATGGATAGATTCATGAGCAATTAATCATACAACTAAAAATGAGGATTTTCACTGAGCCAATCGATTGGGCAATCGATTGGGGTGAAGATTTTTAATGGAAACAGAAACCTGGGCTGAATTCAATCGATTGGTAAATCGATTGATTGGTTCCTGAGCCCCTGGTCTCGAGCCAATCGATTTCCTAATCGATTTGGTGAGGGATTCTTAATGAAACA
>NC_021164.2:30256295-30260661 GCF_000331145.2 Cicer arietinum
AAGTTTGGAAGGAGCCCTTACCTTAGCGTTAGCTTTAACGTGGTTTTCCGGTACCGCGAGTAATTCCGGTAAAATCTCCGCTTGCAACGCCGCTTCCCAATTAGTTCACTAGCACCGTAGCGTGGTGGTGAGCAACTTTCCCTTCTATCTCTTCGAGAAACGAAGCTTGGATCTAGAAGAAACGGAGGGGTTTGTGTTTGGATCTCAAAAACCGTTTTTCTTCGTTTTCGAATCAAAGAGGAAGAGTGGAGTTGCGAAAACCTTGATCTAACTCTCACCCAACCTTGGGTTACTAGTTTTGAAGAAAATAAAGCGACGAAAATGAAAATGGGAGAAAGGAAAAAAATGGGTCACGGTTAGAGGAAGAAGATGAAGTTTTGAAATTTTCCTTCCTTTCTTTTTCTTTCCTTTGTTTTTCCTTTCTTCCTTTTTCCTTCCTTCCTTTATATATTATTTTCTTTTCCTTTTCCTTCCTTCTAGTTTTCCTTTCTTTTTCCCCCCAAACAAACACATATAAACATAAATATATATTTACATATATATATTACTTACTTTTAATAAATATCTCCAAAATATTATTAACTTTGGCTTAAAGCCTCCGAGCCAAAATACACCAAAAATACATAAATGGTACTTTAAAATTATGGGTCTTACACACGAGGTTAGATTGGAGGAAGAGTGCTTCAGATGGTTGTTGTCATTGAAGGATCGTGGGAAAAGAAGGAAAAATAGGGGATGTTGATAATGAATAGTACATAGTGAAATGAATGTGTTAGGATGAAAGAGAAATCGGAGTTGGTGAATAATGTATGAATGGTAGGTATACCTGTGATTGAGAGAGAGAAAGAAAAGTGACGTGTTTTCCTCTTTTGACACATATACTTGTTAATACTATAACTTTCCTATCCCAACATTGAAGTGGCTCACTTCATTATCATATATGTAACTATATATGAAAAGCACCCATATATGTGTATGGTACCTCATCCTTACCACCTTTATTTCTTATGGTCCAAATACTTTAATGATTTGGGATGTATCTTTTGTCAACTAGTTCAATCATTCTAATAATGTATTTTCAAACTTTGTTTCTACTCACATGTGAGTTGATTTTTCTACAATTGGTGCTCAATTAGACATGGGTTTGTATCACATATCTAATGATGCCTTCAATATTTTATTTGAAGACGTGAACATATCCTTGTCATTCATTTCGTCAAATAATTACATTATTCATTTCGACTTAATAAACTTTGAGCATTACTTCATCCAGATGATTATTGTAACAACCCGTTTTTTTTTCAAAACGAAAATCAAATTTCATAAATAAAGGAAGAAATACTTTTGGATAAAGTATTTAAGTCGTAACATAACAACAAAAGTCAACAAATACTGACAAGCAACGGAAATAGTTTTTAAAACAAAAATCCAAAGTATTTAAACAGCAAAATACATCGGGGCTATGAGACCTATTATACATAGCTCATACCCTTGGCGTATTCTCGGCAGACACCTGTACAAAAGCACTTCTCCAAGAATTTTAACTCCCCCACAACACATCAAAAAGTGGTACAAGGACCCATCAAAATAAAAGTCAATCTAACAATATGAGGTATAGGTATAGTCTTCCAAATTGTAATAAATACATCCACAAAAGAAAGACATCTATCCCCTATACAACCATCTAATTTGATCATGCTACAAAAAAACTATACAACCCGGGTGATCTCCCCGCTCCCCGCAAAATCCTCCTGACACAGCTTCGGTCAGGTATGTCTAACTACCTTTCCATCTCCAGAGTACTAACCGGTAGGATGATCCTGGTTCTCATCTGAGGGCAAAGCCCAGATTTCCACAATAATTGTAAAGGTCACCAACCGAAATTAACAAATATCACATAGCTTTTAAATTTTAAATGCACAAAATAACCTTTTCAACCTAGCATACTCTTTGAAAGGGTTTTCATATGCCAAACATGCATAATCAAAGTTGAAAAATGAAGTTTTTAACAAAATTGCACTGTCGTATTCGAATATAGCATCCTTGTATTCGAATACAGTGCTACTTTGTAAGTCAGTAGCAAAATCAGGACAACTGTATTCGACTACAACCTTCTTGTATTCGAATACAATGTTGTTTCATAAGTCAGTAGCAAAATTTGGACAACTGTATTCGACTTCCACATCCTTGCATTCGAATACAACTGCAGAAAAATGCAGAATTTAGTTTCGAAATGGTTTCGCAATCAATCAACACTCACAAACAAATCCAAACAATCACACTTACCAATTTCGGCACAATCACAACAACAACTGAGTATACATATACAATCACCACAGTATATCAAACACGACTCGCGTGCGAAACACCCTAATGCAATGTGTATAAGCCAAAATGCATGAATTCTGGAATTCGAACCAAAACCCTCCTCCAAGGGGCGTAAATCGTAATTGTACCGCCTATTACAGACCAGCACTAATTAACGAGGGCCACCTATCACGGGTCAGCACGATTTACTAAAAAGTATAAATCATAAATGTACCGCCTATCACAGGCCAGTACTATTTATCGAGGTGCCACCTATCACAGGTCAAAACGATTTACTAAAAAGCATAAATTGTAAATGTACCGTCTATCACAAGCCAATAATCTTTACCGAGGTGCCACCTATCAGGGGTCAGCACGATTTACTAAAAAGCATAAATTGTAAATGTACCGTCTATCACAAGCCAGTACTATTTACCGAGGTGCCACCTATCATGGGTCAGCACAATTTACTAAAAAGCGTAAATCGTAAATGTACCACCTATCACAGGCCAATACTATTTACTGAGGTGCTTGATGACTCTTCATCATATGCATATTTTTTATTGTTTTTAGTCTTATTTATCTTTTATTCATTAGTTAATTTAAGGATTTATTTGATATATTTTGTTAATTTTATCTCTTTGATTTAATGAAATGTTTATGTTCTTATTTCCTTGATTAAGTAGATATTTTTCGAAGTTTTGCGTTGTTACTTTGTTTTGGTGCAGTGCTGAATTTTGGTGACAAATCAACATGACCTATGTAGAGTATTTCAGCCATATATAGAGTTGTAGATGTCCAATTGGAGTCAAACCAAGTGCAAATGAAAGCTATGATTCATAGCTACAACCTTCATTAAGACCTCGGAACCAAAGTCAGACTCAAAAGGTGAGTAAAATGTTGTATACGTCAGACAACAGATGTTGTGCGCCTCAAGCGCGCCACCTGCGCCTGAGGCGCATTTCAAGCCTTTCACACTGTCCATGCGCGCCTGGAGCGCAATTCCTGCACGTGGGGTGCGCAACGCGCATCAGTATTCATAAAAACGCAATTTTTCACTATTTAGGGATCTTTTTGACTCTTGGGAAGTTGGGAGACTTGTGCCCTAGCATAGAAACTCAAAGACGACTGTTTCTAACATCATTAGAGCAGTTTTATCAAGAATCATTCATGAATCTTTCTTGTAATTCTTCTCTAATCTCTATGTTTTATATCTCTGTCATGAGTAACTAAACCTTATTTGTTAGGGATGAGTGTAACAAGATGAAACCCTTATTTTTCTGATTTGATTTCTAGTTCTATGAATGAGTTTATTGAATTATTTTTCTCGTCTCTATGCTTAATGCTTTTTATTGATTGATCAACATTAAAATGTTCTACAATTTGTGTTTTGAAACGGAAGTGGACTTTACGAATGCTTGTAGTTCTATGAATGAGAAATTCATGAATTTGTAGTCTAGACATAGATGCAGGTCATAAAACCAATTAAATTAGTTGCAGAGGCAATAGTTTAAAAAGAGAATTCATGTACGGTAATGCTTAATTCTAATCTTAAATCTACGAAGGAATTATGGATTACTTTGGAATTAAAGGTTTTGTCAATAAGACATTAGGGCAAGAATAATAAAGAGAATTCGGTACTAATTCAATAAAGGAATCCGATAACAAGGATCAAATTAGACACCAAGGTTGGATTCGAAGTGAAACTCATCCCTGACATTTTTCTTATTATAAAAGATCAATTTTATTACTGTTAATTTTAAATATTATTTCAATCAATTTTGAAACTTTTTGTTCAATTTAGTAATTAAATATATTTCGATAGTAAAACACAATCTTTGAGTTCGACACTAGGTACTACCATTTTATTATTACTTGCAACGATTCAATACACTTGCTAAAACGCTATCAGTACCACCTATCACGGGTCAGGATGATTTACTAAAAAGCGTAAATCGTAAATGTACCGCCTATCACATGCCAGTACTATTTACCACGGTGCTACCTATCACGGGTCAACACGATTTACTAAAAATGTGCAGTCTATCACGGACCTACA
>NC_021164.2:30260671-30308864 GCF_000331145.2 Cicer arietinum
TGCAATAGATCACATGACATCATCTCGTGGCCCATCACGGTCACCACTATCACCATGGCCCCATCGCGGTTACCATGTACTATGAAATGCATGAGCATACTCTGACTCTTTCCACAACAATCATTAAGTAAATGCAAATATTAAAAGATTCCCCGTTTTTAATACTCATTTAACACTAAGAATTTTCAAATTCAACACAGAGCATACTCAAACATATATTTTCCACCACCACACATCAAATTTAATCCACTATTTACATTAAATTCAATCAATTCAAATTCCACAAAATCAACACCAAGTTCAATCGTCAATCACCCATAAATTTGCACTTTTTCAAATATAAATAACGCCAAATTAATTTTCACAAACCACACCTTAAACACATCAACTTTAATTTCCTCAAAACACACATAAATGAATTAAATTCCTTTTCCACAAAATCACACATCAATTTCACCAAATTCCAACTCCACAAATACACATATAGCATCCTATATGCAAGCTAAAAATTTGGAAGGAGCCCTTACCTTAACGATAGCTTTAACAAGTGATTATCACACCGCGATTAATTCTGGTAAAATTTCCGCTCGCGTCGTTACTTTAAAAGTTAGCTCACTAGCACCGCAACATGGAGATGAGCAACTTTCTCGTCTATCACTTCTCGAAATGAAGCTCATAAGTCGAAGAAAAGCGGAGATTTGTGTTTGACGGTTTTGAAAACCCCTAACACAGTTTTTCTTTGTTTTCGAATCAGGGAAGAATAAGGAAGCTGGAAAATCTTTTCTTTCTCACCCACCAAGACTTGGGTTTCTTTTCTTGAAGCAAAAAAAAGCAAAAGAAAAAGAAGGAAGAACGAGGGAGATGAATTTACCCGCGAGGCAAGAGGAAACGTTTTGGCTTTCCTCCTCTGTTCCTTTTCTCATGTTTTCATATATATAACTTACTACTAACTATATATATATATACCAAAATATATCTAACTACTCTTACACTGCATCACTTCACTTACATCTCAACTATTTTGATAAAAATATATACTCTCATCGCAACACAATTGACAGATAAATTTTCAGCAACGAGTGATATTTTTTAAAAAACTGTCCGGTATTAAATTTTCGTAACGTAAACAAATTATTTTCCGACAAATAATTTTAAACGAGTCTCAAAATATATATATATATAAATATGCACATATATTAAACATATTACAAACTCTAACAGAAATCTATTTTTGGTACTTAATTCCCAAAATAAAGTAAAATTGAGTTAAACGGCACATCAATTAAACACAAAATATATCAAAATACATAAATTAGAATTTAAAACTAAGGGTCTATCAATTATACCTTTTATATATTTTTTATAGTCTTCACCAATTATCACCAAACAATGACTCTGTTGTCATTTAATCATATCACAAACACAAATTTTTATGTCATAATATCTTTTACTATATTGAATAAACACTTCAAATTAAAATTATAAATTCCTTTTAATATACCAATGATAAAATACATTGAATACATTAATTAAATATATATTGCAACAACAAACATGATCATAAAAGTTTGTCATATATAACCAACTTAAATTTTATATTTGAATCCAACACATGTAAGTAATCTACTCCTTAACAAATAAAAATCTATTTTAGTTCTATTAAAGAAATAATTTATTCTTATATAGTTATTGTATAACTAATACATGCATCATCAATTCTATTTGTTAAATTCAAGTTTTATATTTAAACATATATGTTCTATAGTAAATTCAAACAAGTATCATAATATAAAATAATCAATGAAGAAAGACCATTAAAATTTTCCATTACTTTCTTCCATGAATATTTATCACTGTACAATAATTTCAAAATTTATATCCAAATTATTTTTAATATCAACAGAAATTAAGAATTACTTTCATACTATTATGCAACTATAATATAAATTTATCAATTCTAAATATAAAACTTCTTCCATAAAGTAACAATATAATTAAAAGCATGGCCTTGATATTTATGACAACTTGTATATATTACTTTTAAAATAAAATGACTTACAATAATGAATTTTAAGCCAATCTTTTAATATATATTTATCAAAATTCACATATTTCATAATTAATTTATTTTTTATTTCTTTTCTCTTCTTCCTTTTTTCCATCATTAACGAACGTGAAACAAAGTTATGGGAGATTATTTTCATAAAGTATTAATTTTAATCATATTAGAATCAAATAAAGTTTTAGGTTATTGCATTATGATAATTGTAAGACCCATAATTTTAAAGTACCCTTTATGTATTTTTGGTGTATTTTGGATTTTGGCTCGGAGACTTTTTAGCCAAAGTTAATAATATTTTGGAGTTTTTATAATCAAAAAGATATTTTGATGCCGTTTAGAATTTCTCGTCGATAAATAAATTGAATTAAGTGCGGTGAATCCTTTACGGAGAATTTAATGCGTTACGGGTCAAATGGTAATTTAACAAATATCTAGATATTTTGAGATATTTGTTAAGTTATATTTATTATATAGATATGTTTGTTTGGAGGGAAAAAGAAAGGAAAACTAGAAGGAAGGAAAAGGAAAAGAAAAGAATATAAAAAGGAAAGAAGGAAAAAGGAAGAAAGGAAAAAAAACAAAGGAAAGAAAAAGAAAGGAAGGAAAATCCAATTTTCCATCTTCTTCCTCTGCTACCCGCGACCCATTTTTCCCTCCTTCTCCCATTTTCATTTTCGTTGCTTTCTTTTCTTCAAGACTAGTAACCCAAGGTTGGGTGAGTGTTAGAACAAGGATTTCTCGACTCCACTCTTCTTCTTTCATTCGAAAACGAAGAAAAATTGTATTAGAGATTCAAACACAAACCCCTCCGTTTCTTCTAGATCTAAGCTTCATTTCGCGAAGAGTTAGAAGGGAAAGTTGCTCACTACCAAGTAAATCGTGTTGACCCGTGATAGGTGACACCATGGTAACTGTACTGACCCGTGATAGGTGGTACATTTACGATTTCCGCTTTTTCTTTTAGTAAATCGTGTTGACCCGTGATAGGTGACACCTCGGTAAACTGTACTGACCCGTGATAGGTGGTACATTTACGATTTCCGCTTTTTCTTTTAGTAAATCGTGTTGACCCGTGATAGGTGACACCATGGTAACTGTACTGACCCGTGATAGGTGGTACATTTACGATTTCCGCTTTTTCTTTTAGTAAATCGTGTTGACCCGTGATAGGTGACACCTCGGTAAACTGTACTGACCCGTGATAGGTGGTACATTTACGATTTCCGCTTTTTCTTT
Organism: Cicer arietinum; assembly: GCF_000331145.2. Classification (NCBI taxonomy): domain Eukaryota; kingdom Viridiplantae; phylum Streptophyta; class Magnoliopsida; order Fabales; family Fabaceae; genus Cicer; species Cicer arietinum. The sequence continues at coordinate 30,263,970 of NC_021164.2, forward strand.
TAGTAAATCGTGTTGACCCGTGATAGGTGACACCTCGGTAAACTGTACTGACCCGTGATAGGTGGTACATTTACGATTTCCGCTTTTTCTTTTAGTAAATCGTGTTGACCCGTGATAGGTGACACCATGGTAACTGTACTGACCCGTGATAGGTGGTACATTTACGATTTCCGCTTTTTCTTTTAGTAAATCGTGTTGACCCGTGATAGGTGACACCATGGTAACTGTACTGACCCGTGATAGGTGGTACGTTTACGATTTACGTTTTTGGTGAATTGTGCTGACCCGTGATAGGTGGCACCTCGGTAAACAGTACTGGTCTGTGATAGGCGGTACGTTTACGATTCCCGCTTTTTCTTTTAGTAAATCGTGTTGACCCGTGATAGGTGACACCATGGTAACTGTACTGACCCGTGATAGGTGGTACATTTACGATTTACGTTTTTGGTGAATTGTGCTGACCCGTGATAGGTGGCACCTCGGTAAACCGTGTTGGTCTGTGATAGGCGGTACGTTTACGATTCCCGCTTTTTCTTTTAGTAAATCGTGTTGACCCGTGATAGGTGACACCTCGGTAAACTGTACTGACCCGTGATAGGTGGTACGTTTATGATTTACGCATTTTAGTAAATCGTGCTGACCCGTGATAGGTGGCACCTCGGTAATTGGTACTTTGGCCTGCGATAGGCGGTACAATTATGATTTACGGCCCTTCGAGGAGGGTTTTGGTTTGGAATTCCGAGTCCATGCATTTTGGCATATACGCATTGCATTAGGGTGCTTGGCACGCGAGTCGTGTTTGATTCGAGTCTATGATTGAGTGTTTTGAATTTTGATTTATCGTGGTAATCGCGTTGAAGGTGCTAAGTGTTATGTGTTAATTATTGTGTGTAAGTATGATGGTTTTCGAAATCCCATTTGCCGTGGTAATCGCGTAGGAATTGCTAAGTGTTAAGTTGTGGACTTGAGTAGGAATGACTTGAGTTAATTCATGAATTTTTGGAAAAATGATGAGGGAAATCGATTTCCCAATCGATTGGATGAGTTGCAGGAAGTTCACCATTTTGACCTAATCGATTTGCCAATCGATTGTATAAATATATCTTTCAAAATCTTTTAAGAAATCGATTTGGAAATCGATTGGCAGAGAGGCAGGAACTCAGCAAAACTGCCGAAATCGATTTGGAAATCGATTTGGCAACCCAGGGACTCATCAGAACTGACAAAATCGACTTAGAAATCGATTTGGTCATGCAGAAACTCAGCAGAACTGACCAAATCGATTTGGCAATCGATTGGCTCAGCAAAAGTCCTTATTTTGAGTTAGATAATCGATTGCTCAATTGATTTATCAATGCTTTGGTCAGTTATGTATTACTTGATGGTTTGAGAACATCATTTTGAGTTCATTTTTAATTGGCAAGTATTGTATGAACTTTTCGCATATTGAAAATCCTGTTAAGGTGCATGCTTAGTTGAAAAGTTATTTTGAGCATTTAAAAACTTAAATGCTATGTGTTAACTGTTATTTTTCGGTTGGTGACCCTTTACAATTATTGTGGAAATCTGGGCTTTGCCCTCAGATGAGAGTCAGGACGGTCCTACCGGTTCGTACCCTATGGACGGGAATGGAGATGGGAGCGCTTGACTGCAGTTACGATAGGAGGATCCCACGGGGCGCGTGGAGATCACTCAGGGTGTATAGTTTTTTTGGTAGGATGATCAAATTAGGTTGATGTATAGGGACTAGGCGTCCTTCTTTTTGGGTTGGAGTATTTTTAATTTGGAAAACTGTACTTATACTAATATTGTCAGTTTGACATCTTATTGAATGGGTTCCATGTACCATTTGTTGTTGTGTAAATGTTTTGGATTTATATTTGGAGAAACTTTTTCGCTGCTTGTAAATTATAATGACTCAATTATTTATCCTAAGGCATTTCTTTATTTATTCCTCTGTTTTAGTTTAATTACTTTTAAAAAAAAAAATATACCCTCGCTTTGAAAAACGGGGTGTTACAATAATAACTACTCTTACTGATATTGAATAATATGGTTGATTGTTAAGTTAATGTGCTAGTGTTGTAATTACTTTATGGATATCGAAAAGTTGTGGTTAATTAATGACAAGAATATAGCATTTATTTATTTAACTTTTTAGATAGGGGTTTCCATTAAAAAAAAAAAAAGAAAAAGAGTACAAGTAGTCACAAAAAACAAAAAGTTCAGTCTTTTTTTATTATATATAGTACTTACTACTCAGTCACAGTTCTTATATTCTACCAACAGATTATAGACCACACTATCTGTCACAATTGAATAAGAAAGAAAATCTTTGGAGCAAGGTTCTTCATCTTCGTTAGCAAATGCAACAAAGCTATTTCAAAGATTGTTTAGTGAGGATGACGAAGTTATAATTCTCCAATGCCTCACAAGTAACAATCTAAATTCAGATGCAAATGACGATGTTTACAACTACTTTAAAGACAAACTTAGTTTCTTTTATACAGATATTCACTAAAGTGTCATTTTGTTAAGTTAATTTTGATAATGATTGAAGTGTCATTTCTTTTATATTTAACATGCATTTTTTTTTTCTTTCTATTTTTATGTTACACGTAATTGAACTCAGCTTCTCTTTCTTTTTATGTGACCATCACAATCCAATTATCTTTATTCTTATATATATATATATATATATATATATATATATTAAAAAAGTGTCCGAGTTTGTTTAAAATACTAATGAGATGAGCAAACTTTTGTTATTTGGATTATGGATTATTTTCAATGTAAATAATGAACAGATACATTCTGAGTAATTGGTATACTAAATACTTTTTTTATTCAAATTTCCTTGGACCATGCATAAAAATATTTGCATTTCGCTGTTAAAAAAGTTATATATAATGAAAGAAATTAATGCTAAATGTTTTTTTTTTTTGTAACTTAAGAGTGGAATAAGTTATACTAATATCCTTTTGGCAGGAATAAATTTTTGCTTGTTTTTTTTCTTAAAAATTTATTCAAACATTAATGTGATTAAAAAAATATTATTAGACAAACAATAATACTCGAAGTGTTGTGTGACATTTCATTACCATATAGAAAATTAAAAACAATTTCTATAACGTGAATTAGTGTGTAGGACCCGTCTGCCTCTTAATTGTGTGTAGTTAACCACCATCTCATAAATATTTCAAAGAAAATCACACATAAATATATCATGGTTCACCCAAGTTGGGATACGTCTAGTCCTCACAGTTGTGAGCTTTTTCACTAAAGTTTTCAAATAAGATCGTTCTTGCTTTTCACACTAACTTTCCATATCAATCTTGATCTGTTACAATATGTTACCTTTCTACCTTGAAAGGATTTCCAGTAGTTACCTTTCAACCTTAGAAAGGGTTTTTTTACTGATCACCTTTTAACCATAAAAAGGTTTTTCTTTTTACAATTCACTCAAACTATTTTCAACACAATAGTCTTGAGTTACAAATGAGATGATTTAAAAAGGTTGATAGTTCTGGATATACTCAACCCTTGTTTGAGTTTGGATTCTTAGCAAAATACTCAGCAAGATAGATCCTTAAATATAATGAAACGAAACTGGATCCTTTTCTTTGATTGAAGAACTTTAGTATTTTCAAGTATGATTTTATATGTAATAAATTGCTGGCACTTGAACCTCTTGCGTCATCCTTGACCTTGAGGCTCCTTTTATAGGCTTCATGAAGGTTGTTGACAACTCATCTAGCCATTGAAAATACAGCTGTCAAATTGTAGCTTTAGTGGATAAGTGTTGTTTAAAGCAGAAATAATCTTGCTTTAAAAACCAGAACGATCTTCGCTTCTGTTTTGAGAAGTGCTGAACTTGAGAACATTTGGTAGCTGCTAGATGTCATGCTTTTCTATGTTTCGTATGCAGACTATTTAGAGGTGCAATTGATGTGTCTTATCAAGTCTGTCATGGTTGTACTTGTTGCTTTATCAATCTGGGAATTGATCTTGCTTGTTTGATCATGATGCGTAGCTTTTACTTTTGTTAATCTTTTTGGAATGGATCTTTCTGATATGACCTTTCCTTTAGGAATGGTTTATTAGCAAATCAAAATCAATCTTATCTTATTTCCCTTTAACGAGCAGAAACGTTCTTGGTTTGATAAAACTGAAGGCTATGAATAACAATCTTCATTATTCTAGAATTTTGTTTTTATTAACCAGAATGTTCTTCGATTATCAGAATGATCTTGCTTCTTCCAACATGATCTTGTGTTGATATGTTTAATATATATCTTTAATTAATACACTCAAAAACACATGTTAAATAACAAAACACTTTTTAGAATCATAATTAAAAGTTTAATTTAGATGGAGACACCACTAAGAGAAAAGCCACCCTTAGGAGGAAAGGGCTATCAATGAGATGAAATCGCCTCTTGGATCACAAGAATTTGTATTTTTACTTCTTTGATATTCTATGATGATTTTAAATATTTCTATCTAAAGGACTAAATTATAAGTTTTAAATGATTTTATATGTGTACAATTTACTTGAGAATTATCCATATTTGAGATAACATTGTTTAACATAATTCCCACAAGATTGTAAAACAATTATTCGTGCCTTTTTGTGTTTTCTTTCTAGTTAATGGTGATTGTTGTCTCATCACTACGTCTTTGTGATTTACCCCATCATGTTGTTTATTTTTGTCAGATTCACATGCATCTTCGTAGCAAGCTCTTAGTAGAATCAAGTCTTGACTGTAGTTCTTTTTGGTAGGCCTCTTTGATCGATGACCATTTTTTGTAAAGTCTGATGTAATTTGCAGCTATTTTGAGTCTAGAAAGTCTTTTTGGGTAATGTATTAAGCAATTATATTATTCTCTTTGAAATATGAATTTACTGAGTTAATATTGTAAACAGGGATCTTATAAGTTTGGAAATGTTGAAGTTACAAAGGATACTCTGTCGAAATTTCGAGAAAAATTATATATATTTTTTGAAATGGTTATTGAGAACTATTTAGTTGTTTAATTGTTAAGTTAGTTGATAGGTTTGCCACACTAGGAGTATAGCTTGTGCGCCAGTCACAATATTTAGTTTTTTGGTCGTGACAAAGTTTGTATCAGAGCTCGGTTGTAGGTCCAAAATTAGCTGCAAACATAAGATGATAATAGATTCTTGTCAGTAAATTGTGTACCCGAACACAACTTACTTGCAAGGGCTATTAGCACTCTATGAGAGTCTCATTTTTTGTTTGAGTTTGTGTTTAAATTCATAATCACTATCTTTCCACATTTTCTTGTCGTCTTGTTCAATTTTTGATCAATTACCATTTGATTAGGTGAGAATGCCACCCAAGACCAGGAATCCAACTATAAGAGAAATTGTTGATGAGTCAATTTCCCAAGCTCAAGGTGCTCGTCAACGAGGTCGTGTTTCAGTTCATGCTGGAAATAGGCGTAGAGCTAATGTTGGTGGACGTGGCTTTGATGTCGATGTTGAGGTACCTACGAGGAGGCACATAAATCCAACCATGGAAGAATTTGTCGTTGGTCTGCATGGATTACAACCGACTATGAAACAACTTGTTGGGGTTGTCTTCGGATAACAACAGGAGGGTGATCAAAGACATGAAAATCCCAATGGTAAACAAGAGGTTAGATAAGTTGAGCATCAGATGACTCCTGCAACGAAGGGTATTGAGGTTACTTTACCAAACTTCATGAAGCTTAAACCCCCTACTTTTTCTGGGTCTAATGCGACTGAGGACCCACAACTATTCAATGATAGTCTAGAGCGGCTTTGGAGAGCATTGGGTTGTTCTGAAAGTAAGGGCATTGGAATTGACTTCATTTCAGCTAATAGGTGTGGCACATGATTGGTTTGATATAATGTCACGTGGTAGGCAATTGGGGTCACCTCCATTATCATGGAAATAGTTATCTCAGTTGTTCATGGCTCGTTTTCTTCTGGAGAGTTTTAGAGATGGATTAGCTCACGAGTTTGAACGATTCAAGAAAATGGAAGATATGCCATTTTCAGAGTATTGTGATCGTTCTACACAGCTCTCTAGACACGCTCCTTACCCTATCATTGAGGAGATGCATGTTAAGAGGTTCAGCAAAGGATTGAAGGATTACATATTCAGATATGTGGTTGGGTCGAATTGTTCTACTTTTGCTGAGGTTTTGAGTTTGACACTTCAGATTAGGCAACGAAACAAGGAAAAAGGAGGTAATAGACCAGATTCACGAAAGAAACAAAGGGTTGAAGGATCTTACAATAACTATCCAACTCGCGGTGGTTGTTCTATGATTGGTTATCTGGGGAATCAAAGAATAATGTCTGAAAGGGGTGGTCATAGAGGGCAGTCTTTTAGGGCAGTGCAAAGTCGTAGATCAGATTCTGGAGCAGCATCACAATCCACTTTCCTTCTTAGACATTCTGGTATTTCAGCTACACGATGTTCTATTTGTGATAGGTTTCACATTAGAAATTGTTCCAGAGATGGAAATGCTAAAGTGTGCTATCAATGTGGCCAAGTAGGTTACATTAGGTGGGATTGTCCTGTAGACACGACATATCCATCCTCTAGTTAGGCATTAGCACCAACAACTTTAACATCTTTGCATGCTCATTCTGCATTTATGCGACAAAGTGAAAATTCTTATGTTAGAGGTTTAGGAACATCTCAGCAGAGAGGTAGAGGATTTGGTGGTAGAGGTCAGATACCAGCAGGAAGAGGTCAGGCTCGAGTGTTTGCTTTGAGTCGTCAGGATGCTCAGACATCCAATGCACTAGTTACATGTATACTTTCTATTTGTTCCAAAGATGGTCATGTTTTGTTTGATCCTGGAGCTACGCATTCTTTTATATCCTCGAGGTTTGCTACTCGACTTGGTAAATGTTCATCTTTTCTAGAAGAAGCTTTAATTGTGGCTACACCTGTTGGAGAAAATGTGCTTGCTAAGTAAGTGTGTTGTTCTTGTTATATAGCTATTGAGGGAAATGTGTTGGCAGTAGATTTAGTAATATTGACTTGGTAGATTTTGATGTGATTTTGGGTATGGATTGGTTGGCTTTGCATCAAGCCACTTTGGATTGTCATAACAAAGTGGTAAAATTTGAGATACTAGGACAATCAGTCTTCTTGTTTCAAGGTAAATAAAGTTAAGCATATTGAGATGCAGCATAAGTAGTCTTCACATGCAAGATTTGTGTAGATTTGGTCAACCGATCTATAATCACCCACACCAAGTCATAACCTTTTTGGGTTCCTAGTAATCATGTGACAAAATCCATAGTGATGCGTTCCCACTTCCATTCAGGTATTTCAACAGGTTGAAGTAATCCTTTAAGCTTTTGATGTTCAACCTTTACTTGTTGACTCACTAAGCACTTAGAGACAAAATCTGATACGTCTCTCTTCATCCCCTACCACCAATACAATTCTCTCAAGTCTTGATACGTCTTGTTAGAACCTAGGTGAATAGTATACAAAGAATGATGAGCTTCCTCTAAAAAACTTCTCCTTAAGCCCTCAACATTTGGAACACAAAATCGAGACTTCAACCTCAGCAGACCATCATAATCAACTGAAAAATATGAAATTTTACCATTCTAAACATTATTTACCATATTCACAAAGCATGAGTCTTGACTTTGAGCTTCCTTGATATCATCAACTATTGTTGGACAAATTTGTAAATGTGCTAAAAATAACCTCCAATGATCAAGTTCAACTTAAATTCCACTTTCAACAATTTCTTAAAATTCAATAACTATTGGCCTCATTACTTCTGCTATATGAGAGACTACCCATAGATTTCCTACTCAAAGCATCTGTAACAACAATTTCCTTCCCTAGGTAGTATAGGATTGTGTAATCCTAATCTTTCAAGAACCCCATCCATCTTCTTTCTCGTAAATTTAAATCTCGTTGTTGAAAGGTATACTTAAGACTTTAATGGTCGGTTTAAATCTCACAAGTTTCACCATATGGATAGTGCCTCCAAATCTCAAGAGAGAAAGTTATTGCAACCATTTCCAAATCATGTGTGGGATAGTTTACCTCGGCCTCTTGAGTTGTCAAGATGCATATGCAATAAACTTACCTTATTGCATAAGTACACAACTAAGACCAACTCTAGAAGCATAACAATATACTGCATAATGTTCACCACCTAGGGGTAATGCCAAAATAGGTGTTGACGTCAAGTACACCTTTGATTTTTGAAAGCTTTTCTCATATGCATCTTTCCTTCGAAACTCAACTTTCTTTTAGGTCAACCTAGTCAACAAATATCCAATTTTTGAGAAATCATTCAAAAAACGTCGATAATAACCAGCTAAACCAAGAAAACTCTGAATCTCCTTTTCTGTGGCAAGTCTGGGCCAATTCTGCACGGGTTTTACCTTATTAGGATCAACACTTATTCCATTCTTAGACACAAGATGATCTAAAAATGCCACACTATCCAGCCAAAACTGACATTTAGAGAATTTGACATATAATTGTTTATCTCTTAAGGTTTGCAAAACCAACCTCAATTGTCGCTCGTGTTCTTCTTAACTCTTGGAATAAACTAGGATGTCATAAATGAACACAATCACGGTTTGATCCAAGAGTAGTTTTAAAATATGATTCATCAAATCCATAAAAGTTGTTAGGGCATTAGTAATCCCAAAAGACAAAACCATAAATTCATAATTTCCAAATTGTGTGTGCAAAGCTGTCCTCATTATATCATCCCTCTTAATCTTCAACGGGTGATACCCTGATCGCAAATTAATCTTAGAAAAACATTGAACTCCTTGAATTTGGTCAAACAACTCATCAATACAGGGTAACATGTATTTATTCTTTACGATTACTTTATTCAACTGTCTATAGTCTACACATAATTGCACGGATCCATATTTCTTCTTTACAAATAAGACTTGTGCTCCCCGCGGAGACAAACTTGGGTGAATAAAGCCCTTATCAAGAATATCTTAAAGTTGCTCTCCTAACTCCTTAAGTTCTGATGGGGGCATACGATAAGGAGGTATGGATATGGGATGAGTGTTAGGAGTTAAGTGTATACAAAACTCAATCTCCCTATCAAGTGGCAACACAGGAAGTTCTTCAAGAAAAACATCTGGAAATTCACATGCTATTGGATCTTTTTCCAATTGATCCTCAACCACTTGTGTACCCTTTACCAAGGCTAAGTACCCTTGACAACCTCTTCTCATTAACTTGCTAGCTCTCAAGGATGAGATTTGGATATGTTGTACCCAACAATGTTCTCTTTGAAACAAGAAGACTGATTGCCTCTGTAACATTCCACTTTTTTTAGACATTAACTAACGAAATTCTAAACATAAAAATACAAATTCGTTTTTATTTATTTATGATTATCTTAAATAATCATTTACCTTAAAATCAATTAATAACATTTTTAGTTATATTTTCAAAAATAATGAATCAAAGTATTTACAATCACCATATTGTAATATAATATTTCTGATGTTCAATTCGACATATAGAACATTAAGTGTGAATTTTATGATAGTCACATTCATGAGACTAAACAGTTATGATAGTATTAAGTAGTTTTAGGTTGATGTAAAGTTATTATTAGTTGCATGATTGAGTAAGTATGAACTTGTTAATTTCTAATATTTGAGTTAATTTTAATTGTTGACGTGATTACATTAGTTTCTTGTTGAATGATCTTGTTGCTTATTGCTTTATCTACCGAACTATGATTTTTGCACTCTTGTTTTATGTGAATGGTTGGAAATAATAATTTTGATTGGCCAACAATATGTTTGAAGTTATTAATCTCATTCACGCAGTCTTAGTTAAAGTTGATTTATTTTATAAAAGGAAATATTTTATGTTTGGATAATTGTTGATTTATTTTAAAGAATTAAATTGAGTTGGATTTTTGTTGATTTATAAAATAAGAATAATTTTATACTACTGATTTTGTTTAATATTTAAAATAGCTGAAAATTTACACAAATTTTACTAGATCTTATTTTTAAGAAAAATAAAAGGGTTGTTGTAATGTTAGTTTAGAGGTGCTGGAGTGAATATTGATTTGTGAGGGTGTTGGAATATTTGTTTGAAATGATTAATTTTCTGATTCTAATATTATGAACTCATTAGAGTTTAACTTGATGTTAGAATTTTAGATTTTAAGAACTTGATTTATAATGGCACAAAAAAAAAAGGGCCAAATAATAAAATGTCTTTTAATTGAGAAAGATAAGAAAAACAGAAGAAAAAAAAAACAAAGTTTGTAAAAGAACTATCTCAATGGTGAAACTCGTTTTGAAAAGTTATCTAAATTTTAGATTCTATACTCACTGTATTCTATGAGTATAATGTTTTTTTTTTTTTTTTTTTTTTTTTTTTTTTTTATAAATAAATTGTGGTTGTTGTGTTATCATTGTAGAAATGTAAATTTGAGTTTAACATAAGAAGGTGACATGTTTTTAAAATTGATGGTGTGTTATGCTTTAGACCAATTTTGTGGCTTGATAGAAACTGATGATATATCTATAGACATGTTGAGTAGTTAGTGTGAGAGGAGACTCCAGAATTATTACATTGGCATATAGATTAAGTAATAAGGTCTATTGGGGTATGCATCTTGATTATGGTATTATTAGTGTTTTATAAAGATAATTAATATATTGTATCTGTTTGGGATCAAACAATGTTATTAATTATGTAGATATTATATTGCCATGTTTTTATACTAATGTATATAACTTTTTGGGTGAATCAACGTTATTAAGTTTGTATTGTTATATTTTATTATTACTATATCTCTTGGTCGTTTGAATGAATTAATGTTATTAATTAAGTAAATATTTTATTGTTATTGTAGCTCCTGATCGTTTGGGGAATTAATATTATTAATTATGTAGATATTGTATTGTTATTGTACTCTTGGTCGTTTGAGTGAAATAATGTTATTAATTATGTAGGTACAATACTGACGTATATGATTTATTTATAATTTTGCTATAACAACTATATATACATACATATTTGCTCTGTGTTTGTTATTTGGAGATGACCTTTATATTTAACAGGACGTCACATATAGTGTTACTTGAGCGAATAATGTTAAGGTCAACCCAATAGGATAAATGTGAGGAAGTACAATAGCATGTAGTTGGAGGCTTCGAGATACTTTTGTGTCGGTGTTAGACTTGTTGGGTGCTCAATTAGATATGAGTTTGTATCACATATCTAATGATGTCTTCAATATTTTATTTAAAGACATAATCATATCCTTTTCATTCATTTCGTCAAATAATTACAAGATTCATTTCGACTTATTAAATTTTGAGAATTCCTTCATCCAAATGATTATACCTTTTATATATTTTTTATAGTCTTCACCAATTATCACCAAACAATGACTTTGTTGTCATTTAATCATATCACAAACACAAACTTTTATGTCATAATATCTTTTACTATACTGAATAAACAGTTCAATTTAAAATTATAATTTCCTTTTAATATATCAATGTTAAAATACATTGAATACATTAATTAAATATATATTGCAACAACAAACATGTTCATAAAAGTTTGTCATATATATCCAACATTAATTTCATAATTTGGGTCCAACACATGTATGTCATCTACTCCTTAACAAATAAGAATCTATTTTAGTTCTATTAAAAAAATAATTTATTCTTATATAGTTATTGTATAACTAATACATGCATCATCAATTCTATTTGTTAAATTCAAGTTTCATATTTAAATACATATATTCAATAGTAAATCCAAACAAGTATCATAATATAAAATAAAATGAGTTACAATAATGAATTTTAAGTCAATCTTTTAATATATATTTATCAAAATTCACATTTTTCATAAACAATTTATTTTTTTGTTTCTTTTATCTTCTTCCTTTTTTCATCATTAACCAACAAATTATAACAAAGTTATGGGAGATTCTTTTCATAAAGTATTAATTTTAATCATTTTAGAATCAAATAAAGTTTTAGTTTTAGAATCAAATTGTTCTTCCTTAGACTAAGTATTTGATTTTGATTTTGAATATTCTCTGCTTTATTGTTTTATGCTCGTTGTTTGGTCTTCTTTCTTGTTTTTCTTGTTTTTCTGTTTGAGTACTCTTGTACTCATTTTGCTTTCTTTATGATGTTACTACTCAATGCTTGAGATATGCACTAAAGTGTCATTTGAATGGATATGAATCATTTTGTTAAGTTAATTTTGATAATGATTGAAGTGTCATGTATTTTATATTTAACATGCATGTTTTTTTTCTTCTATTTTTATGTTACACGTAATTGACAAAGCAATGGCCGATGTTTTTTAAGATGCTAATGAGATGAGCAAACTTTAGTTATTTGGATTATGGATTATTTTGAATGTAAATAATGAACAGATACCTTATGAGTAATTTGTATACTAAATACTTTTTTTACTCAAATTTCCTTTGACCATTCATAAAAATGTTTGCCTTTCACGGTTAAAAAAGTTATATTTAATGAAGGAAATTATTGCTAAATGTTTTTTTTTTTTAACTTAACAGTTGAATAAATTATACTGATATACTTTTTGCAGGAACAAATTTTTGCTTGTTTTTTTTTAAATTTATTCAAACGATTAAAAAAATATTATTAAGGAAACAATAATACTTGAAGTATATATTGTGTGACCTTTCATTACCATATAGATAATTAAAAAAAAAATTTATAACGTGAATTAGTGCGTAGGATCGGTTTGCCTCCTAATTGTGTGTAGTTAACCATCATCTCATAAATATTTCAAAGAAAATATGTAACTCGCCTTTTTAAAAAAAAACTATTTAATATGAGGATTTTTAGATGGTTTTTTTCCTTAATATAAAAAAAGGATAATTTTTAACTTGTAAATATTATTTAAATGTCATTTTCACTCTTAATAGTTATGTTTCCCATGTTATAGGGATATGAAGAATTCTCTGAAAAGCGGATAGATGATAGGCTTAGAAAGTGGAGACGAGATGCTATTAAAGAGGCGCATACATCCATACTATCTAAAGAAAAACAACATAAAAAGAAAAAAAATAGAGGATGATTGAGTAGAAGAAAAGCTATACATCTACTAGGTTGTTCATAATATGGATTTGACTACAAACTAATTTCATTTATTTTATTTTTATAAAGGTTTTTGGTTATCCAACATTTAAGAACCAATTATTAATCAATATATGTAACACAGTAAATATTTATTTTGCATCAACTTCTATTTAAAAACAACCCAAAAAACAATATCTAAAACCAATACTAAATATGATTAGATTATGAACAAGTGCTAACCACATTTGTTAGCATTTTCAATACTAAATATGTTTCCAACAGAAATAAATTTTACTTTTTAAATTTTTTTAATTTTTTGTTCAAATTTATTCAAATGGGTCAGACGAAATGGGATTTTAAATAAATTCAATAGATAAAAGATAATACACAAGTGTTGTGTGAGCTTTCGTTGCCTATAGAAAATTCGAAACCGATTTCTATAACGTGAATTTGTGCCTACAATAAACCATCATGATTTCGACAACTAAATGAAAATACTTTCCATGTAACCCAAGTAATTACTCTTTAGTCCTTAAAAAAACTACTCTTTAGTCCTTAATAAGAGATGCTTTTTATAAGGTTTTTATGTCCTTAATATAAAAAAAGTACAACTTTTAATATGTAAATATTATTTAAATGTCTTTTTTGTTTTAATTATTATTATGTTTCCCAGACAATCAGGATATGAATAGTTCTCTAAAAAGTTTAGAGATGAGAGGCTCAGAAAGTTTGGATGAATACTATCTAAACCAAAACAAAATAAAAGGATAACATTAGTGGATGGTTAAGGAGGAAACATGATTGAATAGATAAATTAATTCATAAAGTTGTAAAAATCGGTCAAATTTATTTTTGAATTTTTAAAATTCGTAAATAGATTTTAGAAATTGTAAATTATTAATCAAAATAATCTATATTTAAATTTGTATCGCTAAAAAACTATGTTGTGATAAGTTAATTGAATATATGACTCTTCTAAGTTGATATTTTATCAATGCCATATCAAAATCAACTAATTTTCTTATGAACTGATTAATCAATAATTATAGTTACTCACAATTTTATCATTGACATGACACAATTTAATGAATGAATTTGTCAAATTATTCGCAAAACATATCTATTAAGAGTGTACATAATATATATCCAATTATAAAGAATTAACCGTAGTTACATCCAAACTATTTGAAGTTAATTACAAACCAATTTTATTTTATTTTTATTTTTATGAATCGTTTTGGTTATACAAAATTTAAGAACCGGTTACTAACCAATATACATAATATAGTAGATATGTATTTTATAACAAATTCAATTTTTTAAATATTTTAATATACTATATTTATTATTTATTTAAAATTTAATTAATTTTAAGTTTTAAAAAAAATTGTAATTATAATTTACCTATTATTAATTTACTAATAGTGGTGGTTAGAAGTTACTAATCATTGATTATATCGTTGACAACCAGAGATTGTCGTCGAGTTCCATGAAGATCAACCCTTGGTTTTTAAAACACAACAAAAGCAAAACGTTCTTGGTTAGTGAAATCACAAAATTAATTTCCGTACGTGATCTATGATTAGTTAGTCATAAATAAATAGAGATAAGGGAAAGAAAGTCACACATAAATATATCATGGTTCACCCAAGTTGGGTTACGACCAGTCCTCACAGTTGTGAGCTTTTTCACTAAAGTTTTCAAACAAGATCATTCTACTTAGAAAGGGTTTTTTTTTACTGATCACCTTTTAACCATAAAACGGTTTTTTTTTACAATTCACTCAACCTATTTTCAACACAATAGTCTTGAGTTACAAATGAGATGATTTAAAAAGGTTGATGGTTCTGAATATACTCAACCCTTGTTTTAGTTTGGATTCTTAGCAAAATACTCAGCATGATAGATCCTTAAATATAGTAAAACAAAACTGGAGCCTTTTCTTTGATTGAAGAACTTTAGTATTTTCAAGTATGATTGTATATGTGGTAAATTGCTTGCACTTGAAACTCTTGCGTCTTGCTTGACCTTGAGGTTCATTTTATAGGCTTAAAGAAGGTTGATGACAACTCATCTAGCCATTGAAAATCCAGTTGTCCAATTGTACCTATAGTGGATAAGTGTTGTTTAAAGCATAAATGTTCTTGCTTCCAGAACGATATTCGCTTCTGTTTTGAGAAGTGGTGAACTGGAGAACATTTGGCAGCTGCTAGATGTCATGCTTTTCTTTGTTTCGTGTGCAAACTACTCAGAGGTGCAATTGTTGTCTCTTATCAAGTCTATCATGGTTGTACTCGTTGCTTTATCAATCTGGGTATTGATCTTGCTTGTTTGATCATGATTCATAGCTTTTTCCTTTGTTTATCTTTTTGGAATAGATCTTTCTGATGTGATCTTTCTTTTTGGAATGGTTTACTAGGAAATCAATATCAATCTTGTCTTTTTTCCCTTTAACGAGCAGAAACATTCTTGGTTTGATAAAACTGAAGGTTGTGAAGAACAATCTTCATTTTTTCCAGAATTCTATTTTTATTAACAAGAATGTTCTTCGATTATCAGAATGATCTTGCTTCTTCCAACATGATCGTGTGTTGATATGTTTAATATATATCTTTAATTAATACACTCAAAAACACAAGTTAAACAACAAAATACTTTTTAGAATCATAATTAAATGTTTAATTTAGCAGGAGCCACCCCTAAGGGAAATGCCACCCTTAGGAGGAAAGGGCTATCAATGAGATGAAACCGCCTCTTGGTTCTCAAGAATTTGTATTTTTACTTCTTTGATATTCTATGTTGATTTTAAATATTTCAATCTGAATTACTAAATTATAAGTTTTAAATGATTTTATATGTGTAAGTTTTACTTGACAATTATCCATATTTGAGATAGCATTGTTTAACATAATTGCCACAAGATTGTAAAACAATTATTCGTGTCTTTTTGTGTTTCCCTTCTTGGGAAATGTATTAAACAATTTGATTATGCTCTTTGAAATATGAATTTATTGAGTGAATACTGTAAATAAAATCTTATAAATTTGGGAATGTTGAAGTTATAGAGGATACTCTGTCTAAATTTCGAGAAAAATTATATATATTTTTTGAAATGGTTATTGAGAATGATTTAGTTGTGTAATTGTTAAGTTAGTTGATAGGCTTACCAGACTAGGAGTATAGCTTTTGCGCCGTTCACGACATTTAGTTTTTGGGTTGTGACAAAGTTGGTATTAGAGCTCGTTCTTAGGTCCAAAAATAGCTGCAATAAATTATATGAAAAAATTGTGTACCCGGGCACAACTTACTTGCAATGGCTATTAGCACTCTATGAGAGTATCATTTGTTGTTTTAGTCTGTGTTTAAATTCATCATCACTATCTTTCCACATTTTCTTGTCGTCTTGTTCAATTTTTGATCAATGTCCTTTGATTAGGTGAGAGTGCCACCCAAGACTAGGAATCCAACTATAAGGGAAATTTTTTATGAGTCAATTACCCAAGCCCAAGGAGCTCGTCAACGACGTCGTGTTTTGGTTCGTGCTCAAAATAGGCATAGAGCTTATGTTGGCGGACGTGGCTTGGATGTCCATGTTGAGGTAACTAGAAGGAGGCACATAAATCCAACCATTGAAGGGTTTGTCGCTGGTCTGCATGAGTTATCTAGATGCATAGGCAATAACATTACCTTGTTGCATAAGTACGCAATCGAGACCAACTCTAGAAGCATCACAATAAACTGCATAACTTTCACCACCTAGAGGTAATGCCAAAATAGGTACCGACGTCAACTGACAATAAACTGCATAACTTTCAACACGTAGAGGTAATGCCAAAATAGGTACTGACGTCAAGTACTCCTTCAATTTTTTAAAGCTTTCCCCACATGCGTCAGTCCATCGGAACTCAACTTTCTTATGAGTCAACCTAGTCAACGAAGATGCAATCTTCGAGAAATCCTTCACATAACGTCGATAATAACCAGCTAAAACAAGAAAACTCCGAATCTCCTTTACTGTGGTAGGTTTGGGCCAATTCTGCACTGTTTCCACCTTACTTGGATCAACACTTATTCCATTCTTAGACACAACATGACCTAAAAATGCCACACTATCTAGCCAAGTCAACAACTATTTATCTGTTAAGGCATATAATTGGCATATAATTGCCACACTATCTAGCCAAGTCATTTCTTTGGCATATAATTGTTTATCACTTAAGGTTTGCAAAACCAACCTCAATTGTCGCATGTGTTATTCTTTACTCTTGGAATAAACAAGGATATCATCAACGAACACAATCATGAATTGATCCAAGAATGGTTTAAAAATGTGTTTCATCAAATCCATGAATATTGTTGCGGTATTAGTAAACCCAAAAGGACATAACCAAAAAATCCTAATGTCCATAACGCGTGCGAAAAGCTATCTTCGTTATATCATCTCTCTTAATCTTCAAATAGTGATACCCCGACCGCAAATCAATCTTAGAAAAACATTGAGCTCCTTGAAGTTGGTCAAACAACTCATCAACCTGTGGCAAATGGTATTTATTCTTTACAGATACTTTATTCAACAGCTTATAGCCTACACACAACCTCATGGATCCATCTTTCTTCTTTACAAATAATAACGGTGCTCCCCAAAGAGAAGCACTTGGGCGAATAAAACCCTTATCAATAAGATCTTCTACCTCCCTCCTAAGATGTTCCTGAACCTCTAACATAAGAATTTCCAGTTTGTCGCACCAATGCAGAATGAGCCTGAGAAGATGTTAAAGTTATTGGTGCTGATGTCTAACTAGAGGATGGATATGTCGTGTCTACAGGACAATCCCTCCTGATGTGACCTACTAGGCCACATTAATAGCACACTTTAGCATTACCATCTCTGGAACAATTTTCAAAGTGAAACCTACCACAAATAGAACTTCGTGTATGTGAAACACCGAATATCTCTAAGGGAAAGTGGACTGTGATGCTGCTCCAGAATCTAATCTACGACTTTGCACTATTGCATAAGACTGCCCGCTATGCCCACCTCTTTGAGACATGAGTCTTTGTTGTCCCTGATAACCAAACATAGATCCACCACCACGAGTTGGATAGTTACTGTAACATCCTTCAACCATTGTGAGATTTATACCAATCATTAAAGTCTTAAGTATATCTTTCAATAGCGAGATTTAAATTTAAGACAAAGAAGGTTGATGGAACTTTTGAAAGATTATGATTGCACAATGTTATACCATCCAGGGATGGCAAAAGTTGTTGCAGATGCTTTGAGTAGGAAATTCATATAGCAGAAGTAAATAGGCCAATAGTTAAAGAATTTCAAGAAGATGTTGAAAGTGGAATTCAATTTGAACTTGGTCATTCGAGGTTTTTTTTAACGCACGTACAAATTCATCCAACCATAATTGATGATATCAAGAAAGCTCAAAGTCAAGACTCATACTTGATGAATATCATAACTAATGTTCAGAATGGTAAAATTTCAGACTTTTCGATTGATTCTGATGGTGTGATGAGGTTGAAGTCTCGATTGTGTGTTCCAAATGTTGGTGGTTTGAGAAGTAAAATTTTAGAGGAGGCTCATCATTCTTCTTATACTATTCACCTAGGTTTTAATAAGATGTATAAAGACTTGAGAGAGTTGTATTGGTGGGAAGGGATGAAGAGAGACGTAGCAGATTTTGTCTTTAAGTGCTTAATGTGTCAACAAGTAAAGGTTGAACACCAAAAGCCTGCGGGGTTACTTCAACCTGTTGAAATACTTGAGTGGAAATGGGAATTCATCGCTATGAATTGTGTCACAGGATTACCACGAACCTAAAAGGGTTATGACTCGATGTGAGTGATTATAGATCGTTTCAGACTGGCCATCTGTCTGAGGATAAAAAGCCGTGATAAGCTTCAAACGAGTTCCTAATGATGTTTGGAGCGACTTCCAAAATTTAGCAGTAAATTGGGCCCCACATTCAGAAATAATAAACAATAGTACCCCATGCAAAGAGACAATTTCATCTAAATAAAGTTTAGCATATTGAGATGCATCATAAGTAGTCTTCACATGCAAGAATTGTGTAGATTTGGTCAACCAATCTATAATCACCCACACCGAGTAATAACCCTTTTGGGCTCGTGGTAATCCTGTGACAAAATCCATAGTGATGTGTTTCCATTTCCATTTAGGTATTTCAACTGGTTGAAGTAATCATGCATGCCTTGGATGTTCAGCCTGTACTTGTTGACTCACTAAGCACTTATAGACAAAATATGCTACATCTCTCTTCATCCCCTCCCACCAATACAATTCTCTCAAGTCTTGATACATCTTGTTAGAACCTAGGTGAATAGTATACGAAGAATGACGAGCCTCCTCTAAAATTTTCCTTCTTAAGCCCCCAACATTTGGAACACATAATCAAGACTTCAACTCAATAGACCATCAGAATCATTTGAAAAATATGAAATTTTACCATTCTAAACATTATTTAACATATTCACCAAGTATGAGTCTTTACTTTGAGCTTCCTTGATATCATCAATTATGGTTGGACGAATTTGTACATGGGCTAAAAATAACATTGAACGATCAAGTTCAAATTGAATTCCACTTGCAACAATTTCTTGAAGTTCTAAAACTATTGGCCTCTTTACTTCTGCTATATGAGAGACTACCCATAGATATCCTACTCAAAGCATCTACAACAACATTTTTCTTTCAAGAGCTCCATCCATGTTCTTTCTCGTAAATTTAAATCTCATTGTTGAAAGGTATACTTAAGACTTTAATGGTCGGTATAAATCTCACAAGTTTCACCATATCGATAGTGCCTCCAAATCTTAAGAGAGAAAGTTATTGCAACCATTTCTAAATCATGTGTGGGATAGTTTGCCTCGTTCCTCTTTAGTTTTCTAGATGCATATGCAATAAACTTACCTTAGTGCATAAGTACACAACCGATACCAACTCTAGAAGCATAACAATATACTGCATAACGTTCACCACCTAGGGGTAATGCCAAAATAGGTGCTGATGTCAAGTACTAGTTTAATTTTTGAAAGCTTTCCTCACATGCATCGGTCTATCGGAACTCAACTTTCTTTTAGGTCAACCTAGTAACGAATATGCAATTTTTGATAAATCATTCAAAAAACGGCGATAATAACCAGCTAAACTAAGAAAACTCTAAATCTCCTTTATTGTGGTTGGTTTGGGCCAATTCTGCACTTCTTCCACCTTTCTTGGATCAACACTTATTCCATTCTTAGACACAACATGATCTAAAAATGCCACACTATCCAGCCAAAACTGACATTTTGATAATTTTACATATAGTTGTTTATCTCTTGAGGTTTGCAAAACCAACCTGAATTGTCGCTCGTTTTCTTATTTACTCTTGGAATAAACTAGGATATCATCAATGAACACAATCACCATTTGATCCACGAATGGTTTTAAAATGTGATTCATCAAAACCATAAAAGTTTTAAGGGCATTAGTAAACCCAAAAGACATAACCAGAAATTCATAATGTCCATAACGCGTGCGCAAAGCTGTCCTCATTATATTATCCCTCTTAATCTTCAACCGGTGATACCCCGACCACAAATCAATCTTAGAAAAACATTCAGCTCCTTGAAGTTGGTCAAACAACTCATCAATGCGGGGTAACATGTATTTATTCTTTGCAATTACTTTATTCAACTATCTATAGTCTAGACACAACCGCATGGATCCATATTTATTCTTTATAAATAAGACTTGTTCTCCCCAAGGAGACGAACTTGGGCGAATAAAACCCTTATCAAGTATATCTTAAAGTTGCTCTCTTAACTCCTTAAGTTCTTCTGAGGTCATACAATAAGGAGGTATGGAAATGGGATGAGTGTTAGGAACCAAGTCTGTACATAACTCAATCTCCCCATCAGGTGGCAACATAGGAAGTTCTTCAAGAAAAAAATATGGATATTCACTTGCTATTGGAAATTTTTCCAAATTCTCCTGAACCACTTGTGTACCCCTTACAAAGGCTAAGTACGCTTGACAACCTCTTCTCATTGACTTTCTAGCTCTCGAGGATGAGATTTGGTTAAGTGGTACCCAACAATGTTCTCCTTGAAACAAGAAGACTAATTGCCCCGATATCTCAAATTTCTCCACTTTGTTATGACAATCCAAAGTTGCATGATGAAAAGCCGACCAATCCATACCTAAAATCACATTAAAACCTATCAAGTAAATAACTACTAAATCAATTGGCAACACCTTGCCTTCAATAGTTATATCACAAGAGCGATACACTGAGTTGCAAACAAATTTCCTCCAACAAAATAATGTGTAGCTCGAGGATCAAACAAAATATGAGCATTTTTGGAACAAATATAAAGTATACCTGTAATTACTGCATCGGATGTCTGAGCATCCTGACGAGTCAAAGCAAGCACTCGAGCCTAACCTCATCATGTTGGTATTAGACCTCTACAACCAAATCATCTACCTCGCTGTTGAGATGCTCTTGAACCTCTAACATAAGAATTTCAACTTTGTCACACAAATGCATAATGAGCCTCAGAAGATGCCAAAGTTGTTGGTGCTAATGCATAACTAGAGGATGGATGTGTCGTGTGTATAGAACAATCCCTCTTGATGTGGACTACTTGGCCACATTGATAGCACACCATACCGTATCTAGAACAGTTTCCAAAGTGAAGCCTACGACAAATAGAACATCGTGTAACTAAAACATCGAAATGTCTCTAAGGGAAATTGGATTGTGATGCTTCTCCAGAATCTGATCTACGACTCTACCGTGTTCCAGATGATGTCCCGCTACGAACATGTCTTTGAGACATGAGTCTTTGTTGCCCCTGATAACCAAACATATATCCACCACCGCAATTCAGATAGTTATTGTAAGATCCTTCAACCCTTTGTTTCCCGCGAATCTTGTCTATTACCACCTTTTTCCTTTTATCGTTGCTCAATCTAAAGTGTCAAACTTAAAAATCTGCAAAAGTATAACATTATGACCCAACCATAGATCTGAATAAGTAATCCTTCATTCCTCTGATGAACTCTTCGAAAGAAAACGAGCCATGAACAACTGAGAGAACTCTTTCCATGCTAACGAAGGTGATCCCATTTGCCTACCATGTGACATTGAAATGAGTTCAATTATATTGCTCTTACTTTTGAACAACCCAATGCTCTCCAAAGCCGCTCTAGACTATCAATGAATAGCTATGGGTCCTTAGTCGCACTAGACCCATAAAAAGTAGGGGGTTTAAGCTTCATGAAGTCTGGTAAAGTAACCTCAATACCCCTCGTTGCAGCAGTTGTCTGATGCTCAACTTGTCTAACCTCTTGTTGACCATTTGGATTTTCATGTGTTTGATCACCCTCCTGTTGTTTCCCGACGACAACCCCACAAGTTGTTGCACAACCTATTGTAATCCCTGCAGATCAGTGACGAACTCTTCCATGGTTGGATTTATGTGCATCCTCCTAGGTACCTCAACATTTGCATCCAAGAAAAGTACGCCAATATTAGATCTACGCCTATTTCGAGCACAAACTGAAACATGACCTCGTTGAGGAGAACCTTAGGCTTGGGCAATTGACTCATCAACTATCAGAGGAAGTTCGTTTAGAGGAATGACTTGATCATAGGAAGTCTGATCAAATGAATGACTCAATCTAAGGAAAGACTGATCCATAAGAAGTCTAATCAGAGGAAAAATTGTATTAGAGGAAGTCCAATCGGAGAAATGGTTTGACCAAAGAAAGTCAAGTTAAAGTCTACAATAGAAAATTTAGAGGAAGTCTACGTAGTACATCCAAAGGGAAGGTTTAGAGGATGCGTAGAACATCTAGATGGATGGTTCAAAGGATGTTTAGAACATACATAGGGAAGGTACAAAAGATGTGTTAACACATATAACACACCAGTTAGACCATTAACACACAGAGGTCAGATTCAAAGGATGTCTGATTTTGTGCTGCAATGGTTCAAATATGAGATTCCCTAATCTGGTCTTCATCCTATTTTAGTGTTGCCTTGGACTGTAAACGACACCAAAGATGAAGGAGAGGACATGCACGAGGTCAGATTAAAGGAAGAGTGCTTCAGATAGTTGCTGCTATTGAAAGATCTTGGGAAGAAAAGGAAAAATATAGGATGTTGATGATGAATAGTACCTAGTGAAATGAATGAGTTAGGATGGAAGAGAAAATGGGGTTGTTGAATAATATATGAATGATAGGTATACCCGTGATTGAGAGAGAGAGAAAGAAAAGTGACGTGTTTTCCTCTTTTGACACATGTACTTGTTAATACTTCCACTTTCCTATCCCAACTTTGAACATAAATTAAATATTACTAAAAATAATGTATAATGTTTAACAAAAATTCTAATAATCTAATTACTATTTTAATCTTGTAATATTTCAAAGGTAGTGAGAGATGGGTTGTTACAAAAGTATCTTACAATTTAAACCATTAGTAGACAAACTTTGAACAAACTATTCATTAGAAATAGTGTGCATAACATACACATGAAATATTGGTCCCACTGATCGAATAAAAATATGACACATTTGATAAGGTCGTGTGTCTCATTATCCTCTTTTAACGAGAATTTAAGAGTTAAACTCTTGACCTTTATGTAGCGGCTCACTTCATTATCATATATGTAACTATATATGAAAAGCACCCATATATGTGTATGTGTGTGTCTATTAAGAGGACAACCTCATCCTTACCACCTTTATTTCTTATGGTCCAATTACTTTAATCATTTGGGATGTATCTTTTGTCAACTAGTTCAATCATTCTAATAATGTATTTTCAAAATTTGATTCTACTCACGTGTGAGTTGATTTTTCTACAATTGGTGCTCAATTAGATATGAGTTTGTATCACATATCTAATGATGTCTTCAATATTTTATTTGAAGACATGATCATATTTTGGTCATTCATTTCGTCAAATAATTACAAGATTCATTTCGACTTAATAAACTTTGAGTATTCCTTCATCCAGATGATTATACCTTTTATATATTATTTATAGTCTTCACCAATTATCACCAAACAATGACTCTGTTGTCATTTAAATGTCATAATATCTTTTACTATATTGAATAGACACTTCAATGTAAAATTATAATTTCCTTTTAATATATCAACGATAAAATACATTGAATACATTAATTAAATATATATTACAACAACAAACATGATCATAAAATTTTGTCCTATATAACCAACTTTAATTTCATAATTTGGGTCCAACACATGTAAGTCATCTACTCCTTAACAAATAAGAATCTATTTTTTTCTATTAAAAAAATAATTTATTCTTATATAGTTATTGTATAACTAATACATACATCATCAATTCTATTTGTTAAATTCAAGTTTTATATTTAAATATATATGTTCTAAACTAAATCCAAACAAGTATCATAATATAAAATAAACAATGAAGAAAGACCATTAAAATTTTCCATTACTTTCTTCCATGAATATTTATCACCTTACAATAATTTCAAAATTTATATCCAAATTATATTTAATATCAACAGAAATTAAGAATTACTTTCATACTATTATGCACCTAAAATATAAATTTATCAATTCTAAATATAAAACTTCTTGCATAAAGTAACAATATAATTAAAAGCATGGTATTGATATTTATGACAACTTGTATATATTAATTTTAAAATAAAATGACTTACAATAATGAATTTTAAGTCAATCTTTTAGTATATATTTATCAAAATTCACATATTTCATAATCAATTTGTTTTTTTTATTTCTTTTCTCTTCTTCCTTTTTTCCATCATTAACCAACAAAGTGTAACAAAGTTATGGGAGATTCTTTTCATAAAGTTATAATTCTAAACATTTCAGAGTCAAATAAAGTTTTAGGTTATTGCTTTATGATAATAACCACTCTTACTTATATTGAATGATATGGTTGATTGTTAAGTTAATGTGCTAGTGTAGTAATTCCTTTATGGATATCGAAAAGTTGTGGTTAATTAATTATAATAATATAACATTTATTTATTTAACTTTTTAGATATGGGTTTCCATTATAAAAAAGACAAAGAATACAAGCAGTCACAAAAAACAAAAAGTTCAGTCCTTTTTATTATATATAGTAGTTACTACTCAGTCACAGTTCTTATAAAGTGTCATTTCTTTTAAATTTAACATGCATTTTTTTTTCAATTTTTATGTTACACGTAATTGAACTCAGCTTCTCTATCTGTTTATGTGACCATCATGATCCATTTATCTTTATTCTGTATATATATATATAAAAATATGTCTGAGTTTGTTTAAGATACTAATGAGATGAGCAAACTTTAGTTATTTGGATTATGGATTATTTTGAATGTAAATAACGAACGGATACCTTTTCAGCAATTTGTATACTAAATACTTTTTTTACTCAAATTTCCCTAGACCATGCATAAAAATATTTGCCTTTCACGTTTAAAAAAGTTATATTTAATGAAAGAAATTAATGCTAAATTTTTTTTTGGTAACTTTACAGTGGAATAAACTATACTAATATACTTTTGGCAGAAATAAATTTTTGCTTGTTTTTTTTTTAAATTTATTCAAACATTAATGTTCTTAAAAAAAATATTATTAGGCAAACAATAATACTTGAAGTGGTTTGTGACCTTTCATTACCATATAGAAAATTAAAAACAATTTCTATAATGTGAATTAGTGAATAGGATCTGTCTGCCTATTAATTGTGTGTTGTTAACCATCATCTCATAAATATTTCAAAGAAAACCTATAACTCACCTTTTATTATAAAACTATTTAATATGAGGGTTTTTAGAAGGCTTTTTTGTCCTTAATATAAAAAAATGATAGTTTTTAATGTGTAAATATTATTTAGATGTCATTTTTACTCTAAATAATTATGTTTGTCATGTTATCGGGATATGAAGAATTCTCTGAAAAGTGGAGAGATGATAGGCTCAGAAAATGGAGATGAGATGCTTTTAAAAAGGCACATACATCCATACTATCTAAAGAAAAACAACATAAAAAGAAAAATTTAGAGGATGGTTGAATAGAAGAAAAGCTATACATCTACTAGGTTGTTCATAATATGGATTTGACTACAAACTAATTTTATTTATTTTTATTTTTATAAAGGTTTTTGGTTATCCAACATTTAAGAACCAGTTATTAATCAATATATGTAACATAGTAAATATTTATTTTACATCAACTTCTATTTAAAAACAACCAAAAAAACCGATTTTTGTAACGTGAATTTGTTCCTACGATAAACCATCATGATTTCTACAACTAAATGAAAATATTTCCCATGTAACCCAAGTAATTACTTTTTTTAAAAAAACACTACTCTTTAGTCCTTAATAAGAGTGACTTGTTATATGGTTTTTCTATCCTTAATATAAAAAAAGTACAACTTTTAATATGTAAATATTATTTAAATGTCTTTTTTCATCTTAATTATTATTACGTTCCCCATGCTATCAGGATATGAATAGTTCTATAAAAAGTGTAGAGATGAGAGGCTCAGAAAGTTTGGATGAGATGCTTGCGCATATATACATGCATTCTATCTAAACAAAAACAAAATAAAAGGACAAAATTAGTGGATGGTTATGGAGGAAACAAATTGGTTCATAAAGTTGTAATATTTGGTCAAATTAATTTTTGAATTTTGTAAATTCGTAAATACATTTTAGAAATTGTAAAATATTAATCAAAACAGTCTATATTTAAATTTTTATCGTTAAAAACTATGTTGTGATAAGTTAATTGAATATATCACTATAACATTTTTAAATTTTGGGCACACTTATCTTGACAACAGCTAAAAAACGTGACTAGAAACGAGAATAGACAACATTTTTTCAAGTGTTGTTTATAACATGCATATAAAATACACTTTCTTACTTGTTAACATAAAACTGTTGCATATTTGTTTTCAAGGTACGGGTTAAAAAGTGTGGCCGATTTAGACAACACTTTTAAACCATTGCCTGAGATAATTTTAAAGCAACATATTATAAATGTGGCCTTAATATAGAAAGTGTTGCCTAAACCATGTTTAAACCACAATACATGACTGTGGGATAAAATAGAAAAAAGTGTTGGCTAAACCAAAACCCTTAATTATTTGCCTAAATCTAATTTCTCAAATTTAATTTTCCCAAATTATATGATTAGTTCCCCACACCAAAAACCTTAGTGCCTGAACCAAAACCCTTAGTGTCTAAACCAAAACCCTTAGTTCCTAAATCAAAACCCTTCTCAATCGCATTTGTACCGTTCGCCACTGTCTCATCTTTGCTTTGTCTTTGTCTCCTTGCCTCTCGTCTGAACCCAAAACCCTTCTCAATCGCATCTATATTTGTCTCTATAACTCTCATCTATTTCCTTGCATATGTATTGTTCGTATTCATCTTCGTCTCGCCTGAACCAGAACCATTTTCGCCTTCGTCTTGCACGACGCTGTCTTGTGTTGTGACTTCTCTCGTCGTCTTGTGCTCCGGCAGTTCTCGTCGTCTTGTGCTCCGACAGCTCGTGTTTAACTTAACCCTCACTAGAAGGTCGCGCACATGTAAGAATATGTTTCACCCATCTTCTTTTTTATTCTTCAATTTGTGTTTTGATGTCTTTCAATTTCATTTGTGAGTACTACGTTTTTATTAATTAGTAATTTTATATGACTTATTGAATTATTGGTTGCAATATCTAAATTGTGAAGTTGAAGTTTGAGATCATGGATATGGCTGCTCACCACTGTTTACAAACCTTGTTTATTTGCATTAAATTGAATTTTTTTTTGTCCTCAATATACATGACATTGATGTATTTATGTTACTGAACTCTGGAATTTAAACAATCTCGAATTGCTCCATGCTTGGTCTTGTTATCTGTTGCTGAATTCCTATAGGTTTAGTTTAATTTTGGTCTTTTTTTTTTTTGTTGCTAATTTGAATATTTGGTGAAGATGATGGTGGTGAACAAATGTAATACTAATAAGATTAATCAATGTTTTGAGTTTCTATTGGAATTAATGTTGTGGTGATGGGGTTGTGGAACTTCCTAAGTTCTTTTTGAACGAGGTGAAAAAACTTTTCCTAGTTTAGATTTACTTTTTTTTTTTGTATATAAGTTTTGAAAGGATAAGATAAACATCTCTCTTGCTTGATTATTGTATGTTATTTATGATCATTGTAAGACCCATAATTTTAAAGTACCCTTTTATGTATTTTTGGTATATTTTGGATTTGTGGATCGGAGGCTTTTAGGCCAAAGTTAATAATATTTTGGAATTTTATAATCAAAATGATATTTCGATGCCAATTAGAATTTCTCGTCGATAAAAAAGTTGAATTTAACTGCGGTAAATACTTTACGGAGAATTTAAGGCGTTTCGGGTGAAACGGTAATTTAATAAATATCTAGATTTTGAGATATTTGTTAAGTTATATTTATTATATATTTATATGTTTGCTTGGAGGGAAAAAGAAAGGAAAACTAGAAGGAAGGAAAATGAAAAGAAAATAGTATATAAAGGAAGGAAGGAAAAAGGAAGAAAGGAAAAGCAAAGGAAAGAAATAGAAAGGAAGGAAAACTCAGAATTTCCATCTCCTTCCTCTGAACTCACGTGAGCATAAACCCAAAATCCATCCTTTCTCCATTTTTCGTTTTCGTTGCTTCCTTTTCTTCAAAGCTAGTGACCCAAGGTCGGGTGAGAGCTAGACCAAGGTTTTCGTAACTCCACTCTTCCTCTTTGATTCGAAAACGAAGAAAAACGGTTTTTGAGATCCAAACACAAACCCCTCCGTTTCTTCTTGATCCAAACCTCATTCCTCGAAGAGATAGAAGGGAAAGTTGCTCACCTCCGTGCTACGGTGCTAGTGCACTAATTTGGAAGCGGCGTTGCGAGCGGAGATTTTACCGGAATTTCTCGCGGAACCGGAAACACTCGATAAAGCTAACTTTGAGGTAAGGGCTCCTTCCAAACTTCTAGCTTGCATTAGGGACTTATCTGTAGTTGTGTGGGAAGGAATTTGTTAGGGTTAAATGTATCGATTTGGGGAAAAACGAAACTAGTGCGTTATGGGTAAAAACCTTAGAGTTAGGTTTTGTTTATAGTGATGAATGTTTCGTGGTAAATGAAATTTGATGTATCTGGGTGTTATGTTGCGTGATTTGTGTTCGTTGTATTTGGTGTGTTCGTACTTGATGTTTGTTAATTGGTGTGGTTGTTGTGAATTATGGTTTGAATGTGAAAGTATGTTTGAATTTGTTTCTGTGGAATTTGAAAACCATTAGAGTTAAACGAGTATTAAAAATGGGGAATCTTTTAATACCTCGGTTTACTTAATGTGCATTTGAGGAAAATGTTTAAGTTAACTGGGCGTTGAGAATGGGGAATCTCTTAATGTCTCGGTTACTTAACTATCGTTTTTGAAAATCGTTTCGGTAAATGAGTATTAAGAATGGGGAATCTCTTAATGACTCGTTTACTGAATGTTTTGCGAGAAAACCGTTTAAGTCAAAAGTATATTAAGAATGGGGAATCTCTTAATATGACTGTTTGCTTAACGTTTTGTTTTGAAAATCATTAAGTTAAATCGGTATTAAGAACGGGGAATCTCTTAATGACTTATTTAATTAATGTTGTTTGAAAGTCGTTTAAGTTAAATGGGTATTAAAAATGGGGAATCTTTTAATATCTGCATTTGCTTAACGATTGTTGTGAATGGAGTCTGTGTATGCTCATGCATTTCATTTGGTAAATTGTGTCGACCCGTGATAGGTGACACCTTGGTAAACTGTACTGACCCGTGATAGGTTGTACGTTTACGATTTACTATTTAGTAATTCGTGTTGACCCGTGATAGGTGACACCATGGTAACTGTACTGACCCGTGATAGGTGGTACATTTACGATTTACATTTTTGGTGAATTGTGCTGACCCGTGATAGGTGGCACCTTGGTAAACTGTACGGACCCGTGATAGGTTGTACGTTTGCGATTTATATTTTAGTAAATCGTGTTGACCCGTGATAGGTGACACCATGGTAACTGTACTGACCCGTGATAGGTGGTACATTTACGATTCCCGCTTTTTCTTTTAGTAAATCGTGTTGACCCGTGATAGGTGACACCTCGGTAAACTGTACTGACCCGTGATAGGTGGTACGTTTATGATTTACGCATTTTAGTAAATCGTGCTGACCCGTGATAGGTGGCACCTCGGTAATTGGTACTTTGGCCTGCGATAGGCGGTACAATTATGATTTACGGCCCTTCGAGGAGGGTTTTGGTTTGGAATTCCGAGTCCATGCATTTTGGCATATACGCATTGCATTAGGGTGCCTGGCACGCGAGTCATGTTTGATTTGAGTTTATGATTGAGTGATTCGAATTTTGATTTATCGTGATAACTGAGATGAAGGTGTTAAGTGCTATGTGTTGTGTATTGTGTGTGAGTATGATGGTTATCGAACCTTTGTGTGTCGTAGTAATCGCGTAGAAATTGCTAAGTGTTAAGTGGTGAACTTGATTAGGAATGACTTAGGTTAATTCATGAATTTTTGGAAAACTGATCAGGGAAATCGATTTCCCAATCGATTGGATGGGTAAACAGGGACTTGGCCAATTCACAAAATCGATTAGCCAATCGATTTTGTAAATCAGCCTTTTTAAAATCCCTTTCGAAATCGATTGCCCAATCGATTAGGCCTTAAGTCAGGGGCTCAGGAACCAATCAATCGATTTACCAATCGATTGAATTCAGCCCAGGATTCTGTTTTCATTAAGAATCCCTCACCAAATCGATTAGGAAATCGATTGGCTCGAAACCAGGGGCTCAGGAACCAATCAATCGATTTACCAATCGATTGAATTCAGCCCAGGATTCTGTTTTCATTAAAAATCTTCACCCCAATCGATTGCCCAATCGATTGGCTCAGTGAAAATCCTCATTTTTAGTTGTATGATTAATTGCTCATGAATCTATCCATGTTTTGTTTTATCATGTGTTAATTAGGAGATCGAGAACTGCATTTTACCTTCATTTTCATTGGCAATGTACTGTATGAACTTTTCGCACATGGAAAATCCTGTTAAGATGCATGCTTAGTTAAAAAGTTGTTTTGAGCATTCAAAAACTTAATTGCTATGTGTTAACTGTTATTTTCTGGTTGGTGACCCTTTACACTATTGTGGAAATCTGGGCTTTGCCCTCAGATGAGAGTCAGGACGGCCCTACTGGTTCGTACCCTACGGACAGGGATGGAGATGGGAATGCTTGACTGCGGTTGTGTTAGGAGGATCTCACGGGGCGCGTGGAGATTACTCAGGGTGTATAGTTTTTGGTAGGATGATCAGATTAGGATGATGTATAGGGACTAGGGGTCCTTCTTTTTGGTTTGGAGTATTTTAGTTTTGGAAAACTGTACTTATACAAATATTATCAGTTTTATATCATCTTTGAATGGGTTCCATGTACCATTTGATGTTTATGTAGAAATGTTTTGGATTTGTAATTGGAGAAACTTTTCCGCTGCTTGTAAATTATAATGACTCAATTATTTATCCAAAAGCATTTCCTGATTTATTTCCTTGTTCGTTTTTAATTACTTTTAAAAAAAAATATACCCTCGCTTTGAAAAACGGGGTGTTACATTGTGGTATCAGAGCATAGGTTTAGTTTTCTTTGGGAGCTGTGGAACCTTGGTTATAGATTGTAGGTCGACCTATAAGTTAGGAGTTATTATCTGATCATGTGTCGGTTTAGGTGACTTGAGTTGTCAAGTCCAATTTAATTGTGTGTTGTTAGACGGACGTTAGTTTAGAATTTTTTGAAGTAGTGTTAAAACTCTACTTGATGATGGTTCTTATAGGAAACCATGCCGCCCAGAAGGAATGACGCTCCGAGAGCCAACGCTAGGAATGACCAAATGGCGGAGGCTATGAACAACATGGCTGCTTCTGTCGCTGCACAGACCGCTGCCAAGACTCAACGGGATCTTGAAAAGAGGGGAAGAGAGATCCGTGCTGCAGAATCAAGAGGGTTGGAAGACTTCCGTCGTTACAATCCTCCTAAGTTCAAGGGGGATGAGGGTTCAGAGAAGGCGGATCAATGGATCCAAGAAGTGGAGAAAATCTTTGATATGATTAACTGCCAGGCTGGAGTGAAGGTCAGCTATGCCACGTATATGTTGCTAGGGGATGCTGAATACTGGTGGAGGAGTGCAAGGTTGTTGATGGGAGCAGCCCACGAGGAGGTGAACTGGGAATCGTTCAAAAGAAAGTTTTTAGACAAATACTTTCCGATGAGTACCAGGACTAAGTTGGGTGACGACTTTCTGAAACTTCACCAGGGGAGCCTGACTGTGGGCGAGTATGCTGCTAAATTTGAATCACTATCGAGGCATTTCAGGTTCTTCCGTGAAGAAATTGATGAACCGTTCATGTGTCATCGTTTCCAAGACGGATTGAAGTATGAGATTCAAGATTCCGTCTTACCTTTGGGAATTCAACGTTTCCAAGCGCTGGTAGAGAAATGTAGAGAAGTGGAAGATATGAAGAACAAGAGGGCTAGCCGAGTTGGGAATTTTAATTCGGGAGGCCCTAGTCGGGCGACTTATCAGAATAGGGGAAAACAAGTGGCTAAACCTTATAATCGCCCCCAGAATAACAACGGTGGACCGAGTCGCCCAGGGAACCAGAATTTCGGAAGGCAAATGGGGCAAGTGCTTCGATGTTTCCGATGTGGGAAAGAAGGACACTATGCTAGTGCTTGTACCACTAACATCCCCATCTGTCACAATTGTCAGAAGTCGGGGCACATGGCAAGGGAGTGCACGGCTCCAAAGGTGGAACCAGTGGTGAATGTAGCTAGGGCTACCCGTCCTACTGCTAGAGGACGCATTTATTGTGTGAATGCTGAAGAGGGAAATCCATCTGGTAATCTGATTCAGCGTGATTGTGAGATTGCAGGTAACACTCTAACTGCACTCTTTGATTCGGGGGCAACCCATTCCTTCATTGCTATGGACTGTGTGAATCGCTTGAAGTTATCTGTGTCTGCTTTACCTTTTGATTTGGTTGTTTCCACGCCTGCTAAGACCTTAACCGTAAATTCAGCATGTTTACATTGTCGAATGACTATTCAGAATAGGGATTTCTTGGTTAATCTAATTTGTTTACCGCTACAATCACTCGAGGTCATCCTCGGTATGGATTGGATGTCTTATCACTATGTGATCTTGGATTGTGCTCGGAAATTGGTTCTTTTCCCCGAACCAGGAGTTGTTAAGTATTTAGCTGCTAACAAACTCCGAGTGTCGCTAAGTGAAGGGACTCATGAGTTTTTGTCTCTAGCAAATGTAGAGGCAAAGATAAATGTGGAAATAGAAGATGTGATACTTGTCAACGAGTATCGGGATGTATTTCCAACGGAAATTCCAGGATTGCCACCGGTAAGAGAAGTGGAATTCTTCATTGATTTGCA
The DNA here is from genome assembly GCF_000331145.2 of Cicer arietinum. NCBI lineage: Eukaryota > Viridiplantae > Streptophyta > Magnoliopsida > Fabales > Fabaceae > Cicer > Cicer arietinum. The sequence continues at coordinate 30,297,646 of NC_021164.2, forward strand.
CCCAGGAACGGGACCCATTTCAATGGCACCTTATCGAATGTCGCCATTGGAATTAAATGAGCTCAAAGGCCAAATTGAAGACTTGTTGGAGAAGAAATTCATCAGACCAAGTGTATCACCATGGGGTGCTCCAGTTTTGCTAGTTAAGAAGAAGGACGGAAGCTCGCGCCTATGTGTGGATTATAGACAGCTCAACAAGGCAACTATCAAGAATCGTTATCCTTTGCCACGAATCGATGATTTGATGGATCAATTGAGAGGGGCCGCGATATTTTCGAAGATTGACTTGAAGTCGGGTTACCATCAGATCCGAGTAAGGGAAGGAGACATTCAGAAAACAGCTTTCAGAACCCGCTACGGACATTATGAATACCTGGTTATGCCGTTCGGAGTTACCAATGCACCGGCAATTTTCATGGACTACATGAACAGGATCTTTAATTCGTTCCTTGATAAATTCGTGGTGGTATTCATTGATGATATATTGATTTATTCAAGGACCGAAGAAGAGCATGGAGAACATTTGCGACAAGTTCTTGAGATTTTACGCGAGAAGCGATTGTATGCCAATCTGTCGAAGTGTGAATTTTGGCTAGAGAAAGTGAATTTCTTGGGACATGTGATAACCAAGGAAGGAATCGCTGTAGATCCGGCTAAGATTGAGGCGGTTCTTGCTTGGAAACAGCCTCAGACTGTCACTGACATACGAAGTTTTGTGGGACTGGCAGGGTACTACAGGAGGTTTATCGAAGGTTTTGCTAAGATTGTGGCTCCACTGACACAACTTACCAGAAAAGATCAACCGTTCGCATGGACGGAGAAGTGTGAAGAAAACTTCCAGTTACTGAAGAGGAAATTGACGACCTCACCTGTATTGGTGTTACCGCAATCAGAAGAACCCTATGAAGTTTATTGTGATGCATCCCACCAGGGGTTAGGATGTGTTCTGATGCAACACAAGAAAGCTGTGGCTTATGCCTCGAGACAATTGAAGATTCACGAAAGGAACTATCCTACTCATGATTTGGAGCTTGCCGCGGTTGTTTTTGCATTAAAGATCTGGAGGCATTATTTATATGGGTGCACGTTCACCGTGTTCAGCGACCATAAGAGCTTGAAATATTTGTTTGATCAGAAGGAGTTGAACATGCGCCAGAGACGATGGATGGAGACTCTCAAGGATTTTGATTTCACACTGCAGTACCACCCTGGGAAGGCCAATGTAGTGGCGGATGCGTTGAGCAGAAGAAGTGTATCGGTGTCTTCACTAATTATGGCTAGACAACAAGAGTTGTGGGAAGCTTTTAGAGACTTGCACTTGAACGTAGAGTTTGCACCGGGAATTTTGAAATTCGGAATGATTAAGATCTCGAGTGGATTACTTGAAGACATTGCGAATTCTCAGGATGACGTCTTAATTCAAGAGAAGAGGAATCTAATAGTACAAGGGAAGACGACTGAGTTCAAGATTGGGGCTGATAATGTTTTGCGGTGTAATGGTAGGATTTGTGTACCAGAAATTACAGATATGCGGAAAACGATTTTAGAAGAGGCGCATAAGAGTAAGCTGAGTATTCATCCTGGGGCAACAAAGATGTATCAGGATTTGAGGCAGAATTATTGGTGGCCAGGAATGAAGAAACATGTGGCGGAATATGTATCCACTTGTCTAACTTGTCAGAAAGCGAAGGTGGAACATCAGCGACCTGCTGGAATGTTGCAACCTTTAGATATACCTGAATGGAAGTGGGACAGCATTTCCATGGATTTTATAACCGGATTACCAAAGACAAGGAGGAAGAATGATTCTATATGGGTGATAGTGGACCGACTGACTAAATCTGCTCACTTTTTACCGGTAAGGACCACCTATAAGGTAGATCAGCTAACGGAGATCTACATTGCTGAAATTGTGAGGTTACACGGGGTACCATCGAGCATTGTATCAGACCGTGATCCGAAGTTCACATCGCATTTTTGGGGAGCATTGCACGAAGCGTTGGGAACGAAGCTACGATTGAGTTCAGCTTACCATCCACAAACGGACGGACAGACTGAAAGGACAAATCAGTCCTTGGAAGATCTGTTGAGAGCATGTGTTTTAGATGATAGAGGAAGTTGGGATGATGTACTTCCGTTGATTGAGTTCACTTACAACAATAGTTTCCACGCAAGTATTGGAATGGCACCATATGAGGCTTTATATGGGCGCAAGTGTCAAACGCCCTTGTGTTGGTATAAAGACGGTGAGAATATGATTGTCGGACCAGAGATGGTGCAACAGACCACAGCTAAAGTAAGGAAGATCAAGGAGAAAATGAAGACTTCACAAGATCGCCAGAAGAGTTACGCGGACAAGCGTCGCAGACTTTTGGAATTCGAACAGGGTGACCATGTATTTCTGAGAGTCACACCTACTACTGGAGTAGGTAGAGCCTTGAAATCGAAGAAGTTGACTCCGAAATTCATTGGACCATATCAGATTTCTGCACGAATTGGGCCGGTTGCTTATCGGATTGCATTACCTCCGATACTGTCCAATATCCATGACGTGTTTCATGTGTCGCAGTTGAGGAAATATCTCGCAGATCCATCTCACGTGATCGAACCAGACACAATCCAGCTAAAGGATAACCTGTCGTTCGAAGTACCACCCGTGAGAATTGATGACAGGAAGATTAAGCGGTTGAGGACCAAGGATGTTTCGTTGGTCAAGGTGATCTGGAACCCAATTACTGGAGATGCGACTTGGGAACTGGAGAGCAAGATGAGGGAACAACACCCAGAGTTATTTATCGATGCATAGTTTCGAGGACGAAACTAATTTTAGGGGGGGAGTAATGTAAGACCCATAATTTTAAAGTACCCTTTTATGTATTTTTGGTATATTTTGGATTTTGGCTCGGAGGCTTTTAAGCCAAAGTTAATAATATTTTGGAGTTTTATAATCAAAAAGATATTTCGATGCCAATTAGAATTTCTCGTCGATAAATAAATTGAATTTAACTGCGGAAAATACTTTACGGTTAATTTAAGGCGTTTCGGGTGAAAAGGTAATTTAATAAATATCTAGATTTTGAGATATTTGTTAAGTTATATTTATTTTATATATATATGTTTGCTTGGAGGGAAAAAGAAAGGAAAACTAGAAGGAAGGAAAAGGAAAAGAAAATAGTATATAAAGGAAGGAAGGAAAAAGGAAGAAAGGAAAAACAAAGGAAAGAAAAAGAAAGGAAGGAAAATTTCAAAACTTCATCTTCTTCCTCTAACCGTGACCCATTTTTCTCCTTTCTCCCATTTTCGTTTTCGTCGCTTTCTTTTCTTCAAAACTAGTAACCCAAGGTTGGGGGAGAGTTAGATCAAGGTTTTTGCAACTCCACTCTTCCTCTTTGATTCGAAAACGAAGAAATACGGTTTTTATCGTGTTGACCCGTGATAGGTGACACCTCGGTAAACTGTACTGACCCGTGATAGGTGGTACATTTACGATTTACATTTTTGGTGGATTGTGCTGACCCGTGATAGGTGGCACCTTGGTAAATTGTACGGACCCGTGATAGGTTGTACGTTTGCGATTTATATTTTAGTAAATCGTGTTGACCCGTGATAGGTGACACCATGGTAACTGTACTGACCCGTGATAGGTGGTACATTTACGATTTCCGCTTTTTCTTTTAGTAAATCGTGTTGACCCGTGATAGGTGACACCATGGTAACTGTACTGACCCGTGATAGGTGGTACATTTACGATTTACATTTTTGGTGGATTGTGCTGACCCGTGATAGGTGGCACCTAGGTAAACAGTACTGGTCTGTGATAGGCGGTACGTTTACGATTCCCGCTTTTTCTTTTAGTAAATCGTGTTGACCCGTGATAGGTGACACCATGGTAACTGTACTGACCCGTGATAGGTGGTACATTTACGATTTACATTTTTGGTGGATTGTGCTGACCCGTGATAGGTGGCACCTAGGTAAACAGTATTGGTCTGTGATAGGCGGTACGTTTACGATTCCCGCTTTTTCTTTTAGTAAATCGTGTTGACCCGTGATAGGTGACACCATGGTAACTGTACTGACCCGTGATAGGTGGTACATTTACGATTTACATTTTTGGTGAATTGTGCTGACCCGTGATAGGTGGCACCTAGGTAAACAGTACTGGTCTGTGATAGGCGGTACGTTTACGATTCCCGCTTTTTCTTTTAGTAAATCGTGTTGACCCGTGATAGGTGACACCTCGGTAAACTGTACTGACCCGTGATAGGTGGTACGTTTATGATTTACGCATTTTAGTAAATCGTGCTGACCCGTGATAGGTGGCACCTCGGTAATTGGTACTTTGGCCTGCGATAGGCGGTACAATTATGATTTACGGCCCTTCGAGGAGGGTTTTGGTTTGGAATTCCGAGTCCATGCATTTTGGCATATACGCATTGCATTAGGGTGCCTGGCACGCGAGTCATGTTTGATTTGAGTTTATGATTGAGTGATTCGAATTTTGATTTATCGTGATAACTGAGATGAAGGTGTTAAGTGTTATGTGTTGTTTATTGTGTGTAAGTATGATGGTTATCGAACCTTCGTGTGTCGTAGTAATCGCGTAGGAATTGCTAAGTGTTAGGTTGTGGACTTGATTAGGAATGACTTAGGTTAATTCATGAATTTTTGGAAAAATGATCAGGGAAATCGATTTCCCAATCGATTGGTATTAAGTCAGGGGCTTGGCCAAATGAACAAAATCGATTAGCCAATCGATTTTGTAATCAGTTTTTTTGAAAATCCCTTTCGAAATCGATTGCCCAATCGATTGGCCATTAAGTCAGGGGCTCAGCTATCCTGTCAATCGATTGCCCAATCGATTGAATCAAGCCAGAGTTCAAAATTTCACTAAAAACCTTCAGGAAATCGATTTGGAAATCGATTGGTATTAAGTCAGGGGCTCCGTTATCCTGTCAATCGATTGCCAAATCGATTGATTCAGCCCAGGATTCTATTTTCATTAAAAATCTTCACCCCAATCGATTGCCCAATCGATTGGCTCAGTGAAAATCCTCATTTTTAGTTGTATGATTAATTGCTCATGAATCTATCCATGTCTTGTTTTATCATGTGTTAATTAGGAGATCGAGAACTGCATTTTACCTTCATTTTCATTGGCAATGTACTGTATGAACTTTTCGCATATTGAAAATCCTGTTAAGGTGCATGCTTAGTTAAAAAGTTGTTTTGAGCATTCAAAAACTTAATTGCTATGTGTTATCTGTTATTTTCTGGTTGGTGACCCTTTACACTATTGTGGAAATCTGGGCTTTGCCCTCAGATGAGAGTCAGGACGGCCCTACTGGTTCGTACCCTACGGACAGGGATGGAGATGGGAATGCTTGACTGCGGTTGTGTTAGGAGGATCTCACGGGGCGCGTGGAGATTACTCAGGGTGTATAGCTTTTTGGTAGGATGATCAGATTAGGATGATGTATAGGGACTAGGGGTCCTTCTTTTTGGTTTGGAGTATTTTAGTTTTGGAAAATTGTACTTATACAAATATTATCAGTTTGATATCATCTTTGGATGGGTTCCATGTACCATTTGATGTTATGTAAAAATGGTTTGGATTTATAATTGAAGAAACTTTTCCGCTGCGTAAATTATAATGACTCAATTATTTATCCAAAAGCATTTCCTGATTTATTTCTTTGTTCGTTTTTAATTACTTTTAAAAAAAAAATATACACCCTAATTTGAAAAAACGGGGTGTTACAATCATAATATATGCAATGAGAGTGTGTTATCTATTCTAATATATAAGTTCATTTGGATGTTGGTTTCCTTTGCTATTAAGATATTCTGCTTTACACTTTTTGTATTGATGGATTAGTGAATTGTGATATTCTGCTAATAAGATATTATGCTTTACATAAACTACTTTCAAATATGTTAATGAGGACTGTCAAGAACTGTTAATTGTTAATTAGAACTTGAATTACATTGATATATTTATGCTACTGAATTCTGGAATTTAATTGTTAATTAGGACCAGAAAAATGTTGTCAATAGGGCTAAACAGAAGTTTATGCATAGAATGAGACCGACAAATTTTGCTAGAATTTGTGCAAAAGTGGGACAATATTTATTCTTATTTATGTGTGTTTGTTATATATAAATAACAAATTATTCTAATAAGTTTTTACTACCAACTTTACCAATAAAGCATGCAAAGAAGGAAAATGGGGAGGAAGTCACCCAAGCTGAAATGTTTGTCATAACTCGTCAGCGAAGAAAAGGAAAAATTGATGAAGAAACAGAGAATGCCATTGTATGTTTTTCTTCTCATTATATATTTTTAATGTCTAAATTTTCAAATTTTAACGTTGATTTTTTTCCTATCAGGAAAAACTTCAAGATTCAATTCAAAACTCTAGTGAGCCTGACCAAGCCTTTCAATCATTGTTCGGCAAAGAAAAGCCTGGTAGAGTCCGTTGTTATGGAAGAACAGCTACACCAACAACGTTAAAAAAATGAAGAGATTGCTAATATTAAGAAACATTATGAAAGTGAAATTAGTAGCATGAAGGAAATGATAGAAGAATATGAGTCATTTACAAAGAAAAGGATGGAAGCATATGAGGAACTTCTAAAATGTGTGTTGAAGCAACAAAACCCATGTTTAAGTGAAATTGTTGTTGATAACATGATGGCACATGCTTTAGGTATTGCCAATGGTGCGACATTCCATTCTTCTACATCAACCCATGTTCCTAAAAAGGTATAAGTATATTAGTTTGATTTACTTAACTGTGAGATAATTAAGTTGATTTATTGCTATGATTAGGTATCTTGTAGACTTATAAATTGTTGGTCTTTAGTACTTGTGATATGTTGCTAGTCTTTTCTTGCAATAGGTAGTTTAACATACCTAAATAAAGTAACTTTAGATAATACATAGTTGATCTAGTCTATAATTACCTATGACTATTTACATAAAGCAACATTGACAAAGATTAATTAGCTGTAGGTATTTAGATATGATTGATTTCTCATAGATTCAATATGTATCAAACATTCTAAAATCTTAGTTCCTTTGTGTTAAAACACTAATTTTGTTGTTGCAATGAAAATTTGTGATTCATTCTTTTAATATTCATAACTATAATTGTATATTTCCCTTTTATTTATATTAATATAATTAATATAATAACTTTTCAGGTTGGACTTGAAGACTATCACCAAGATACATGAAGCTATTGGAATGTATTGAAGACTTGGTTGTTGCATTAGGAATAAAAAATTTGTTGGTTTTTACAACTTTGATAACATTTGATCTAATCATGTATTGGTTTTTTTTGGATATATAGTAATATTTGTGTTACATTATTTTGATGAGACAATTTTTTTTCTTCGTAATATATACTTTAATTAAGATTTGATTATGTTTAACTCTTTTGTGTTTTGTTCAATAAAAATTATTTAATGTTCAATTATTGATTACAAACAATAATAATTAATTATCAATGTTTGTCTAAAAAATGAGAGTGCATGATAAACGTATAGACAACAAATAGAAAAATGTAGACTAAAGAAATTGAATGTTTATGGTCAAAAAATATAGACAACACATAAAAAGTGTGGTTTAAAACATTTTCATCATCGTGGCCTAAATAAAAAGACAACATTTAAATTTTTTTGGGCTAAACGTGTTACCAACGTTTCAATAACTGTGGTATAAAGTTATATGCAACACATACAAATATATTGTCTTAGACCAAAAAATGTTGTCTATGCTTTTGACAGCGTTATAAATGTGTTGCCTGAAACATAAATATTATACACAAAACCGTGGCCTAACTGTATATGCAACATTTATAAACTGTTGACAAAATCAATTCATAAAACCGTAGTCAGAAACATTCAAACAAACTGTGGCCTCTTTGAGTGTATTCACCAACGGCTTTTTAGAATTCGTGGGCAAAAGTAAATAACCGTTGCTTTAAAGAATAGGTCACGACCACCTACGCCACACTTTGTAAGTTGTTAGCAAACCGTTGCCTAACCTTTAGGCCACATATTTTTTTATTTACGCCACACTTTTTTATTGTTGCCACAACTCAAAAATATTGTAGTGTATGAATCTTCTAAGTTGATATTTTATCAATGTCATATCAAAATCAACTAATTTTCTTATGGGCTAATTAATCAATAATTATAATTACTCACAAATTTGTCATTGACATGACATAATTTTATTGAAAAATTTGTCTTCGAAAAAATGACATGCATTGATGTGAGTTCAACGTCGATAACCCACATATTCAATTACAACGATACATTAAAAAATCTAACAACAAAAGTTTATTGAAAGACCATCTTCATTGATATTTTATAATTTCAAAAATGTATTTGACAACTTGCAAAATTTAGAAACTAATTTTTACAGATAGTTATAATTTAATGGATGAATTTGTCAAATTATTCGCTAAACATATATATTAAGAGTGTACATAATATATATCCAATTATAAAGAATTAACCATAGCTACATCCAAACTATTTAAAAAATATTCAAATATTTGAAGTTAATTACAAACCAATTTAATTTAATTTTTATTTTTATGAATCGTTTTGGTTATACAACATTTAAGAACCGATTACTAACCAATATCCACAATATAGTAAATATTTATTTTATAACAAATTCAATTGTTTAAATATTTTAATATACTATTTTTATTATTTATTTAAAAATTAATTAATTTTAAGTTATAAAAAAAATTTAATATTATAATTTACCTATTATTAATTTACTAATGTACTGGTTAGAAGTTACTAATCATTGATTATATCGTCAAATACCAGAGATTGTCGTCCAATTTCATGAAGTTGCCACAACTCTATCTCAGACCACTGTGTTTGTCATTGAAGATCCATCGTTGACCACTGCTCCATTTGTAAGAACTATGATGGGCACTATAGTTCATCCACAACCATATTATTAAACAATTAATAAATAAATCATTATATTTAAATTACTTTTATATTTTAAAAAATTATTTATTTTAAAAATTTATAGAAAATCATTTTTTAAATAATAAAAAATGTTTTTAGAAAATAAAATAAAAAAAGTTATTTTCAAATTAAAAAATAAGAAATATAGTTTTTTTTTAAATAATAAAATAAATCCAACTTCAAACAAAACCAATTAATTGGATTAAAATCGACCAAGTGTTTCTCAAATCGGCTTTTGAAAATGGTTTTATAATCCAATTAATTGATTTTCATATTGGTTATATGGTTTATCAAAATGACAATGTCAATTACAAGAAAGTGGAGTTTGAATTGTAATTGTTCCTTTTTAATTAATTTCTGCTTGATTTAAATTTAGTTAACTCAAGATCAATCTTAGTTTATGAAACACAACAAAAGCAAACCATTCTTGGTTAGTGAAATCACAAAATTAATTTCCCTACGTGGTCTATGGTTAGTAAATAATAAATAAATAGAGATAAGGGAAAGAAAATCACACATAAATATATCATATTTCACCCAAGTTGGGTTAAGTCCAGTCCTCACAGTTGTGAGCTTTTTCACTAAAGTTTTCAAACAAGATCATTCTTGCTTTTCACACTAACTTTCCAGATCAATCTTGACCAGTTACAATATGTTACCTTTCCACTTTGAAAGGATTTCCAGCAGTTATATTTAAGCCATAGAAAGGATATTTTTTACTGATCACCTTTTAACCATAAAAAGGTTTTTTTTTTTTTTACAATTCACTCATACTATTTTCAACACAATAGTCTTGAGTTACAAATGAGATGATTTAAAAAGTTTGATGGTTCTGAATATACTCAAACTATGTTTGAGTTTGGATTCTAAGAAAAATACTCAGCAAGATAGATCCTTAAATATAGTGAAACGAAATTGAAGCCTTTTCTTTCGTTGAAGACTTTAGTATCTTCAAGTATGATTGTATATGTGATAAATTGCTTGCACTTGAAACTCTTGCGTTATCCTTGACCTTGAGGTTCCTTTTATTGGCTGATGACTGTGACACCCTAAACCCCAAAGAATTTTTTTTTATTAAGATAAAGAGTATCACATAATCATAAGCATGTCACATAAATCCAAAATTTCCATCAAACATAATGAATTCGAAATCATAATATCAAACAACAGAATCCTGTTTGAAGTACACATACTTATGTTTTAAATTCTGTGCAAATATAGTCTCAACCCGATGTCACTATCAGAGCGGGAATTCCCAAAATAAAATCAACACAATGCATAATAATGAAGGTCTCCAAGGCATGGTGGCTTCCGCCTCTCCTGATTGTATTATTCATCACCTGCAACTTACAACTCGTCTGCGTCCGTCGCAAACGCCAAACACAAACAACGAGGGGTGAGTATCGAAATTATGTAACAGCATAAAATACACGACGGTAACACGCAAACAATCAAATTATCACAATCTCAAAAACAGTCAAGTGTATAATATCAATGATTTATCAAATTCATTCACAATAAGATAATCACCATGATGGAATGCTATGCATGTCCTATACTCTATGCTTCATCATTTGGTACCATTCTACTCTGAAGTACTTGGTTAGGAGGCCTGATACTATGCCACTACAAGAGTGGACGGACAATTCATGAATGGCCAAGTCCTCATAGATCCCCTCAACTCAACCCGAGACATATATACGCGACGGTCGGGGTACTCTTGTGTTGCACGGTAGTTCCCGACCTTAGGGAATAACCCACTAATCCACTTAGGAATTCCCCACTAGGTGTACCCCCAAGGTCTGTCAGTCTTACCTTACAATTCGACTGTAGCCCTCCACGATCAGGCTCATTCAGTTGTACTTCCCCAAATCACTAGGTTTGTCAGACCCTCCCTATATGATGACAAAATAATCCTAACTCCAAAATCTACAACACATATCTCAGACTTACTTGATCATCACAACTCAATAAGTTTTAATTTGACTTCACAATATTCATCATTATATATCTTTATCAGTCAATCACAATAAAATCACAATATTTGGTTTACACTACTCACAATGCATCATTCAGTCTTATCAATCACAAATAACAGATCAAACAGGTGGCATATTCAAGTGATATCACAATTTCACTCAAGTAGCAAGAACACTCCAGTAGATATCATTCACACAGTAACAATCAACATAATATTCATAAAATCAGACGGCATA
>NC_021164.2:30308992-30310663 GCF_000331145.2 Cicer arietinum
ACGTTATTTTATGCTCATAATATCGAACCTCATCTCACCCCTTACCTCGACTAAAGATTTCGTCCAACGAATCTGATCCGCTAACGGGTCGTCTCTTGGTCGGTCGTCGTCTCTAATAGTCCACGAGAGAATTATAGCCACACAACCACCAAATACAAATATTTATCAACCTTTAGATATGTATCAACCTTTAGGAATGAAGAAACATGTAGCGGAATATGTATCAACTTGTCTAACTTGTCAGAAAGCGAAGGTGGAACATCAGCGACCTGCTGGGATGTTGCAACCTTTAGATATACCTGAATGGAAGTGGGACAACATTTCCATGGATTTTATAACTGGATTGCCAAAAACAAGGATAACCGGATTACCAAAGACAAGGAGAAAGAATGATTCCATATGGGTGATAGTGGATCGACTAACTAAATCTGCTCACTTTTTGCCGGTAAGGACCACCTATAAGGTAGATCAGCTAACAGAGATCTACATTGCTGAAATTGTGAGGTTACACGGGGTACCATCGAGTATTGTATCAGACCGTGATCCGAAGTTCACATCACATTTTTGGGGAGCATTGCACGAAGCATTGGGAACGAAACTACGATTGAGTTCAGCTTACCATCCACAAACGGACGGACAGACTGAAAGGACGAATCAGTCCCTGGAAGATCTGTTGAGAGCATGTGTGTTAGATGATAGGGGAAGTTGGGATGAGGTACTTCCGTTGATTGAGTTCACCTACAACAATAGTTTCCACGCAAGTATCGGAATGGCACCATATGAGGCTTTATATGGGCGCAAGTGTCAAACGCCCTTGTGTTGGTATAAGGACGGTGAAAATATGATCGTCGGACCAGAGATGGTGCAACAGACTACGGCTAAGGTAAAGAAGATCAAGGAGAAAATGAAGACTTCACAAGATCGTCAGAAGAGTTACGCGGACAAGCATCGCAGACTTTTAGAATTCGAACAGGGTGACCATGTATTTCTGAGAGTCACACCTACTACAGGAGTAGGTAGAGCCTTGAAATCGAAGAAGTTGACTCCGAAATTCATTGGACCATATCAGATTTCGACACGAATTGGGCCTGTTGCGTATCGGATTACATTGCCTTCGATTCTGTCCAATATTCATGATGTGTTTCATGTGTCACAGTTGAGGAAATATCTTGCAGATCCATCTCATGTGATCGAACCAGACACAATCCAACTGAAGGATAACTTGTCATTCGAAGTACCACCCGTGAGAATTGATGACAGGAAGATTAAGCGATTGAGGACCAAGGATATTTCGTTGGTCAAGGTGATTTGGAACCCAATTACTGGAGATGCGACTTGGGAACTGGAGAGCAAGATGAGAGAACAACACCCAAAGTTATTTATCGACGCATAGTTTCGAGGACGAAACTAATTTTAGGGGGGTAGTAATGTAAGACCCATAATTTTAAAGTACACTTTATGTATTTTTATGTATTTTGGATTTTGGCTCGGAGGCTTTTAAGCCAAAGTTAATAATATTTTGGAGTTTATATGATTAAAAAGATATTTTGATGCCGATTAAAATTACTCGTCGATAAATAATTTAAATTAAGTGCGGTGAATCCTTTACGGAGAATTTAATGCCTTATGGGTGAAATGGTAATTTTAATAAATATATAGATATTTGTTAAG
>NC_021164.2:30311889-30313888 GCF_000331145.2 Cicer arietinum
CCCTTGTGTTGGTATAAGGACGGTGAAAGTATGATTGTCGGACCGGAGATGGTGCAACAGACAACGGCTAAGGTAAGGAAAAGATCAAGGAGAAAATGAAGACTTCACAGGATCGTCAGAAGAGTTACGCGGACAAGCGTCGCAGACTTTTAGAATTCGAACAGGGTGACCATGTATTTCTGAGAGTCACACCTACTATTGGAGTAGGTAGAGCCTTGAAATCGAAGAAGTTGACTCTGAAATTCATTGGGCCATATCAGATTTCTGCACGAATTGGGCCTGTTGCTTATCGGATTGCATTGCCTCCGATACTGTCCAATATTCATGACGTGTTTCATGTGTCATAGTTGAGGAAATATCTTACAGATCCATCTCATGTGATCGAACCAGACACAATCCAACTGAAGGATAACTTGTCATTCGAATTACCACCTATGAGAATTGATGACAGGAAGATTAAGCGATTGAGGACCAAGGATGTTTGGTTGGTCAAAGTAGTTTGGAACCCAATTACTGGAGATGCGACTTGGGAACTGGAGAGCAAGACGAGAGAACAACACCCAAAGTTATTTATGGACGCATAGTTTCGAGGACGAAACTAATTTTAGGGGGGTAGTAATGTAAGACCCATTATTTTAAAGTATACTTTATGTATTTTTGTGTATTTTGGATTTTGGCTCGGAGGCTTTTTAGCCAAAGTTATTAATATTTTGGAGTTTATATGGTCAAAAAGATATTTTGATGCCGATTAAAATTACTCGTCGATAAATAAATTAAATTAAGTGCGGTGAATCCTTTACGGAGAATTTAATGCCTTATGGGTGAAATGGTAATTTTAATAAATATCTAGATATTTGGAGATATTTGTTAAAAGTAATTAATGTATATAAATATAAATATATATAGGTATGTTTGAATGGAGGGAAAAGAAAAGGAATTAGAAAGAAAAGAAAAAGAAAGAAAAGGAAAAGAAAGAAAACAAAAGGAAAAGGAACAAAGGAAGTAAACGTTTCCTCTCCCGCGAAACCCATTTCTTCTTCTTCCTTCTTCTTCATTTTTGTGCTTCCTTTTTCTTCAAGAAAAAGAACCAAGGCTTGGTGAGTTAGAATACAAAGATTCCTCAACTTCATTCTTCTTGTTTGATTCGAAAACGAAGAAAAACGGTGTTAGGGATTTCAAAACCGTAAAACGCAAACCTCCCCGTTTCATCTAGATCTAAGCTTCGTTTAGCGAAGAGATAGAAGGGAAAGTTGCTCACTACCATGCTACGGTGCTAGGGAGCCAACTTGGAGGCGACGTTGCGAGCAGAGATTTTTACCGGATTTACTCGCGGTACCGTAATCGAACGTGAAAGCTAACGTGAAGGTAAGGACTCCTTCCAAACTTCTAATTTGCATTTAGGGACTTATCTGTGATTGTGTGGAAAGGAATTTGTTAGGGTTGAAGTGTTGATTTGGAGGAAAATGAATCTAGGGCGTTATGGGTAAAATCTTAGAGTTAGGTTTTGGTTATATTGATGAATGTTTCATTGAAAATGAATTTAAACTCATTTATGTATGATTTTGAGTAAATGAAACTTGATGTGTTTTGGTGTGGATCGTGGATTGAATTTAAAAATATGTTTGAGTTTGTTTAGTGTGGAATTTGAAAACCATTAGAGTTAAACGAGTATTAAGAATGGGGAATCTCTTAATGTCTTGTTTACTTAATGTTTGTTTTGAAAATCATTTTAAGTTAAATGAGTATTAAGAATGGGGAATCTCTTAATGTCTTGTGTACTTAATGTTTGTTTTGAAAATAATTTTAAGTTAAATGAGTATTAAGAATGGGGAATCTCTTAATGTCTTGTTTACTTAATATTTGTTTTGGAAATCGTTTAAGTTAAAAGAGTATTAAGAATGGGGAATCTCTTAATATTTCAGTTTACTTAAAGTTTGTTTTGAAAATCGTTTAAGTCAAAAGAGTATTAAGAATGGGGAATCTCTTAATATTTCTGTTT
>NC_021164.2:30314390-30343251 GCF_000331145.2 Cicer arietinum
CCAATTTGTCCCCGTGATAATGTGGGAATTGCTAAGTGTTAAGATGTGGAATTATGTATGAATGTGATTGAGTTAGTTTATGTATTTTTGGAAGAGTATGCAGGGAAATCGATTTCCCAATCGATTGGATGGGTTACATGGACTTCCCGAATTTGACATGATCGATTTGCCAATCGATTTTATAATATGTTTTTCAAAACCACTTAAGAAATCGATTTGGAAATCGATTTGGCCATACAAGAATTCAACAAAACTGACAAAATCGATTTGGAAATCGATTGGCATTAAGTCAGAGGCTCAGTTATTCATTCAATCGATTTCCCAATCGATTGAATTAAGCCCAGAGTTCAAATATCACTAAAAACCTTCAGGAAATCGATTTGGAAATCGATTGGCTCAATGGAAATTCTTATTTTGAGTTAGATAACAGATTCCTCAATTGATTTATCAAAGTCTTGGTCAGTTATGTATTACTTGATGGATTGAGAACTTTATTTTGACTTCATTTTTATTTGGCAAGTGTTATATGAACTTTTAAGCATATGAAAACCCTTTTAAGGTGCATGCTTAGTTGAAAGGTTACTTTGTGCATTTAAAACTTAAATGTTATGTGTTAATTGTTAATTTCGGTTGGTGACCCTTTACAACTATTGTGGAAATCTGGGCTTTGCCCTCAGATGAGAGCCAGGACGATCCTATCGGTTCGTACCCTACAGATGGGAATATAGATGGGAATGCTTGACTGGAGCTATGTTAGGAGGATCTCACGGGGAGCGTGGAGATCACTCAGGGTGTATAGCTATAGTTTTTTTTGAAGAATGATCAGATTAGGATGACATAGAGGGAACAAATGTCTTTTTTTGGATTACGTTATTTTGAACTGGAAAACTGTACCTTTACTAATATTGTCAGTATGACATCTTATATAAATAGGTTCCATGTATTATTTGTTTTCGTGTAAATACTTTAGATTCATATTTTTAGAAACTTTTCCGCTGCTTGTAAATTATAATGACTCAATTATTTATCCAAATGTATTTCCTTATTTATTTCTCTGTTTTATTTTAATTTCTTTTGAAAAAAAAAAAATACACCATCGCTTTAAAAATCAGGGTGTTACACTATTCCTCTCTGAGTGAATGCGGCTCCTATTCGTCTCTGATTGGGATGCAGCTTTTTGGAAGGCTATATATATATATACTACATAATAACCTAAGTTATTATAATAATAATAATAATAATAATAATAATAATAATAATAATAATAATAATCCATTATATTAGAGCTAACTCTTGGTTTTATTTTATTTATATCTATATACATATCTATTTATTTTATTTTATTTATTTTTTTGTAAGTTAAATATGGTTAATATTAATAATTTAAATCAATTACTAAAGCAAACACACAGACACACCTAAAGAAATTAGAACACATATTAACACTCATAAAAAAAAAGTATTGTATCATTATACTATTTAAAATAAGGTAATGAGAAATTGGGGTGTTACAATGACAGCTCATCTAGCCATTGAAAATCTAGTTTTCCAATTGTAGCTTTAGTGGATAAGTGTTGTTTAAAGCATAAATGTTCTTGCTTTAAAAATTAGAACGATCTTCGCTTCTGTTTTGAGAAGTGCTGAACTTGAGAACATTTGGCGGCTGCTAGATGTCATGCTTTTCTATGTTTCGTGTGCATACTACTAAGAGGTGCAATTGTTGTGTCTTATCACGTATGTCATGGTTGTACTTGTTGCTTTATCAATCTGGGGATTGATCTTGCTTGTTTGATCATGGTGCATAGCTTTTTCCTTGGTTAATCTTTTTGAAATGGATATTTCTGATATGATCTTTCTTTTTGGAAGGGTTTATTAGCAGATCAAAATCAATCTTGTCTTATTTCCCTTTTACGAGCAGAAACACTCTTGGTTTGATAAAATTGAAGGCTGTGAAGAACAATCTTCATTTTTCCAGAATTCTGTTTTTATTAACCAGAATGTTCTTGGATTATCATAATGATCTTGCTTCTTCCAACATGATCTTTTGTTGATATTTTTAATATGTATACCTTTAATTAATACACTCAAAAACACATGTTAAACAACAAAATACTTTTTAGAATCATAATTAAAAGTTTAATTTAGATGGAGCCACCCTTAGGAGGAAAGGACCATCAATGAGATGAAACCGCCTCTTGGTTCTCAAGAATTTGTATTTTTACTTGTTTGATATTCTATGATGATTTTAAAGATTTATATCTGAACGACTAAATTGTAAGTTTTAAATGATTTTATATGTGTACGTTTTACTTGAGAAATATCCATATTTGAGATAGCATTGCTTAACATAATTCCCATAAGATTGTAAAATAATTATTCGTGTCTTTTTGTGTTTCCCTTCTTTATGGTGATTTTTGCTTCCTCACTAAGTCTTTGTTACTTACCCCTTCATGTTGTTTATTTTTTTTGTTCAGATTCACATGCAGCCGAGTAGCAAGCTGTTAGTAGATTCAAGTCTCGACCATTTTTTTGTAAAGTATGATGTAATTTGCAACTATTTTGAGTCTAGAATGTCTTTTTGGGAAATGTATTAAACAATTAGATTATACTCTTTGAAATATAAATAGACTGAGTTAATACTGTAAACAGGGATCTGATAAATTTGGGAATGTTGAAGTTATAGAGGATACTTTGTTGAAATTTCGAGAAAAATTATATATATATTTTTTGAAATAGTTATTGAGAACGATTTAGTGGTTTAATTGTAAGTTAGTTGATAGGGTTGCTAGACTAGGAGTATAGCTTATGTGCCAGTCACGATATTTAGTTTTTGGGTCGTGACAAAGTTGGTATCAGAGCTCGGTCGTAGATCCAAAAATAGCCTCAAACATAGGGTGATAATATATTCTTGTAAGTAAACTGTGTACCCGGGCACAACTTACTCGCAATGGCTATTAGCACTCTATGAGAGTTGCATTTGTTTTTTGAGTCTGTATTTACATTCATCATCACTATCTTTCCATATTTTCTTTCCACATTTTCTTGTCGTCTTGTTCAATTTTTTATCAATGTCCTTTGATTAGGTGAGAATGCCACCCAAGACTAGGAATCCAACTATAATGGATATTGCTGATGAGTCAATTGCCCAAGCCCAAGGTGCTCGTCAACGAGGTCATGTTTCAGTTTGTGCTTGAAATAGGCGTAGAGCTAATGCTGGCGGGCATGGCTTTGATGCCGATGTTGAGGTACCTAGGAGGAGGCACATAAATCCAACCACATAATAGTTTGTCGCTGGTATGCAGGGATTACAACAGGTTATGCAACAACTTGTTGGGGTTGTCGTCGGACAACAACCAGAGGGTGATCAAAGGCATGAAAATCCCAATGGTCAACAAGAGGTTAGACAAGTTGAGCATCAGACGACTGCTGCAACGAGGGGTATCGAGGTTACTTTACAAGACTTCATGAAGCTTATACCCCCTACTTTTTATGGTTCTAGTGCAAATGAGGACCCACAACTATTCATTGATAGTGTAGAGCGGCTTTGGAAAGCAATGGGTTGTTCTGAAGTAAGAGCAGCAGAGTTGACTTCATTTTAGCTAATAGGTGCAACACATGATTGGTTTGATATAATGTCACGTGGTAGGCAAGTGGGGTCACCTCCGTTAGCATGGAAAGAGTTATCTCAGTTGTTCATGGCTCGTTTTCTTCCTGAGAGTGTTAGAGCTGGATTAGCTCATGAGTTTGAACGATTAGAGCAAACGGAAGATATGACAGTTTCATAGTATAGTGCTCGTTTTACACAGCTCTCTGGACACGCTCCTTACCCTATAATTGAGGACATGCGTGTTAAGAGGTTCGTCATAGGATTGAAGGATTACTTATTCAGATCAGTGGTTGGGTATAATTGTTCTACTTTTGCTGAGGTTTTGAGTTTGACACTTCAGATTGAGCAACGACAAAAGAAAAAAGAAGGTAATAGACGAGATTCACGGAAAAACAAAGGGTTGAAGGATCTTACAATAACTATCTGAATTGCGGTGGTGGATCTATGTTTGGTTAGCAGGGGCAACAAAGACTCATGTCTCAATGACGTGGTCATAGCGGGCAATCTTCTGGAACACTATAGAGTCGTAGATCAGATTCTAGAGCAACATCACAATCCACTTTCCCTTAGAGACATTCCAATGTTTTAGTTACACAATGTTCTATTAGTGGTAGGTTTCACTTTATAAACTGTTCTAGATACGGTATGGTGTGCTATCAATGTTGCCAAGTAGGCCACATCAAGAGGGATTTTCCTATACACACGACACATTCATCCTTTAGTTATGCATCCACACCAACATCTTTGGCATCTTCTCAGGCTCATTATGCATTTGTGCGACAAAGTTGAAATTCTTATATTAGAGGTTCAAGAATATCTCAACAGAGAGGTAGAGGATTTGGTGGAAGAGGTCTGATACTAGCTGGAAGAGGTTAGGCTCGAGTGTTTGCTTTGACTCGTCATGATGCTCAGATATCCGATGCAATAGTTACAGGTATACTTTCTATTGGTACCAAAGGTGCTCATGTTTTGTTTGATCTTGGAGCTACACATTAATTTGTATCCTCGCGGTTTGCTACTCGACTTGGTAAATCTTCATATTTTCTAGAAGAAGCTTTAGTTGCGGCTACACCTGTTGGAGGAAATTTGGTTGCTAACTCATTGTATCGTTCTTGTGATAACACTATTAAGGGCAAGGTGATGCCAATTGATTTAGTTGTTATTTACTTGATAGATTTTAATGTGATTTTGGGTATGGATTGGTTGGCTTTTCATCATGCAAATTTGGATTGTCATAACAAGTTTATTTTTAGCCCATGTACAAATTCGTCCAGCCATAGTTGATGATATCAAGGAAGCTCAAAGACAAGACTCATACTTGGTGAATATGGTAAATAATGTTCAGAATGGTAAAATTTTTGTTTTTTTTTAATTGATTCTAATGCTCTCTTGAGGTTGAAGTCTCGATTGTGTATTCCAAATGTTGGGGGCTTATGGAGGAAAATTTTAGAGGAGGCTCATCATTCTTCGTATACTATTTACCTAGGTTCTAACAAGATGTATCAAGACTTGAGATAATTGTATTGGTGGGAGGGGATGAAGTGAGACGTAGCAGATTTTGTGTCTAAGTGCTTAGTGAGTCAACAAGTAAAGGCTGAACTTCAAAAGCATGCATGATTACTTCAACCTGTTAAAATACCTGAATGGAAGTGGGAACACATCACTATGTATTTTGTCATAGGATTACCACAAACCCAAAAAGGTTATGACTCGGAGTGGGTGATTATAGATCGGTTGACCAAATCTACACAATTCTTGCATGTGAAGACTACTTATGCTCCATCTCAATATGCTAAACTTTATTTAGATGAAATCGGCTTTTTGCATGGTGTACCGGTGTCTATTATTTCTGACCGTGGGGCCCAATTCACTGCTCAATTTTGGAAGCCGCTCCAAACTTTAATAGGAACTCGTTTGAAGCTTAGCACGTCTTTTCATCCTCAAAAAGATGGTCGGTCTGAAAGGACTATACAGATATTGGAAGATATGCTTCCTACTTGTGTTCTCGAGCTTGGAGGTAATTAGGATAAAAGTTTTTCCCTTGATAACTATTATTGCATGCAAATTCCATCAAGGGAAAATGTTGATCCTTACTACCTCCAAGATCGAGAACACAAGCACGAAGCATATCTTCCAATATCTATGTAGTCTTTTCAGACTGGCTATCTGTTTTAGGATGAAAAGCCGTGCTAAGTTTCAAACGAGTTCCTAATGAAGTTTGGATCGAATTCCAAAATTGAGTAGTAAATTGAGTCCCTCGGTCAGAAATAATAGACACTGGTACACAATGCAAAGAGACAATTTCGCCTAAATAAAGTTTAGCATATTGGGATGCAGTATAAGTAGTCTTCACATGCAAAAAGTGTGCAGATTTGGTCAACCAATCTATAATCACCCACAATGAGTCATAACTGTAAGACCCATAATTTTAAAGTACACTTTATGTATTTTTATGTATTTTGGATTTTGGGCTCGGAGGCTTTTTAGCCAAAGTTAATAATATTTTGAAGTTTATATGATCAAAAAGTTATTTTGATGTCGTTTGGAATTACTCGTCGATGAATAAATTAAATTAACTGCGGTGAATCCTTTACGGAGAATTTAATGCGTTACGGGTGAAACGGTAATTTAACAAATATCTAGATATTTTGAGATATTTGTTAAGTTATATTTAATATATAATTATGTTTGGTTGGAGGGAAAAAGAAAGGAAAATAGAAGGAAGGAAAGGGAAAAGAAAAGGATATAAAAAGGAAAGAAGGAAAAAGGATGAAAGGAAAAACAAAGGAAAGAAAAAGAAAGGAAGGAAAATCTGATTTTTCCATCTTCTTCCTCTGTCACTCACGCGCACCAATTTCCTTCTTCTCCTCCATTTTCGTCCTTCTTTGCTTTCTTTCTTCAAGTTTAGAAACCCAAAGCTTGGTGAGTGTTAGGATATGGATTTCTTAACTTCACTCTTCCTCTTTGATTCGAAAACGAAGAAAAACGGTATTAGAGATTCAAACACAAATCCCTCTGTTTCTCCTAGATCTAAGCTTCGTTTCGCGAAGAATTAGAAGGAAAAGTTGCTCACTACCATGCTACGGTGCTAGGGGACCAATTTGGAGGCAACGTTGCGAGCGAAGATTTTTACCGATTTTACTCGCGGTACCGGAAACCCACGTTAAAGCTAACGTTAAGGTAAGGGCTCCTTCCAAACTTTTAGTTTGCATTTAGGGACTTATCTGTGATTGTGTGGAAAGGATCTTGTTAGGGTTTGAGTATTGATTTGGGGGAAAACGAATCTAATGCGTTACGGGTAAAACCTTAGAGTTAGGTTTTGTTTATATTGATGAATGTTTCGTGGTAAATGAATTTGAAGTCATTGTGTATGATTATGAGTAAATGAAGTCTGATGTATTTGGGTGTTATGTTGTGTTGATTTGTGTTCGTCGTATTTGACGGGTTCTAAGTTAATATCGATGAAATTTGATGTGTTTTGGTGTGGATTGTGAATTGAATTTGATAAAATGTTTTGAGTTGGTTTTGTTGTGAAATTTGAAAACCATTAGAGTTAAACGAGTATTAAAAATGGGGAATCTTTTAATATCTCGGTTTACTTAATGTGTGTTTGTGAAAATCGTTTAAGTTAACTGGATATTAAGAATGTGGAATCTCTTAATGTCTGGGTTACTTAATGTTGTTTTGAAAAATCGTTTAAGTTAACTGGGCGTTAAGAATGGGGAATCTCTTAATGTCTCGGTTACTTAATGTTTTGTTTTGAAAATCATTAAATTAAATGAGTATTAAGAATGGGGAATCTCTTAATGTCTACTTTACTTAATATTCGTTTCGGAAATCGTTTAAGTTAAAAGAGTATTAAGAATGGGGAATCTCTTAATATCTTGTTTACTTAATATTCGTTTCGGAAATCGTTTAAGTTAAAAGAGTATTAAGAATGGGGAATCTCTTAATATCTTGTTTACTTAATATTCGTTTCGGAAATCGTTTAAGTTAAAAGAGTATTAAGAATGGGGAATCTCTTAATATCTTGTTTACTTAATATTCGTTTCGGAAATCGTTTAAGTTAAAAGAGTATTAAGAATGGGGAATCTCTTAATATCTTGTTTACTTAATATTCGTTTCGGAAATCGTTTAAGTTAAAAGAGTATTAAGAATGGGGAATCTCTTAATATCTTGTTTACTTAATATTCGTTTCGGAAATCGTTTAAGTTAAAAGAGTATTAAGAATGGGGAATCTCTTAATATCTTGTTTACTTAATATTCGTTTCGGAAATCGTTTAAGTTAAAAGAGTATTAAGAATGGGGAATCTCTTAATATCTTGTTTACTTAATATTCGTTTCGGAAATCGTTTAAGTTAAAAGAGTATTAAGAATGGGGAATCTCTTAATATCTTGTTTACTTAATATTCGTTTCGGAAATCGTTTAAGTTAAAAGAGTATTAAGAATGGGGAATCTCTTAATATCTTGTTTACTTAATATTCGTTTCGGAAATCGTTTAAGTTAAAAGAGTATTAAGAATGGGGAATCTCTTAATATCTTGTTTACTTAATATTCGTTTCGGAAATCGTTTAAGTTAAAAGAGTATTAAGAATGGGGAATCTCTTAATATCTTGTTTACTTAATATTCGTTTCGGAAATCGTTTAAGTTAAAAGAGTATTAAGAATGGGGAATCTCTTAATATCTTGTTTACTTAATATTCGTTTCGGAAATCGTTTAAGTTAAAAGAGTATTAAGAATGGGGAATCTCTTAATATCTTGTTTACTTAATATTCGTTTCGGAAATCGTTTAAGTTAAAAGAGTATTAAGAATGGGGAATCTCTTAATATCTTGTTTACTTAATATTCGTTTCGGAAATCGTTTAAGTTAAAAGAGTATTAAGAATGGGGAATCTCTTAATATCTTGTTTACTTAATATTCGTTTCGGAAATCGTTTAAGTTAAAAGAGTATTAAGAATGGGGAATCTCTTAATATCTTGTTTACTTAATATTCGTTTCGGAAATCGTTTAAGTTAAAAGAGTATTAAGAATGGGGAATCTCTTAAATTGATTTGGCAATCGATTGGCTCAGCAAAAGTACTTATTTTGAGTTAGATAATCGATTGCTCAATTGATTTATCAATGCTTTGGTCAGTTATGTATTACTTGATGGTTTGAGAACTTCATTTTGAGTTCATTGTTAATTGTCAAGCATTATATGAACTTTTAGCATATGGAAAATCCTTTTAAGGTGCATGCTTAGTTGAAAGGTTATTTTGTGCATTTAAAACTTAAATGTTATGTGTTATCTGTTAATTTCGGTTGGTGACCCTTTACAATTATTGTAGAAATCTGGGCTTTTCCCTCAGATGAGAGTCAGGACGATCCTACCGGTTCGTACCCTACGGACGGGAATGGAGATGGGAACGCTTGACTGCAGCTACGTTAGGAGGATCTCACGGGGCGCGTGGAGATCACTCAGGGTGTATAGTTTTTGGTAGGATGATCAGATTAGGTTGATGTATAGGGACTAGACGTCCTACTTTTTGGGTTGGAGTATTTTGATTTGGAAAACTGTACTTATACTAATATTGTCAGTTTGACATCTTATTTGAATGGGTCTCATGTACCATTTGTTGTTGTGTAAATGCTTTGGATTTATATTTGGAGAAAATTTTCCGCTGCTTGTAAATTATAATGACTCAATTATTTATCCAAAGGCATTTTCTTGTGTATTTCTCTGTTTCAGTTGAACTTCTTTTGAAAAAAAAAATACACTCTCACTTTGAAAAACGGGGTGTTACATTGTGGTATCAGAGCTTTGGTTTAGTTTTCTTTGGGAGCTGTGGAACCTTGGTTATAGATTGTAGGTCGACCTATAAGTTGGGAGTTGTCATCTGATCATGTGTCGGTTTAGGTGACTTGAGTTGTCAAGTCCAATATATTTTTTTTGTGTTGTTTTAGTCGGATGTTAGTTTGGAGTTATTTGAAGTAGTGTTAAGACTCTACTTGATGATGGTTTTATAGGAACCCAGAAGGAATGACGCTCCGAGAGCCAACGCTAGGAATGACCAAATGGCGGAGGCTATGAACAACATGGCTGCTTCTGTCGCTGCACAGACCGCTGCCAAGACTCAACGGGATCTTGAAAAGAGGGGAAGAGAGATCCGTGCTGTAGAGTCAAGAGGGTTAGAAGACTTCCTTCGTTACAATCCTCCTAAGTTTAAGGGGGATGAAAATTCAGAGAAGGCGGATCAATGGATCCAAGAAGTGGAGAAGATCTTTGAAATGATAAATTGCCAGGCTGGAGTGAAGGTCAGCTATGCCACGTATATGTTGCTAGGGGATGCTGAATACTGGTGGAGGAGTGCAAGGTTGTTGATGGGAGCAGCCCACGAGGAGGTGAACTGGGAATCGTTCAAAAGAAAGTTTTTAGACAAATACTTTCCGATGAGTACCAGGACTAAGTTGGGTGACGACTTTCTGAAACTTCACCAGGGGAGCCTGACTGTGGGCGAGTATGCTGCTAAATTTGAATCACTATCGAGGCATTTCAGGTTCTTCCGTGAAGAAATTGATGAACCGTTCATGTGTCATCGTTTCCAAGACGGATTGAAGTATGAGATTCAAGATTCCGTCTTACCTTTGGGAATTCAACGTTTCCAAGCACTGGTAGAGAAATGTAGAGAAGTGGAAGATATGAAGAACAAGAGGGCTAGCCGAGTTGGGAATTTTAATTCGGGAGGCCCTAGTCGGGCGACTTATCAGAATAGGGGAAAACAAGTGGCTAAACCTTATAATCGCCCCCAGAATAACAACGGTGGACCGAGTCGCCCAGGGAACCAGAATTTCGGAAGGCAAATGGGGCAAGTGCTTCGATGTTTCCGATGTGGGAAAGAAGGACACTATGCTAGTGCTTGTACCACTAACATCCCCATCTGTCACAATTGTCAGAAGTCGGGGCACATGGCAAGGGAGTGCACGGCTCCAAAGGTGGAACCAGTGGTGAATGTAGCTAGGGCTACCCGTCCTACTGCTAGAGGACGCATTTATTGTGTGAATGCTGAAGAGGGAAATCCATCTGGTAATCTGATTCAGCGTGATTGTGAGATTGCAGGTAACACTCTAACTGCACTCTTTGATTCGGGGGCAACCCATTCCTTCATTGCTATGGACTGTGTGAATCGCTTGAAGTTATCTGTGTCTGCTTTACCTTTTGATTTGGTTGTTTCCACGCCTGCTAAGACCTTAACCGTAAATTCAGCATGTTTACATTGTCGAATGACTATTCAGAATAGGGATTTCTTGGTTAATCTAATTTGTTTACCGCTACAATCACTCGAGGTCATCCTCGGTATGGATTGGATGTCTTATCACTATGTGATCTTGGATTGTGCTCGGAAATTGGTTCTTTTCCCCGAACCAGGAGTTGTTAAGTATTTAGCTGCTAACAAACTCCGAGTGTCGCTAAGTGAAGGGACTCATGAGTTTTTGTCTCTAGCAAATGTAGAGGCAAAGATAAATGTGGAAATAGAAGATGTGATACTTGTCAACGAGTATCGGGATGTATTTCCAACGGAAATTCCAGGATTGCCACCGGTAAGAGAAGTGGAATTCTTCATTGATTTGCACCCAGGAACGGGACCCATTTCAATGGCACCTTATCGAATGTCGCCATTGGAATTAAATGAGCTCAAAGGCCAAATTGAAGACTTGTTGGAGAAGAAATTCATCAGACCAAGTGTATCACCATGGGGTGCTCCAGTTTTGCTAGTTAAGAAGAAGGACGGAAGCTCGCGCCTATGTGTGGATTATAGACAGCTCAACAAGGCAACTATCAAGAATCGTTATCCTTTGCCACGAATCGATGATTTGATGGATCAATTGAGAGGGGCCGCGATATTTTCGAAGATTGACTTGAAGTCGGGTTACCATCAGATCCGAGTAAGGGAAGGAGACATTCAGAAAACAGCTTTCAGAACCCGCTACGGACATTATGAATACCTGGTTATGCCGTTCGGAGTTACCAATGCACCGGCAATTTTCATGGACTACATGAACAGGATCTTTAATTCGTTCCTTGATAAATTCGTGGTGGTATTCATTGATGATATATTGATTTATTCAAGGACCGAAGAAGAGCATGGAGAACATTTGCGACAAGTTCTTGAGATTTTACGCGAGAAGCGATTGTATGCCAATCTGTCGAAGTGTGAATTTTGGCTAGAGAAAGTGAATTTCTTGGGACATGTGATAACCAAGGAAGGAATCGCTGTAGATCCGGCTAAGATTGAGGCGGTTCTTGCTTGGAAACAGCCTCAGACTGTCACTGACATACGAAGTTTTGTGGGACTGGCAGGGTACTACAGGAGGTTTATCGAAGGTTTTGCTAAGATTGTGACTCCACTGACACAACTCACTAGAAAGGATCAACCGTTCGCATGGACAGAGAAGTGTGAGGAAAATTTCCAGTTACTAAAGAGAAAGTTGACGACCTCACCTGTATTGGTATTACCGCAATCAGAAGAACCCTATGAAGTTTATTGTGATGCATCTCACCAAGGGTTAGGATGTGTTCTGATGCAACACAAGAAAGCTGTGGCTTATGCCTCGAGACAATTGAAGATTCACGAAAGGAACTATCCTACTCATGATTTGGAGCTTGCCGCGGTTGTTTTTGCATTAAAGATCTGGAGGCATTATTTATATGGGTGCACGTTCACCGTGTTCAGCGACCATAAGAGCTTGAAATATTTGTTTGATCAGAAGGAGTTGAACATGCGCCAGAGACGATGGATGGAGACTCTCAAGGATTTTGATTTCACACTGCAGTACCACCCTGGGAAGGCCAATGTAGTGGCTGATGCGTTGAGCAGAAGAAGTGTATCGGTGTCTTCACTGATTATGGCTAGACAACAAGAGTTGTGGGAAGCTTTTAGAGACTTGCACTTGAACGTAGAGTTTGCACCGGGAATTTTGAAATTCGGAATGATTAAGATCTCGAGTGGATTACTTGAAGACATTGCGAATTCTCAGGATGACGTCTTAATTCAAGAGAAGAGGAATCTAATAGTACAAGGGAAGACGACTGAGTTCAAGATTGGGGCTGATAATGTTTTGCGGTGTAATGGTAGGATTTGTGTACCAGAAATTACAGATATGCGGAAAACGATTTTAGAAGAGGCGCATAAGAGTAAGCTGAGTATTCATCCTGGGGCAACAAAGATGTATCAGGATTTGAGGCAGAATTATTGGTGGCCAGGAATGAAGAAACATGTGGCGGAATATGTATCCACTTGTCTAACTTGTCAGAAAGCGAAGGTGGAACATCAGCGACCTGCTGGAATGTTGCAACCTTTAGATATACCTGAATGGAAGTGGGACAGCATTTCCATGGATTTTATAACCGGATTACCAAAGACAAGGAGAAAGAATGATTCCATATGGGTGATAGTGGATCGACTAACTAAATCTGCTCACTTTTTGCCGGTAAGGACCACCTATAAGGTAGATCAGCTAACGGAGATCTACATTGCTGAAATTGTGAGGTTACACGGGGTACCATCGAGCATTGTATCAGACCGTGATCCGAAGTTCACATCGCATTTTTGGGGAGCATTGCACGAAGCGTTGGGAACGAAGCTACGATTGAGTTCAGCTTACCATCCACAATTATATTTTTTTGGGGAGCATTGCACGAAGCATTGGGAACGAAGCTACGATTGAGTTCAGCTTACCATCCACAAACGGACGGACAGACTGAAAGGACGAATCAGTCCTTGGAAGATCTGTTGAGAGCATGTGTATTAGATGATAGGGGAAGCTGGGATGATGTACTTCCGTTAATTGAATTCACTTACAACAATAGTTTCCACGCAAGTATTGGAATGGCACCATATGAGGCTTTATATGGGCGCAAGTGTCAAACGCCCTTGTGTTGGTATAAAGACGGTGAGAATATGATTGTCGGACCAGAGATGGTGCAACAGACTACGGCTAAGGTGAGGAAGATCAAGGAGAAAATGAAGGTTTCACAAGATCGTCAGAAGATTTACGCGGACAAGCGTCACAGACTTCTGGAATTCGAACAGGGTGACCATGTATTTCTGAGAGTCACACCTACTACTGGAGTAGGTAGAGCCTTGAAATCGAAGAAGTTGACTCCGAAATTTATTGGACCATATCAGATTTCTGCACGAATTGGGCCGGTTGCTTACCGGATTGCATTACCTCCGATACTGTCCAATATTCATGACGTATTTCATGTGCCACAATTGAGGAAATATCTCGCAGATCCATCTCATGTGATCGAACTAGACACAATCCAGCTAAAGGATAACCTGTCGTTCGAAGTACCACCTGTGAGAATTGATGACCGAAAGATCAAGCGATTGAGGACTAAGGATGTTTCATTGGTCAAGGTGATCTAGAACCTAATTACTGGAGATGCGACTTGGGAATTAGAGAGCAAGATGAGAGAACAACACCCAGAGTTATTTATCGACGCATAGTTTCGAGGACGAAACTAATTTTAGGGGGGTAGTAATGTAAGACCCATAATTTTAAAGTACACTTTATGTATTTTTATGTAATTTTGGATTTTGGCTCGGAGGCTTTTAAGCCAAAGTTAATAATATTTTGGAGTTTTATAATCAAAAAATTAAATTAACTGCGGTGAATCCTTTACGGAGAATTTAATGCGTTACGGGTGAAATGGTAATTTAACAAATATCTAGATATTTTGAGATATTTGTTAAGTTATATTTAATATATATTTATGTTTGGTTGGAGGGAAAAAGAAAGGAAAATAGAAGGAAGGAAAGGGAAAAGAAAAGGATATAAAAAGGAAAGAAGGAAAAAGGAAGAAAGGAAAAACAAAGGAAAGAAAAAGAAAGATAGGAAAATCTGATTTTTCCATCTCCTTCCTCTGTCACTCACGCGCACCAATTTCCTTCTTCTCCTCCATTTTCGTCCTTCTTTGCTTTCTTTCTTCAAGCTTAGAAACCCAAAGCTTGGTGAGTGTTAGGATAAGGATTTCTTAACTTCACTCTTCCTCTTTGATTCGAAAACAAAGAAAAACGGTTGAAAATCATTAAGTTAAATCGGTATTAAGAACGGGGAATCTCTTAATGACTTATTTAATTAATGTTGTTTGAAAGTCGTTTCGGTAAATGAGTATTAAGAATGGGGAATCTCTTAATATGACTGTTTGCTTAACGTTTTGTTTTGAAAATCATTAAGTTAAATCGGTATTAAGAACGGGGAATCTCTTAATGACTTATTTAATTAATGTTGTTTGAAAGTCGTTTAAGTAAATGGGTATTAAAAATGGGGAATCTTTTAATACCTCGGTTTACTTAATGTGTATTTGAGGAAAATGTTTAAGTTAACTGGGCGTTGAGAATGGGGAATCTCTTAATGTCTCGGTTACTTAACTATCGTTTTTGAAAATCGTTTCGGTAAATGAGTATTAAGAATGGGGAATCTCTTAATATGACTGTTTGCTTAACGTTTTGTTTTGAAAATCATTAAGTTAAATCGGTATTAAGAACGGGGAATCTCTTAATGACTTATTTAATTAATGTTGTTTGAAAGTCGTTTAAGTTAAATGGGTATTAAAAATGGGGAATCTTTTAATATCTGCATTTGCTTAACGATTGTTGTGAATGGAGTCTGTGTATGCTCATGCATTTCATTGGTAAATTGTGTTGACCCGTGATAGGTGACACCTCGGTAAACTGTACTGACCCGTGATAGGTGGTACATTTACGATTTATATTTTTGGTGAATTGTGCTGACCCGTGATAGGTGGCACCTTGGTAAATTGTACGGACCCGTGATAGGTTGTACGTTTGCGATTTATATTTTAGTAAATCGTGTTGACCCGTGATAGGTGACACTTCGGTAAACTGTACTGACCCGTGATAGGTGGTACATTTACGATTCCCGCTTTTTCTTTTAGTAAATCGTGTTGACCCGTGATAGGTGACACCATGGTAACTGTACTGACCCGTGATAGGTGGTACATTTACGATTTACATTTTTGGTGGATTGTGCTGACCCGTGATAGGTGGCACCTCGGTAAACAGTACTGGTCTGTGATAGGCGGTACGTTTACGATTCCCGCTTTTTCTTTTAGTAAATCGTGTTGACCCGTGATAGGTGACACCATGGTAACTGTACTGACCCGTGATAGGTGGTACATTTACGATTTCCGCTTTTTCTTTTAGTAAATCGTGTTGACCCGTGATAGGTGACACCATGGTAACTGTACTGACCCGTGATAGGTGGTACATTTACGATTTCCGCTTTTTCTTTTAGTAAATCGTGTTGACCCGTGATAGGTGACACCTCGGTAAACTGTACTGACCCGTGATAGGTGGTACGTTTATGATTTACGCTTTTTAGTAAATCGTGCTGACCCGTGATAGGTGGCACCTCGGTAATTGGTACTTTGGCCTGCGATAGGCGGTACAATTATGATTTACGGCCCTTCGAGGAGGGTTTTGGTTTGGAATTCCGAGTCCATGCATTTTGGCATATACGCATTGCATTAGGGTGCTTGGCACGCGAGTCGTATTTGATTTGAGTTTATGATTGAGTGATTTGAATTTGATTTATCGTGTTAATTGCGTTGAAAATGCTAAGTGTTATGTGTTGATTATTGTGTGTAAGTATGATGGTTATCGAGATCCCAATTGCCGTGGTAATCGCGTAGAAATTGCTAAGTGTTCGTGGTGATTGTGTGGGCTTTGCTAAGTGTTAAGTTTTGGAGTTATGTGTGAGTGTGATTGAATTAGTTTAAGTATTTTTGGAAGAATAAGCAGGGAAATCGATTTCCCAATCGATTGGATGAGTTGCAGGAAGTTCACTATTTTAACCTAATCGATTTGCCAATCGATTGTATAAATATATCTTTCAAAATCTTTTAAGAAATCGATTTGGAAATCGATTGGCAGAGAGGCAGGAACTCAGCAAAACTGCCAAAATCGATTTGGAAATCGATTTGGCAACACAGGGACTCATCAAAACTGACAAAATCGACTTAGAAATCGATTTGGTCATGCAGAAACTCAGCAGAACTGACCAAATCGATTTGGCAATCGATTGGCTCAGCAAAAGTACTTATTTTGAGTTAGATAATCGATTGCTCAATTGATTTATCCATGCTTTGGTCAGTTATGTATTGATGGTTTGAGAACTTCATTTTGAGTTCATTGTTAATTCGCAAGCAATATATGAACTTTTAGCATATGGAAAATCCTTTTAAGGTGCATGCTTAGTTGAAAGGTTATTTTGTGCATTTAAAACTTAAATGTTATGTGTTATCTGTTAATTTCGGTTGGTGACCCTTTACAATTATTGTGGAAATCTGGGCTTTTCCCTCAGATGAGAGTCAGGACGATCCTACCGGTTCGTACCCTACGGACGGGAATGGAGATGGGAACGCTTGACTGCAGCTACGTTAGGAGGATCTCACGGGGCGCGTGGAGGTCACTCAGGGTGTATAGTTTTTTGTAGGATGATCAGATTAGGTTGATGTATAGGGACTAGACGTCCTACTTTTTGGGTTGGAGTATTTTGATTTGGAAAACTGTACTTATACTAATATTGTCAGTTTGACATCTTATTTGAATGGGTCTCATGTACCATTTGTTGTTGTGTAAATGCTTTGGATTTATATTTGGAGAAACTTTTCCACTGCTTGTAAATTATAATGACTCAATTATTTATCCAAAGGCATTTTCTTGTGTATTTCTCTGTTTCAGTTTAATTTCTTTTGAAAAAAAAATACACTCTCACTTTGAAAAACGGGGTGTTACAATAACCCTTTTAGGTTCGTGGTAATCATATGAAAAAATCTATAGCGATGCCTTCCCACTTCCACTCAAGTATTTCAACAGGTTGAAGTAACCCTCGCATGCTTTTAGTGCTCATCCTTTACTTGTTGACACTAAGAACTTAGAGACAAAATTTGCTATGTATCTCTTCATCCCTTTGTTGGACTTTAGTCCTTTGAATCCTAATTTTGACACAATTAACAAACATACAATGTTCATACATCATATGATAAATCTAATATTTGAATTGAGCAAGATTTCAGGAACAACAATCCAATCCTACACACTTGGAACATATTGCTTGGAACACAAGAAATCAACAAAAGTTGATTTTTGACTGAGTAAATCGATTGGGAAATCGATTTCATAACAAGGGTGTAAGGAAACACAACTGTTTGTGATGGTATAATCGATTGGGCAATCGACTGACTAAATTAGAAATGAAAACTGCACAAGTCAGTGGCACCCTGTTTTACAAGCTAATCGATTGACGAATCGATTATACATTTCACAAAGTAAACCTGATTGAAATAAATCGATTGGGAAATCGATTGTACAAGTCACAGTGACACTCCAGTTTTGAGGGTAATCGATTGGCAAATCGATTGCTTAAATACTATTTACAAAATAACTTTCCCTGTGACAAACACAATCGATTGGACAATCTATTGTGTGAAATTTCAATCAAGTTAAGTTTGGTTGCAATCGATTGGGAAATCGATTGAACTAAACCCCAGGTAAGAACGTTTTCAGACAAATACATACAAATCGATTGGCACGTCGATTAACATCAAAATAGCTGAGTCACTGACTTAAACACAATCGATTGGCAAATCGATTGAAAGAACTTTTTGAAAATCACAGTGAACTCTGAGCTTGTGGCCAAATCGATTCTGAGTATTTGTTAATCGATTATGAAAACTTAATAAATCGATTACGAAATCGATTGGTATGTGTTTTACTTTGAACATAACATCTGCAATCGATTACGAAATCGATGCATATAAGTCTTAACATAATCACTGAAAAATGTTGTTTAAAGAATCGATTGGTAAATCGATTGGCTTATGTAGTTTCAAGATTCAAGAAAAACAAGACACGCGATAATCGATTGGCAAATCGATTAGACCTATTTTTATTACTTTAAGAAATCGATTGGCAAATCGATTTATTAAGATGTTTTTCAGAAACTATATAAATTGTCTTCAATCATTCTTTCAATAACAATCTGATAAACACTTTGAATATTCTTGATATACAAAAGAACTCTCAACAACACATTGTTAACATACTGAGATTGCTTTTTCAGATCACAGCCAAAGAGATTATCAACAATCAATAAGAGAGCTGGAAAAGTGATCTTGAAAGACAAGGTTCTCATGAACAATCCTTGAATATCCAGATTCGTGAGAAGTCACATTGACCAAGATTGAAGACTTCTTTCTTTGTTCTTCCTTTATTCAGTTTGTAATAATACTTTGAAAAGAAACGAAAGCGAGAAAAGCCAGCTTGAAACTGGTGGCTACTTTCTTGGGTGAGAGAGCTCAACAAGAAACAGTCGCACTGTGATTCTGTGTTAGACTGCTGAGTGTCTACAAGGATCAGAGGGTGATCAATAGGAAAGAGATCATTAAGATAGATAGGTTTCGGGGATGAAACTGGACAATCTGTAATTGATTCTTTCTATTGGAGAAGAAAATCTGAAATCCGATTGGATTGTCAGGACTGGATGTAGGTTGTCTCGTTGACAACTGAACCAGGATAAATTCTTGGTGCAATCTTCTCTAACCCTTAACTCCTTTAATTTTCTATCTTGCAATATTTGTATGTGTGATTAATATTAGATGCATGTTAAACATATTCTGTATTGGGTAATATTGTTTAAACTGATAATTTGACTTGCATGCATCTTGGTTAATCTCTTATCCATCTACTTGCAATTGCTAATCTTGTATGCCGCAATTTAATTTCGCTGTGTGTATGAAATTGATTTAATTTCTTAAAGAACTGATACATTCCGATTATTTCGAGGTCATACCAACCAACACCCTTCGCACCAATACAACTCTCTCAAGTCTTGATACATCTTATTCGAACCTAGGTGAATAGATTAAGAAGAATGATGAGCCTCCTCTAAAGTTTTCCTTCTTAAGCCACCAACATTTGGAACACAAAATCGAGACTTCAACCTCTACACACCATTAGAATCAACCGAAAAGTCTGAAATTTTATCATTATGAACATTATTTACGATATTCACCAAGTATGAGTCTTGACTTTGAGCTTCCTTGATATAATCAATTATGTAAGAACAGAGGTGCACCTAAAGGGGGGTGGGGGGATTAGGTGTTTAGAAATTTTCTTGTTTTTAGAGATTTAGTGATCGATTTTTCTGATTTAATATAATGTATGAACAAGATAAGTGGCAGAAAAATAATGAACACAAAGATATTATTGTGGTTCCCCTTATGACAAAGGGTACATCCAGTCCTCTTGCACACCACAAGAGATTTTTCCATTAATGTTAGAATATGTACAAGCCCACCCTAGGATCTCTGCTACAAACTTCTAACACACTTCTTAAGATAGCACACCACTATCTTAGATTACAATACTTAAAGAAAGTATACTACTTTCAATAATTTCAATGATCTTTTTAACAAATGTTCTTGACTAAGAAACTGAGTATAAAAGTTGTACAATGATATCAATCCAATAATATTTCAAGTATACTACATAACATTTCTCAATGATGTGAAAATGTAATGCGAGTACTTGAAATATGAAAAATATCTTTGAGAATATTTCAGAAAGTTGTTCAAAGTTTTACAAGGTTTGGTAGTAGGATTGACTTTGATTAAACTAATGTTATTGGGTATTTATACTCCATAGACATCAATTCAGATCAGTGGCCATCGTTCCTAGAGGTTTGATGAAGAAATGCAATGATCCAGAACCATTTCAGAATTGAAAAATTGCATTGTTTCTAGTTGTATTCGACTACAACTTGTGTGTCATCGAATACACATCCTTTTAACGTTCAGTTTTATTTGAATTTTGAAGCTTGTATTCGAATACACATTCTTGTATTCGAATACAGATGTTTGAACTTGGCCACTGACTTGGTTTTGTATTCGGCTACACCAGGTTGTAGTCGAATACAAATGTGCAGTTTTAGCTACTGACTTAGCACTCATATTCGAACACACTGTCCCGTATTCGAATACAGATGTTCAGTTTTAGCTACTGACTTAGCACTCGTATTCGATTACACAATCTCGTAGTCGAATATAGATGTTCAGTTTTAGCTACTGACTTGTCTGTAGTTGCCAAAAATATTATTTTCAAACATTATTTATATATTTTGACACTTTGAAAATCCTTTTGATGCATATGCTAAAATGAAAGGCTCTCATAAGTATTTGAAATATAAGCATATTAGATTGTATCATGTATCTTTAAATTATATATCTTCTAATTTGTGTGAACATGGTTGACTTTGATTATTTGACTTCTTTTTTATCTTTGTATCTTTGAACACATTTCTTGGTCTTTGTCTTCATCAAAAACATGTATTTTACATTCTCCCCCTTTTTTATTATGACAAAACTTGTTATTTGGATAGACTTTAACACGTTTGAAAGTTTAAACATTTCTCTCCCGGAATTCATGTGTACTCCCCCGTTGATCTTGAGTTCATGCCATGATTTTTAGCAACAACAATATACCAAATTTTCTCCCCCTTTTGACATGATCCAAAAGAAGGAAAAATAGAAAGTACAATTCAAGCATACAAATACTAATATAGTGAAACATCACACAAGGTAAACAAAGGAGCATCACATAATGAAAACAAAATCATGTTCAACTTAGTACATCATAATAGAAAGATATAGTCGAGATGTTTTAACAATAACAACATAAAACATTAAACGAACTACAATAAATACATTCCTAGTATCGATCTACATGTCATCATCCGATGGGAGGTGAAGGTGATCGATTTTGACGGATAGCCCATTGAGTTCATGCAATAAGGTATCATGGTTGAGGGCAATAGTGGTCTCTATTGTTTGAAAACGTGTGTTGATAGAGGTGTCCATGTTATGAAATTGGGTAGTGATGAATGTTTGCAAAGAGTTCAGTTTGTCCATGACCATGCAGTTAGAAACATGATCAGCATCAGATGTTGTTGCTTATGCATCTTCTTCCTCTTGGGCAACAGTAGAGGATTGGCCAATATCACCTTTATGAACATATGCCTGAAGTTGTTCATTCCACATGATTTTCATACTTGGAAGCACACTTAAATCAAGTAGATTTCCCTTGGATGGTTTATACATGACTTCGCCGGAAAAATCCACTTTAAAGTTATCCAAAATTCTAGTGACTTCCTTAGCATAAGGTAAACCAATAGCATCCTTTGAAGCAAATAAGACGGAGCGGACAAAATACGACCAGTTGAGTGAATATCCTTCAGACATGTAATACATAATCTGAAGTTCAAACTCAGAAATCTGAGAGTAATTTCCAGCCTTAGGAACCATAATATAACTCAGAAAGTAATGCAAGAGTCTATAGTCAACGGTTAGATTTCCAACTCCATACTATTGCCAACCAAATTATGAACCAACATGTGATCTCTTTCGTTCCATGGTATCCTTGTCAAATCGACACAACGAGACATAAGCATCGTATTTGGTGATGTTTTCCCATTCACATAAATTTCCTGGCCTAAATTTCTCACCCTCAAATGGGAGTTGCAATATTTCACCAATAGTTGGAGTGTCTAATTAAATGATTCTGCCTTTAACCTGAGAGGTTAACCGAGACCCCTCTTTCTTGATTCTGCCTGATTTTCAAAGCGAGGGTGTATTTTTTTTTCCAAAAGAAATTAAACTAAATCAGATAATTAAATAAGGTAATACCTTTAGATAAATAATTGAGTCATTATAATTTACAAGTAGCGAAAAAGTTTCTCCAAATATGAATCCAAAGTATTTACACAACAACAAATGATACATGGAACCCATTCAAATAAGATGTCATACTGACAATATTAGTAAATGTACAGTTTTCCAGTTCAAAATAACGTAATCCAAAAAAACATATGTTCCCTCTATGACATCCTAATCTGATCATTCTCAAAAAAAACTATAGCTATACACCCTGAGTGATCACCACGCGCCCCGTGAGATCCTCCTAACATAGCTCCAGTCAAGCATTCCCATCTACATTCCCATCCGTAGGGTACGAACCGGTAGGATCGTCCTGGCTCTCATCTGAGGGCAAAGCCCAGATTTCCACAATAGTTGTAAAGGGTCACCAACCGAAATTAACAATTAACACATAACATTTAAGTTTTTAAATGCACAAAATAACCTTTCAACTAAGCATGCACCTTAAAAAGGATTTTCCATGTGCTAAAAGTTCATATAATGCTTACCAAAATCAAAATAAAGTTCTCAATCCATCTAGTAATACATAACTGACCAAGACATTGATAAATCAATTGAGAAATCTGTTATCTAACTCAAAATAAGAATTTCTCTTAAGCCAATCGATTTCAAAATCGATTTCCTGAAGGTTTTTAGTGAAATCTGCACTCTGGGCTTAAATCAATCGATTGGGCAATCGATTGAATGAATAGCTGAGCCCCTGACTTAATGCCAATCGATTTCCAAATCGATTTTGTCAGTTTTGCTGAATTCCTGCATGGCCAAATCGATTTCCAAATCGATTTCTTGAATGGTTTTTGAAAAACATATTATAAAATCGATTATGTCAAATTAGCGAAGTCCCTGTAACTCATCCAATCGATTGGGAAATCGATTTCCCTGCATATTCTTCCAAAAATACATAAACTAACTCAATCACATTCATACACAATAACACTTAGCAATTCCCACACGATCACCACGACAAATTGGGTTTCGAAATAGTTTTGCAATCCATCACACTTACACACAATAATCAATACATAACACTTAGCAATTTCAACACATTTACCACGACAACTTGAGTTTCGAAATAGTTTTACAATCAACCATGCTATCACACAATTCCAAACAAAACATAACACTTAGCACTTATAACACAATCACTACAACATCATGAGCTTCGAAATAGTTTTGCAATCAAGCATGCTATCACACAATTCCAAACAAAACCCTCCGCGAGAGGCGTAAATCCTAAACGTACAAATTCTCACGAACAAACACGAGTGCAGTCTCTCATGGACAAACACAACTTACCAGGGTGTAGTCTCTCACGGACAAACACCTCTGCAGTCTCTCACGGACAAACACAATTTACCAGGGTGTAGTCTCGCACGGACAAACACCTGTGCAGTCTCTCACGGACAAACACAATTTACCAGGGTGTAGTCTCTCACAGACAAACACATGTGCAGTCTCTCACGGACAAACACAATTTACCAGGGTGTAGTCTCTCACGGACAAACACAATTTACCAGGGTGTAGTCTCTCACGGACAAACACATGTGCAGTCCCTCGCGGACAAACACAATTTACCAGGGTGCAGTCTCTCACGGACAAACACTTGTGCAGTCTCTCACAGACAAACACAATTTCCACGACAACTCAAATTCAAAACACTCAATCATAAACTAGAATCAAACACAACTCACGTGCCAAGCACCCTAATGCGATGCGTATATGCCAAAATGCATGGACTCGGAATTCCAAACCAAAACCCTCCTCGAAGGGCCGTAAATCATAATTGTACCGCCTATCGCAGGCCAAAGTACCAATTACCGAGGTGCCACCAATCACGGGTCAGCACGATTTACTAAAAAGCGTAAATCGTAAACGTACCACCTATCACGGGTTAGTATTGTTTACCGAGGTGCCACCTATCATGGGTCAGCATGATTTACTAAAAGAAAAAGCGTAAATCGTAAACGTACTGCCTATCACAGGCCAAAGTACTATTTACCGAGGTGCCACCTATCACGGGTCAGCACAATTTACCAAAAACGTAAATCGTAAACGTACCACCTATCACGGGTCAGTACTGTTTACCGAGGTGCCACCTATCATGAAAATGCATGAGCATATACTGACTCCATCCACAACAATCGTTAAGCCAAATGCATAATTAAAAGATTCCCCATTTTTAATACTCATTTAACTTAAACGATTTTCACAACAAACATTAAGCAAACAGAAATATTAAGAGATTCCCCATTCTTAATAATCTTTTAACTTAAATGATTTTCACAACAAAAATTAAGCAAACATAAATATTAAGAGATTCCCCATTATTAATACTCTTTTAACTTAAACGATTTTCACAACAAACATTAAGCAAACATAAATATTAAGAGATTCCCCATTCTTAATACTCGTTTAACTCTAATGGTTTTCACGCCAACATTAAGTAAACGTAGACATTAAGAGATTCCCCATTCTTAATACTCGTTTAACTCTAATGGTTTTCACGCCAACATTAAGTAAACGTAGACATTAAGAGATTCCCCATTCTTAATACTCGTTTAACTCTAATGGTTTTCACGCCAACATTAAGTAAACGTAGACATTAAGAGATTCCCCATTCTTAATACTCGTTTAACTCTAATGGTTTTCACGCCAACATTAAGTAAACGTAGACATTAAGAGATTCCCCATTCTTAATACTCGTTTAACTCTAATGGTTTTCACGCCAACATTAAGTAAACGTAGACATTAAGAGATTCCCCATTCTTAATACTCGTTTAACTCTAATGGTTTTCACGCCAACATTAAGTAAACGTAGACATTAAGAGATTCCCCATTCTTAATACTCGTTTAACTCTAATGGTTTTCACGCCAACATTAAGTAAACGTAGACATTAAGAGATTCCCCATTCTTAATACTCGTTTAACTCTAATGGTTTTCACGCCAACATTAAGTAAACGTAGACATTAAGAGATTCCCCATTCTTAATACTCGTTTAACTCTAATGGTTTTCACGCCAACATTAAGTAAACGTAGACATTAAGAGATTCCCCATTCTTAATACTCGTTTAACTCTAATGGTTTTCACGCCAACATTAAGTAAACGTAGACATTAAGAGATTCCCCATTCTTAATACTCGTTTAACTCTAATGGTTTTCACGCCAACATTAAGTAAACGTAGACATTAAGAGATTCCCCATTCTTAATACTCGTTTAACTCTAATGGTTTTCACGCCAACATTAAGTAAACGTAGACATTAAGAGATTCCCCATTCTTAATACTCGTTTAACTCTAATGGTTTTCACGCCAACATTAAGTAAACGTAGACATTAAGAGATTCCCCATTCTTAATACTCGTTTAACTCTAATGGTTTTCACGCCAACATTAAGTAAACGTAGACATTAAGAGATTCCCCATTCTTAATACTCGTTTAACTCTAATGGTTTTCAAATTCCACACAAAATACCCTAAAATTGCATAATTTAGGATTTAAAAACTATGGGTCTTACACTATGTATTCTGTTTCAGCAGAACTTAGGGCCATACAAGCTTGCTTTTTACAGGACCATGATACTAATGCATTACCTAAGATATGACAAGTGTCGCTTGAGCTTTTCCGATTCGTTTTACATTCTGCATAGACCAAATCAAAATATCCAACTAGACTTCATTTGCTACCTTTTGGATACCATAAGCCAACATTGGTTGTTCCTTTCAAATATTTCATAATTCTCTTTACTGCTACAAGATGCGATTCTTTAGGATCTTCCTAAAATCTTGCACACAAGCAGCCATTAAACATAATATCTGGCCGGCTGGCCGTTAGGTATAAAAGAGACCCAATCATACCTCGATATTTTGATAAGTCTATTGAAATACCAGATTCATCTTTATCTATATAGATTCTGGTTCCAATTGGAGGTTCAATTTCTTTGTTGTTTTCCATCTCAAACCTTTTTAACAATTCTTTGCAATATTTTGCTTGATTTATGAAGATTCCATTCTTGAGTTGCTTGATGTGGAGTCCATGAAAATAGTTTAACTTTCCCATCATAGACATGCCAAATTCTCCTTGCATCATTAATAAGAATTCTTCACATATTTCATTATTGGTTGATCCACATATGACATCATCAACATAGATTTGAACCAGTAAAGTGTGATCATTAGTTCTTTTAATGAATAATGTCTTATCAACTTTATCCTTTTCAAACTCCCATTCACATAAGATTATCAACTTTATTCTTTACGAAAATTTAATACCGGACAATTTTGATAAAAATATCACTCCTTCTTCTTCCTCTAACCTTCAAA
This sequence comes from Cicer arietinum, assembly GCF_000331145.2. Taxonomy (NCBI): domain Eukaryota; kingdom Viridiplantae; phylum Streptophyta; class Magnoliopsida; order Fabales; family Fabaceae; genus Cicer; species Cicer arietinum. The sequence goes on from NC_021164.2 coordinate 30,341,097, forward strand.
TTTTTCCTCTATTTCAAAGCTTTCTAAGAAATCCAGAAAAGCCATTTATTCGGTAGTTTTCCTCCCAGCTTTCTTCTTCTTCTTCTCTGATTCAAAAACAAAGAAAAACAGTGTTAGGGGTTTTCAAAACCGTCAAACACAAATATCCGTTTTTCTTCGACTTCTAAACTTCATTTCGAGAAGTGACAAAAGAGAAAGTTGCTCATCTCGCTGCTACGGTGCTAGTGAACAAAATTTAGAAGCGACGACACGAGCCGGAATTTTATTGAAATTAATCGCGGCGCCGTAATCGCTTGTTAAAGCTACCGTTAAGGTAAGGGCTCCTTCCAAATTTTTAGTTTGCATATAGGATGCTATATGTGTATTTGTGGAGTTGGAATTTGGTGAAATTGATGTGTGATTTTGTGGAAAAGGAATTTAATTCATTTATGAGTGTTTTGAGGAAATTAAAGTTGATGTGTTTGAGGTGTGGTTTGTGGTAATTCATGTTTGGGGTGATTGATGTGTTCATAATTAATATTATGAATTTTTTAGATGTGTCTTATGTGTGGATTTTGTAACACCCCGATTTTTTAACAGCGCGAGTCTATTTTTTTTTTAAAACAAATTCATAAAAACAAAGAAATAGAGAAGAAAATACTTTTGGATAAATATTGAAGTCGTAACACAACGACAAATAAGTCAACAGAATTTACAAGCAGCAGAATAGTTTTTAAAATACGAATCCAAAGTATTTACACTTGCAAAATGCATCGGGGCTATGAGACCTATCAGACATAGCTCATACCCATGGGGTATTCTTGGAAGACACCTGTACAATAGCCTTGCCCAAGAATCTTAACTTCCCCACGTCACATCAAAAAGTGGTACATGGAACCCATCAAAATAAAATGTCAAGCTGACAATATTGGTATAGGTACAGTCTTCCAAATTAAAATAAACACAACCAAAAAAGAAAGACATCTAGTCCCTATACGTCAACCTAATCTTATCATTCTACAAAAAAATATACATCCCAGATGATCTTCACGCGCCCCGCAAGATCCTCCTAACACAGCTCCAGTCAGGTGTGTCCAATTACCTTCCCATCTACAGGGTACTAACCGGTAGGATGGTCCTGGTTCTCATCTGAGGGCAAAGCCCAGATTTCCACAATAGTTGTAAAGGGTCACCAACTGAAATTAACAATTAACACATAACATTTAAGTTTTTAAATGCACAAAATAGCCTTTCAACTTAGCATGCACCTTAAAAGGGTTTCCATATGCCAAACATGCATAAACAAGGTCGAAAAATGAAGTTTTTAACAAAACAACACTGTTGTATTCGAATACAACATCTCTATATTGGAATACAAGGCTGCTTCAGCATTCAGCAGCAAAAACAACATGTATGTATTCGAATACAACAGTCTGTATTCGAATACCCATCAGACAGCAGCAGAAAAACAGCAAAATTAAGCTTTTAAAAGGGTTTTGAAATCAATCAACACTTACACACAAATCAAACCAATCACACTTAGCAATTATAGCCCAATCACCATGACGACTTGAGTTTCGAAAAGGTTTTGCAATCAATCACACTTAGACACAATTCCACAACATCCAAACTTGGCAATTATAACACAATCACCATGACAACTTGAGTTTCGAAAAGGTTTTGCAATCAATCACACTTAGACACAATTCCACAACATCCAAACTTGGCAATTATAACACAATCACCATGACAACTTGAGTTTCGAAAAGGTTTTGCAATCAATCGCACTTACACACAATTCCACAACATCCACACTTGGCAGTTATAACACAATCACCATGACAACTTGAGTTCAAACAATCAATCATAATCTTGAATCAAACACGACTCGCGTGCCAAGCACCCTAATGCAATGCATATATGCCAAAATGCATGGACTCGGAATTCCAAACCAAAATCCTTCTCGAAGGGCCGTAAATCATAATTGTACCGCCTATCACAGGCCGAAGTACTAAATTACCGAGGTGCCACCTACCACGGGTCAGCACAATTTACTAAAAACGTAAATTGTAAATGTACGCCTATCATGGTCGAAGTACTATTTACCGAGGTGCCACCTATCACGGGTCAGTACGATTTACCAAAAATGTGTAGTCTAACGCAGACCTTACACGAC
>NC_021164.2:30343365-30355643 GCF_000331145.2 Cicer arietinum
AATACTCGTTTAACTCTAACAATTTTGACGATAATCATTAAGTAAATGCAGATATTAAGAGATTCCCCATTCTTAATACTCATTTAACTCTAACGATTTTCACTACAAACATTAGGTAAACAGAGATATTAAAAGATTCCCCATTTTTAATACTCGTTTAACTCTAACAATTTTGAAGACAAACATTAAGTAAACAGAGATATTAAAAGATTCCCCATTTTTAATACTCGTTTAACTCTAACAATTTTGACGACAATCATTAAGTAAGTGTAGATATTAAAAGATTCCCCATTTTTAATACTCGTTTAACTCTACAATTTTGACGATAATCATTAAGTAAATGCAGATATTAAGAGATTCCCCATTCTTAATACTCATTTAACTCTAACGATTTTCACTACAAACATTAGGTAAACAGAGATATTAAAATACTCTCCATTTTTAATACTCGTTTAACTCTAACAATTTTGAAGACAAACATTAAATAAACAGAGATATTAAAAGATTCCCCATTTTTAATACTCGTTTAACTCTAATGGTTTTCAAATTCCACACCGAACATACTTAGACATATTCTCAAATTCAATCCACAATTCACACCTAATCACATCAATTCATTTTTCCACAAAATTTATAATGTTAATTATGACCACGTCAAACACGACAACCACAAAATTATCACAACCCACCACTCAAACACATCAAATTTCATTTCCTCAAAACCACACATAAATGAGTTAAATTCATTTTCCACGAAACACTCATCAATATCACCAAAACCTAACTCAAAATTTTACCCATAAAAGCATTAAATTCATTTTCCCAAATCAACATTTCAACCCTAACAAATTTCTTTTCCAAACAACCACAGATAAGTCCCTAAATGCAAACTAAAAGTTTGGAAGGAGCCCTTACCTTAACATTAGCTTTAACGAGCGAATACAGTACCGCGAGTAATTCCGATAAAATCTCCGTTCGCGATGTCGCTTCCAAAGTTAGTTCACTAGCACCGTAGCGTGGAGGTGAGCAACTTTCCATTCTATCTCTTCTCGAAACGAAGCTTAGATCTAGAAGAAACATGGAGGTTTGCGTTTAACGGTTTTGAAAACCCCTAACACCGTTTTTCTTCGTTCTCGAATCAAAGAGGAAGAATGAAGCTGAGAAATTCTTTGTTGTGTCACTCACCAAGCCTTGGGTTTCTTTTCTTGAAGTAAAAGAAGGAAAAAGAAAATGGAAGAAGGAAAAGGAAAATGGAAGAAGGAAAAAGAAAATGGAAGAAGGAAGAAGAAAAGTCCGCGAACAGAGAGGGAAACGTGTTTTAGTTCCACTGTTTCCTTCTCTATCTCCTTTTCAACATATATATAAATATATTACTTATAATAATAATAATAATAATATATATATGTGTTACTTATAATATATATATATATATATATATATATATTATAATTAAAACTAAACCCACAAATATCTAATAACTCTTACACACATCACTATCTATTTTGATAAAAGTATATACTCTCGTCGCAACTCAATAGACAAATAAAATTTTCATCAACTCGATATATTTTTAACAAAACTGCCCAGTATTTAATTCTTTGTAACGTAAATAAATTATTCTTCAACAAATAATTTTAATCCAATTTCCAAAAATATATTTTGGCATCTAACTCACTAAATACCAAAACTGAGCTAAAAGTCTAAGAAATTCCCCACAAAAACCCTAAAATTGTATAATTTAGGATTTAAAAATTAAGGGTCTTACAGATTTTGTGAAAAATGGATTGATATGATTTGGTGTGAATTGTGGATTGAATTTTAGAATATGTTTGAGTATGCTCTATGGTGAGTTTGAAAAAAAATCATTAGAGATAAATGAGTATTGAAAACGGGGAATCTTTTAATATCTGCATTTACTTAATGATTGTTATGGAAAGAGTTAGAGTATGCGTATGCATTTCATAGTACATGGTGACCGCGATGGGGACATGGCGATAGCGGTGACCGTGATGGGCCACGAGATGATACCATGTGATCTGTTGGGTCATCTTATCCTTGCGGGGATTTTCGCGTCGTGCTGATCTGTGAGAGATTGCACTCTAGTATGTGCTGATCGATAAATAGTATTGATCTGTGATAGGCGATAAAGTTACGATTTAGGTTTTTTAGTAAACCATGTTGACCCGTGATAGGTGGCACCTCGGTAATTAGTACACGTCTGTGATAGGCGGTACAATTATGATTTACGCCTCTTCGAGGAGGGTTTTGGTTCGAATTCTGGAATTCATGCATTTTGTCATATACGCATTGCATTAGGGTGCTTGGTACGCGAGTCATTTTGATATACTGTGATGATTGTATATGTATACTCAGTTGTTGTTGTGATTGTGCCGAAATTGGTAAGTGTGACTATTTGGATTTGTTCGTAAGTGTTGATTGATTGCGAAACCATTTCGAAACTGAGTTCTGCATTTTTCTGCAGTTGTATTCGAATACAAGGATGTTGTAGTCGAATACAGTTGTCCTAGTTTTGCTACTCACTTATGAAACAACATTGTATTCGAATACAAGGAGGTTGTAGTCGAATACAGGTTTCCTGATTTTGCTACTGACTTATTAAACATCATTGTATTCGAATACAAGGAGGTTGTAGTCGAATGCAGTTGTCCTAATTTTGCTACTGAAGTACAAAATAGTATTGTATTTGAATACAAGGATGCTGTATTTGAATACAATAGTGCAATTTCGTTAAAAACTTCATTTTTCTACTTTGATTATGCATGTTTGACATATGAAAACCTTTTCAAAGAGTATGCTAGGTTGAAAGGTTGTTTTGTGCATTTAAAATTTAAATGATATGTGATATTTGTTAATTTTGGTTGGTGACCTTTACAATTATTATGGAAATCTGGGCTTTGTCTTCAGATGAGAACCAGGATCATCCTACAAGTTAGTACCTTGGAGATGGGAAGGTCGTTAGACATACCTGACCGAAGCTGTGTCAGGAGGATTTTGCGGGGAGCGTGGAGATCACTCGGGTTTTATAGTTTTTTGTAGCATGATCAGATTAGATGGTTGTATAGGGATTAGTTGTCTTTCTTTTGGGAATGTATTTATTTCAATTTGGAAGACTGTACCTATACCTCATATTGTCAACTTGACTTTTATTTTGATGGGTCCATGTAACATTTTTTTGATGCGACGACGTGGGGAAGTTTAAATTCTTAGGGCAGTGGTTTTGTACAGGTGTTTGTCGTGAATAGCCAGGGGTATAAGCTATGTCTGATAGGTCTCATAGCCTCGGTGTATTTTACTATTTAAATACTTTGGATTTGTATTTCAAAAACTATTTCCGCTGCTTGTAAATATTTGTTGACTTTTGACGTTATGTTACGACTTAAATATTTTATCCAAAAGTATTTCTTCCTTTATTTCTTAAATTCGATTTTCGTTTTGAAAAAAAAAATGGGCTGGTACTATTGTGGTATCAGAGCTTTTGGTTATAGAATGTAGGCCAACCTGTAGGTTGGGAGCCGTTATCTGATCATGCGTCAGGGTAATTTGTCTAAGTTGTCAAATCAGACGTAGTTATTATGTATTGATGTAGTCAGAAGTTAGTTTTGGAATGATTTGAAGGGATGATCGAATGGCGGAAGCTATGAATAACATTGTTGCTTCTATTGCTGCACAGACTGTTGCCAAGACTCTGCGGGATCTAGAAAAGAGGGAAGAGAAATCAAGAGGATTAGAAGATTTGCGTCATTACAATATTCCCAAGTTTAAGGGTGATGAGAATTCAGAGAAAGTGGATTAGTGGGTCCAAGAAGTGGAAAAGATCTTTGAGATGATTAATTGTCAAGAAGGAGTGAAGGTCAACTATGCCACTTATCTACTATTAGGGGATGCTGCGTATTGGTGGAGGAGTACAAGGTTGTTGATGGAATCAGCTCACGAGGAGGTGAACAGGGAATCATTCAAAGGAAGTTTTTAGACAAATACTTCCTGATGAGTACCAGGACTAAACTGGGTGATGATTTTCTAAATCTTCATCAGGGGAACATGACAGTGGGTGAATATGCCGCTAAGTTTCAATCGTTGTAAAGGCATTTCAGGTTTTTCCGTGAAGAGATTGATGAACCATTCCTGTGTCATCGTTTCCAAGACGGACTAAAGTATAAGATTCAAGACTTTGTCTTACCCTTGGGAATTAAACGTTTCCAAGTTCTTGTGGAAAAATGTAGAGAAGTTGAGGATTTGAAAAATAAGAGGGCTAGATGATAAGGGAGTTTTAATTTAAGAGGGCCTATTCCGGTGAATCATCAGAACAACAAGGGAAAACAAGTTGCTAAACCTTATAATCGACCACAAAATAACAACGGCGGGCGGGGAACTAAAATTTCGAAAGAGAATTGGGACAAGTGGTTCGATGTTTCAAATGTGAGGGAGAGGGACATTATGATAGTGCTTGCTTCTCTAATATTCTCACTTGCTATAATTGTCATAAGCCAGGGTACATGGAAAGGGATCGCAAGGCTCCGAAGGTGGAACCAGTTGTGAATGTAACTAGGGCCACTTGTCCTACTACTAAAGGACGCGTTTATTGCATGAGTGCTGAAGCTAGAAATCCATCTAGCAATCTGATTCAATTTGACTGTGAGATTGCAGGTAACACTCTAACTGCACTTTTGGATTCGGGGGCAACCCATTTCTTCATTGCTATGGATTGCGTGAATCGTTTGAAGTTATCTATGAATCGTATCGAATGTCACCATTGGAACTAAAAGGCCAAATTGAAGATTTGTTGGAGAAGAAATTTATTAGGCCAAGTGTATCACCATGGGGATCTCAGGTGTTGCTAGTTAAGAAGAAGGACGGAAGCTCGCGCTTTGTGTAGATTATAGACTGCTTAATAAGGCAACTATTAAGAATCGTTATCCTTTACCACGCATTGATGATTTGATGGATCAGTTGAGAGGAGTCGCGGGATTTTCGAAGATTGACTTGAAGTTGGGTTACCATCAGATTCAGGTGAGGGAAGGAGATATTCAGAAAACTGCTTTTAGAACCCGTTATGGACATTATGAATATCTTGTTATGTCGTTTGGAGTTACCAATGCACCAGCAATTTTTATGAACTACATGAACATAATCTTTAGACCATTCCTAGATAAATTTGTTGTGGTGTTCATTGATGATATATTAATTTATTCAAGGACTGAGGAAGAACATTTGCGCCAAGTTCTTGAAATTTTACGCGAGAAGCAATTGTATGCCAATCTGCCAAAGTGTGAGTTTTGGCTAGAAGAAGTGAATTTCTTAGGACATTTGATAACCAAGGAAGGAATCGCTATGGATCTAGCAAAGATTGAGATAGTTCTTGCTTGGAAACAGCCTCAGACTGTTACTGACGTACGAAGTTTCGTGGGACTGGCAGGGTACTACATGAGGTTTAGTGAAGATTTTGATAAGATTGTAGCTCCATTGACGCAACTTACTAGAAAGGATCAACCTTTCGCATGGACGAAGAAGTGTGAGGAAAATTTCCAATTACTAAAGAAAAAGTTAACAACCTCACCAGTATTGGTATTACTGCAATCAAAAGAACCACATGAAGTTTACTGTGATGCGTCTCACCAAGGTTTGGGATGTGTTTTGATGCAACACAAGAAAACTGTAGCTTACGCCTCAAGGCAAATGAAGATTTGTAACACCCCGAATTCTCAAAGCGCGAGTGTATTTTTTTTTTTAAAAGAAATTAAAATAAATCAGAGAATTAAATAAGGTAATACCTTTGGATAAATAATTGAGTCATTATAATTTACAAGCAGCGGAAAAGTTTCTCAAAATATGAATCCAAAGTATTTAAACAAAAACAAATACTACATGGAACCCATTCAAATAAGATGTCATATTGACAATATTAGTAAAGGTACAGTTTTCCAGTTCAAAATAACGTAATCCAAAAGAAAGACATATGTTCCCTCTATGTCATCCTAATCTGATCATTCTACAAAAAACTATAGCTATACACCCTGAGTGATCTCCACACGCCCCGTGAGATCCTCCTAACGTAGCTCCAGTCAAGCATTCACATCTACATTCCCATCCGTAGGGTACGAACCGGTAGGATCGTCCTGGCTCTCATCTGAGGGCAAAGCCCAGATTTCCACAATAGTTGTAAAGGGTCACCAACCGAAATTAACAGTTAACACATAACATTTAAGTTTTTAAATGCACAAAATAACCTTTCAACTAAGCATGCACCTTAAAAGGATTTTCCATATGCTAAAAGTTCATATAATGCTTGCCAATTAAAAATGAAATCAAAATAAAGTTCTCAATCCATCAAGTAATACATAACTAACCAAGACATTGATAAATCAATTGAGCAATCTGTTATCTAACTCAAAATAAGAATTTCTACTAAGCCAATCGATTTCCAAATCGATTTCCTGAAGGTTTTTAGTGAAATTTGAATTCTGGGCTTAATTCAATCGATTGGGCAATCAATTGACAGGATAGCTCAGCCCCTGACTTAATGCCAATCGATTTCCAAATCGATTTTGTCAGATTTGCTGAGTTCCTGTGTGACCAAATCGATTTCTAATTCAATCACATTCATATACAACTCCAAATCTTATTACTTAGCAATTCCCACACAATCACCACGACAAATTGGGTTTCAAAATAGTTTTACAATCCATCACACTTACACACGATAATCAATGCATAACACATAGCAATTCCAACACAATTACCAAGACCACTTGTGTTTCGAATTAGTTTACAATCAGTCACACTTACACACAAAATCAATACATAACATTCAATCATAACTTGATTCAAACACGACTCGTGTGCCAAGCACCCTAATGCGATGCGTATATGCCAAAATGCATGGACTAGAAATTCCAAACCAAAACCTTCCTCGAAGGGCCGTAAATCATAATTGTACCGCCTAGCGCAGGCCAAAGTACCAATTACCGAGGTGCCACCTATCACGGGTCAGCACGATTTACTAAAAAGCGTAAATCATAAACGTACCACCTATCACGGGTCAGTACTGTTTACCGAGGTGCCACCTATCACGGGTCAACACGATTTACTAAAAGAAAAAGTGTAAATCGTAAACGTACCGCCTATCACAGGCCAAAGTACTATTTACCGAGGTGCCACCTATCACGGGTCAGCACAATTTTCCAAAACGTAAATCGTAAACGTACTGCCTATCACAGGCCAAAGTACTATTTACCGAGGTGCCACCAATCACGTGTCAACACAATTTACCAAAAACGTAAATCGTAAACGTACCACCTATCACGGGTCAGTACTGTTTACCGAGGTGCCACCTATGACGGGTCAACACGATTTACCAAAATGAAATGCATGAGCATACACTGACTCCATCCACAACAATCGTTAAGCAAATGCAGATATTAAAAGATCCCCCATTTTCAATACTCATTTAACTTAAACGATTTTCACAACAAACATTAAGTAAACAAGGCGTTAAGAGATTCCCCATTATTAATACTCATTTAACCTAAACGATTTTCCAAAACAAACATTAAGTAAACAAGACATTAACAGATTCCCCATTCTTAATAGTCATTTAAATTAAACGATTTTACAAAACAAACATTAAGTAAACAAGATATTAAGAGATTCCCCATTCTTAATAGTCATTTAAATTAAACGATTTTACAAAACAAACATTAAGTAAACAAGATATTAAGAGATTCCCCATTCTTAATAGTCATTTAAATTAAACGATTTTACAAAACAAACATTAAGTAAACAAGATATTAAGAGATTCCCCATTCTTAATAGTCATTTAAATTAAACGATTTTACAAAACAAACATTAAGTAAACAAGATATTAAGAGATTCCCCATTCTTAATAGTCATTTAAATTAAACGATTTTACAAAACAAACATTAAGTAAACAAGACATTAAGAGATTCCCCATTCTTAATACTCATTTAACTTAAACGATTTTCCAAAACAAACATTAAGTAAACAAGACATTAAGACATTCCCCATTCTTAATACTCATTTAAGTTAAACGATTTTCCAAAACAAACATTAAGTAAACAAGACATTAAGAGATTCCCCATTCTTAATACTCATTTAACTTAAACGATTTTCTCAAACACACATTAAGTAAACCGAGATATTAAAAGATTCCCCATTTTTAATACTCGTTTAACTCTAATGGTTTTCACGCCAACATTAAGTAAACGTAGACATTAAGAGATTCCCCATTCTTAATACTCATTTAACTTAAACGATTTTCCAAAACAAACATTAAGCAAACAAGACATTAAGAGATTCCCCATTCTTAATACTCATTTAACTTAAACGATTTTCCAAAACAAACATTAAGTAAACAAGACATTAAGAGATTCCCCATTCTTAATACTCATTTAACTTAAACGATTTTCAAAACAAACATTAAGTAAACAAGACATTAAGAGATTCCCCATTCTTAATACTCATTTAACTTAAACGATTTTCAAAACAAACATTAAGTAAACAAGACATTAAGAGATTCCCCATTCTTAATACTCATTTAACTTAAACGATTTTCAAAACAAACATTAAGTAAACAAGACATTAAGAGATTCCCCATTCTTAATACTCATTTAACTTAAACGATTTTCAAAACAAACATTAAGTAAACAAGACATTAAAAGATTCCCCATTCTTAATACTCATTTAACTTAAACGATTTTCAAAACAAACATTAAGTAAACAAGACATTAAAAGATTCCCCATTCTTAATACTCATTTAACTTAAACGATTTTCAAAACAAACATTAAGTAAACAAGACATTAAAAGATTCCCCATTCTTAATACTCATTTAACTTAAACGATTTTCACAACAAACATTAAGTAAACAAGACATTAAAAGATTCCCCATTCTTAATACTCATTTAACTTAAACGATTTTCACAACAAACATTAAGTAAACAAGACATTAAAAGATTCCCCATTCTTAATACTCATTTAACTTAAACGATTTTCACAACAAACATTAAGTAAACAAGACATTAAGAGATTCCCCATTCTTAATACTCATTTAACTTAAACGATTTTCAAAACAAACATTAAGTAAACAAGACATTAAGAGATTCCCCATTCTTAATACTCATTTAACTTAAACGATTTTCAAAACAAACATTAAGTAAACAAGATATATATTAATATATTATAATTAAAACAAAACCAACAATTATCTAACAACTCTTACCCCCATCATTTCATTCCCCTCTTAGTCTAATTTAATAAAAATATCTACTCTCTTCGCAACTCAATTGTCCGGTACAATTTTCAGCAACCCGAGATATTTTTAACAAAGTTGCCCTGTATTAAATCCTTCGTAACGGAAGTAACCGACAAATAATTTTAATCCAATTTCCAAAAATATATTTTTGGCATTTAACTCACTCAATACCAAAAACTGGGCTAACAGCCTAAGAAATTCCACACAAAATACCCTAAAATTGCATAATTTAGGATTTAAAAACTATGGGTCTTACATTACTACTCCCCTAAAATTAGTTTCGTCCTCGAAACTTAAAGTACGAGTAGCATATTTATTATTATGACCTCGTTATTACAGAATATGATAGTCTTTAACAAATTAAAACAATATAGAAAACAGAATACGTCTAGCATACAATCAAGATCGAACATACAATCATACGATGCAAGATTTATTCAGATTTATACACAGCGGAAATATAACATAACATACAAGATCAACAAGAAAATTAAAAAGATAAGGGATAGAATGCACCAAGGTTTTCCTGGTTCAGCTGTCAGTATGACAGCTTACATCTAGTCCTGACAATCCAACTGGATTTCAGCTTTTTCTTCAATAGAAATAATTGAGACTCTTTTACAGATTTGTCCAGTTTCCTTGAAACCTATCTATCTAACTCAAACTCTTTCCTATTTCTTAACCCATTGATCCTTGCAGTCACTCGTCAGACTCACACAAGATCAAGTACAGCTCCTTCTTGATGATCTTTACATCAACGAAGATCGCCACCAGTTTTCAAATTGGATTTTTCACAGTTGTTTCTTTATAGAACATTGTTTACAGAAAGATATAAAAGAAGTACAAAGTTTGTCTTCAATCTCTATCAATGTATCTCACACAATAATCTGGTTGTTCATTTGAGTGTTTGTGAGATCATTGAGTTTTTCTCTCAAGAATTCTTTTTCAGCTCTCTTATTGATTATGAATAATCTTTTGGTCTTGATCTGAAAAAGCAATATCAGAATGTTATAAAAAATGTTCTTAAGAGTTCTTCAGTGTTCTGAAGTATATTTAAGAAAATGATTGAAAACTCTTTATATAGTTTATGAAAAACAACATATAAATCGATTTCTCAATCGATTCATTAATGTGATAAAACGGGCTTAATCGATTTGCCAATCGATTATCGCAAGTCTTGTTTTTCTTGAATCTTGAAACTATATAAACTAATCGATTTCCTAATCGATTCTTTTAATACACTTTTCTGAAAATTATGTGTAGACTTATATATGAATCTATTGCATAATCGATGTCAGGTGTTTTGTTCTAGTAATGAAATCAAACCAATTGATTACTTAGTCGATTCACTAAGTCACATAATCGATACAATAATACACATAATCGATTTGGCCACATACTAAGAGTTCCCTGTGATTTCAAATTTTTGTTTCAATCGATTCGCCGATCGATTGTGTTTAAAACAGGAACTTAGCTTATTCCACGTTAATCGGAGTGCCAATCGATTTGGTAGTATGTTTCTGAAAAGGACTTTACCAGTTGGTTTAGCTCAATCGATTTCCTAATCGATTGATACCAAACTTGTCATGATTGAATTTCTCACAATGGATTGTCCAATCGATTGTGTTTGTCACAGGCCATGTTACTTATGAAATTTTATTTACGACATCGATTTTGTGACTTGCCCTATCGATTACTCAATCGATTTATTCAATCAGTTGTTTGTCTTTGTGATTTGCACAGTCGATGTGCCAATCGATTAGCATACAAATCAGGTTGCCTCTGACTTGCACAATTTTTATTACTGATTGTGCCAGTCGATTGCCTAATCGATTGTGTAATCACAATCTGTATGTTTCCTTACAACCCTTTTACGAAATCGATTGCCTAATCGATTTGTTCAGTAATTATTCCAACTTTTGTTGATTTCTTGAGTTCCAAGCAATTGTCTCAAGTATGTAGGGTTGAGTTGTTGTTCCTGAAATCTTACTCAGTTAAAATGTTAGATTTATCATATGATGTATGAACATTGTATGTTTGTTAATTATGTCAAAATTAGGATTAAGAGGACTAAAGTCCAACAATCTCCCCCTTTTTGCATAAGTGACAAGCATACAATTTTAACTTGAGTTGAGCATTTCAAGATATAATATTAACAACAGATATATTTTCATAGCATCATATGTACCATTATCAGATCATAATATCAAAATATCAGAGCATACGTACACATGCTATTTAACAATATCAGAGTCATTTTAATAAGTCATTAGTCATCAGAGTATCAAATGTGCAGCAGTATAAGCAGTGTAAAATACAAGTTATAATTTCTCTCCCCCTTTGTCAGTTAAGGCAAAAAGGCAGAAACAAAATTTCCTCCCCCTATGTTAGTAAACAAAAGCACTGGGGCATGATAATGATGTCAGAAAAACAGTGTATCAGAGCAACAAATAAGCAGATTAAACAGATTATGGCAATTGATATCAGAGAGTAATTGAATAAACGTGCTAATGCATTATATATAGAAGAAAAGAATACAACAATAATAGGTCATTACAACACAACAAAGAACCTAAACACCTAATCTCCTAAACTGGGCTGGTCCTCACTATTAGATAAGGGAGAGGTAGAGATCGTTGTATTACCCTCAGCAGGTGTCTCCTCAACGTGAGTTGCAGAACGATCTAGGGGAGTTGGATTTGGTTCCTCTGTTGCTTGCCGACCGATGTCCGCAATATCTTCAAATGATAGCTTTATGCCTAAATGCGCTTGAATTGCAGCAACATCCTAAATGCGCTTCCATTCTAGCCTGTGACTCTTGCATTTTGTCATTGTGAGCCATCTGAACTTCCATAAATTCCAGCAGTTTTGCGACGTACTCAGGAGGGGCTGCCACTAGTTCAGCAGCTTGTGGAGGGTTAGGTTGAGCTGGTTCAACATTTGGCAGTGGTCTTATCCAAATACCATGTACCCTTTTCAATTGCATCTAGT
>NC_021164.2:30356088-30356351 GCF_000331145.2 Cicer arietinum
GTAAGCTTGAAGGTTGAGTAGAATTCCCTTATTAACCTTGGATAAGTATCAAGAGTTGATGAAAGAAAGTTTTCAAGACCATGAAACCTCAAATGGTCTTGGAAACTGAATCCGTCTGAATCAAAGTAAGCGAAATCCAGAGTCCGAGCCTCATGGATTTTCCTTTTGAGAAAGTCGGGTGGAATAATAACTTCCGCACTTTTTTCTTTAGATGAAGGAGCTTTCTTCGGAGGAGGAGAAGAAACTGTTTTCTTCTTCTTCTG
>NC_021164.2:30356851-30357169 GCF_000331145.2 Cicer arietinum
TGTAAATTATAATGACTCAATTATCTATCCAAAGGCATTTCCTGATTTAATTCTTTGTTTGTTATTAATTACTTTTAAAAAAAAAATATACCCTCGCTTTGAAAAACGGGGTGTTACAATGTCAGCCAGCTGTTCAGCTGTATTGACATACTCAAGCTTAATGATCCCATTTTGAAAGTGATCCCTTATAAAATGATGTCTTACTTCTATGTGCTTGGTCCTTGAATGCATCACTGGATTCTTAGTAATGCTTATTGCACTTGTGTTATCACACATTATAGGTATAGTTCCCAAGTCAACACCAAAATCCAATAAGTG
>NC_021164.2:30357272-30361187 GCF_000331145.2 Cicer arietinum
GACACAAGGGAGTTTCCAAGTAAATGACAAGTTCCAGAAGTACTTTTCCTGTCTAGTTTGCATCCGGCAAAGTCTGAATCTGAGTAACCAACTAAAGTGCAAGTTGATCCCTTAGGATACCACAAGCCTAAACTCTTAGTTCCTACTAGATATCTGAAAATCCTCTTAACTGCACTAAGGTGAGACTCTTTAGGATTTGATTGGTATCTTGCACACATGCAAACACTGAACATGATGGCAGGCCTGCTTGCTGTAAGATAGAGCAATGATCCTATCATACCCCGAACCTAGTAACATCTACAGGTTTACCTTTCTCATCTCTGTCTAAGTAATTTCCTTGACTCATGGGAGTATCAATGGACTTAAGGTTTTCAAAACTAAATTTCTTTATCAAATCATTACAGTATTTAGTTTGACTAATGAAAATGCCTTGCTTGCTTTGGTTAATTTGAAATCCCAAGAAATAAGATAGTTCACCCATCATTGACATTTCAAATTTACCTTTCATTAAATTTTCAAAATCTTTGCACAACTTATTGTTAGTAGATCCAAATATTATGTCATCAACATACACTTGGACCAGCAAGATATCATTTCCAGTAGTCTTTGTGAAAAGGGTCTTGTCAACATTTCCTCTTAAAAAGTTTTGTTGAATAAGGAAATTGCTGAGCTTCTCATACCAAGCTCTTGGAGCTTGTTTCAACCCATAGAGGGCCTTTGATAGCTTATACACATGATTAGGAAAATCAGGATTTTCAAAACCAGGTGTTTGGCTAACAAAAACTTCCTCTTGAAGGTCACCATTGAGAAAGGCACTTTTCACATCCATTTGATAAAGATTAAAGTCCATTATACAAGCATAAGCCAATAAAATTCTTATGGCTTCTAATCTAGCTACAGGGGCATAGGTTTCATCAAAATCTATTCCCTCCTCTTGACTATAACCCTTGGCTACTAGTCTAGCTTTGTTCCTTGTTATCACACCATTCTCATCCAACTTGTTTCTGAACACCCATCTGGTTCCTATGACATGCTTACCCTCTGGCCTAGGTACTAAACTCCACACCTTGTTTCTCTCAAACTGGTTTAACTCCTCTTGCATAGCAAGTATCCACTCACTATCTAACAGGGCTTCCTTAATGTTCTTAGGTTCAATCTGAGACACAAAGGCTGTAAAGTTACAAAACTGACTAAGGTTTCTCCTAGTTGCAACACCTTTAGAGATATCGCCTATAATGTTGTCTAAAGGGTGGTTTCTGTTGAACTTCCATTCCTTAGGCAACTCACAGGTTTCTATAGGTTCTACAGGGTCTGCACTAGTTGGAGGGTCAGCTATAGGTTGTTCTAGTGGTTCAGATTCTACAACATCATCCAAAATGTCAATAACCTTAGAAGGAGTTTTGTTCAAGTTTTCTGTAAATAATTCATCAAACTTTACATGAACTGACTCTTCTATGGTCTTTGTTCTTTTGTTGTAGATTCTATAGGCCTTACTAGTTTGGGAATATCCTAAAAAGATACCTTCATCTGCCTTAGGGTCAAACTTTCCTAGGTGTTCTTTGCCATTGTTCAACACAAAGCACTTACAACCAAAGATTCTAAAGTAGGAAAGGTTTGGTTTTCTACCCTTGTAAAGCTCATAGGGTGTTTTCCTAAGCAGGGGCCTAATGAGAACTCTATTTACAACATGAGTGGCTGTACTAATTGCATCTGCCCAAAAGTACTTAGGTAGGTTGGAGTCCTTAAGCATGGTCCTAGCTAACTCTTCTAGGGATCTATTTTTCCTCTCCACTACCCCATTCTGCTGTGGTGTCCTAGGGGCTGAATAGATGTGGTTGATTCCATTTGATTCACAATAATTTTGAAAAAGATCATTTTGGAATTCACCTCTGAGGGAAAATAAGTTTTAATTAGTTTGCTTCTCTCACAGGAGTCACAAAGCCTATCCTTAGTAAACTTCTTGTTAGGGAGACCTATAACTAGCTGTTTACTGACCAGTCTATTCAAATGATCTATATGAATATGCGCTATACGTTTATGCCATAACCAAGTCTCATCTGAATTAGATAACAAGCAACATATAGTACTTGGCAAAGAATTAAAATCTAACATATAAATGTTATTAATTCTATCACCAACTAACTTTATGTGTTTGTCATCTTTATGCTCAATAATACAAGATTGTGATGAAAAACTTACTTGAAATCCTTTATCACAAAGTTGGTTGATACTTAACAGATTGTGTTTTAGCCCTTCTACATACAAGACATTTTTGATTACTGCAGTTGACTCATTGCCTATGTCACCAATTCCAATAATCTTTCCTCTATTGTTGTCACCATATTTGACAAAACCTCATTCCTTTAATGTCAAAGACAGGAATTTGGATTTGTCTCCTTCATGTGCTTTGAGCATCCGCTAGCTAAATACCAAGAATGCTTAGTGGATGTCAAGCACACCTGCAAGATTAGGTTAGTGTCAAACACAGATTTCTTTTTCAAACATTTGTTTCTTTGCTATCCAAACTTGCTTCCATCCTCTATTGGCAAGTTTTTTAAATTTGCAATTTGAAACAAAACGTCCCTTTCTGCAACAGAAGTGACATGTACCATCAAAGGATGAATGTTTGTTTGGTTTAGTAAAGATGTCATACATATTCCTTGAAGTAACAGATTTATGACTATGTTTGACATTTCTGGTTTGCATATAACCAATACCATATCTAGTGTTATTCCTTTTAACATGCATATTGGGTTTATATCCTAGACCAGATTTTTCGTTAACATGTCTCTGGTTGCTAAGTATGACATTCAATTTATCTTCACTACTAGCAAACTTCAATAAATTAGATTTTAATGATGCAACATTTTTTTCAAGTTCAATGCATCTTGCAGATTTGTCATGTGAATCCCTTTTCAGTTGTTCATACAAAATTTCAATTTCCTTATGATCATTTTTCATTTGCTCAAGCATTTTCTTTGTACTTATCAACTATTTAATAGAATTCATATACTCATCATGCAGATCATTGAAAGCTTCTTGTAGTTCATCATAAGATGGATTAGATTGAGAGTTTACCTCATTTTCAGATTCTGAGTCTGTGTTTGGCATAAGACATAAATTTGCTTCTTCTTCTTCTGAAGAGGCAGAGGATTCTTCGTTGTCATTCCATGCAACATATGCTTTTCTGGTTTTGGTAGCTGGTTCCTTGCCTTTAGTTTTTGTAGCTCTATTTTTGTTTTGCAACTTGTAACGCTCAGACTTTATGCGACCTGTTTTACCGCACTCATAACAGGTGATTGTTTTGTTGTCACTAGTCTTAGAACTGGATGGCTTTCTGAATTTGTTGTCTTTCTTTTTCAGAAATTTCTTAAACTTTTTGACAAGTAAACCAATCTCAGGCTCTTCGTCAGTCTCACTGCTTGACTCATCTGAGCAACTGTCTTGTTCAGTTTTTGATTGATGCGTTTGGGCTTTCAAAGACAGTTCTTTCTTTTTCGTGCTATCTTGCTCTGACTCATCTAGTCTATGCAACTCCATTTCGTGCTCCCTGAGCTTCCCAAACAGTGTTGCAATGGTCATTTTTGCTAGATCTTTTGATTCAGCAATAGCAGTTATTTTGGGCTGCCATTCTCTTGTTAAACACCTCATGATTTTTCCAATTTGCTGTTCATTTTCTACATGTTTTCCCAGGGCATGAAGGTTGTTTATGATGTGTGTAAACCTAGTATGTAGATCACTTATTGATTCATCTTTCTTCATGCTAAACAATTCGCATTCATGCATGAGTGTATTAACTCGAGCTCTTTTCACATATGTGGTTCCTTCATGTGTCTGTTGAAGAGTGTCCCACATCTCTTTAGCAGTCTTGCAGTTTGAGACCCTGAAAAATTCATCAGCTGATAATGCAGAGGT
>NC_021164.2:30362137-30362838 GCF_000331145.2 Cicer arietinum
AACTAATCGATTTCCTAATCGATTCTTTTAATACACTTTTCAGAAAATTATGTGTAGACTTATATATGAATC
Source organism: Cicer arietinum (assembly GCF_000331145.2). Lineage (NCBI taxonomy): Eukaryota > Viridiplantae > Streptophyta > Magnoliopsida > Fabales > Fabaceae > Cicer > Cicer arietinum. The sequence goes on from NC_021164.2 coordinate 30,362,210, forward strand.
GATTGCATAATCGATGTCAGGTATTTTGTTCTAGTAATGAAATCAAAGCAATCGATTACTTAGTCGATTCACTAAGTCACATAATCGATACAATAATACACATAATCAATTTGGCCACATACTAAGAGTTCCCTGTGATTTCAAATTTTTGTTTCAATCGATTCGCCAATCGATTGTGTTTAAAACAGGAACTTAGCTTACTCCACGTTAATCAGAGTGCCAATCGATTTGGTAGTATGTTTCTGAAAAGGACTTTACCAGTTGGTTTAGCTCAATCGATTTCCTAATCGATTGATACCAAACTTGTCATGATTGAATTTCTCACAATGGATTGTCCAATCGATTGTGTTTGTCACAAGCCATGTTACTTTTGAAATATTATTTACGACATAGATTTGTCAATCGATGAGTCTAGTAAATGGATTGGCCCTGTGACTTGCCCAATCGATTACTCAATCGATTTATTCAATCAGTTGTTTGTCTTTGTGATTTGCACAGTCGACGTGCCAATCGATTAGCATACAAATCAGGTTGCCTCTGACTTGTACAATTTTTATTACTGATTGTGCCAGTCGATTGCCTAATCGATTGTGTAACCACAAACTACATGTTTCCTTACAACCCTTTTA
>NC_021164.2:30384323-30390006 GCF_000331145.2 Cicer arietinum
TACAACTACGTCAAACTGTAGTGTTCTTATCGGTATGTTATTCCAGTTATAAATTTAATAATTTCATCCCCACATATGCTTGGTGATCAAAACTACCTCAAATATTTTCGAAAACAAGCCAAAGACTATACCACTTGGGACACACAAACTTCCTTTGATTGACGAACACAATAACAATCCCCATGACATGCACTCAAGTAATGTCTTTATATCGTTGGCATACCTTTATAATAATAATGTATGAGTTATAGGTGAGATAATTCCTTTCATCAATCTTTAATTGCCATAAGCTACATCTCTATGTGCTGCTCCACAAATTTCTTGGTACCTTTTCCAATATTTGGTTCACTCGCTAGATTCTTATTCCCTCTCAACCTTCACCGAGATACGAATTGAAAGAATCCTAACAATCGAACGTCCTAAAGAATTATTTATCAAACGTTCCCCCATAAGCATTTCCTAAGAACTAATTATCTATAACTTCATCCTCATAAATTTTTCAGTACAATATCTCAAAAACCCACATACACTCATTTTAAATCTCAACGCTTGATTTCCCAAGACCAACAACTAAATCATAAATCATTCGTTACATCTCTTCTTTTTCACTTTCTATCATTTAATAAGATTCTAAAATTTGATCCTCAAAATCTCCAAACACTTCCATTCTTAACATGAATTATTTATCACTTGCCCGCCTCAACTCCTTCGATTATGAAAGTTTTAAGCATCAATTGGTCCTCCATCCAACCTTGCGGATTTTACATCATCAACTAAAAAAATCACCATCTTAGGGTCCCAAATCAAATCTCGAATAATCCTTCTAACCTATGAAAATATTAACATCCTCTTAGTAATTCCCATCCTTTAATAGACTCTCAAAACTTATATTACCGCCATCTCGAAGTATTCTCGTACTTGATACTTCAAATTCCACTTAATGGTAACATAGAGTTCAATACATCAAGGCCTAACTCATTATGTTTTGCCAAACATCGCTTAAAATTCACACTTACGCCTCTATAGTTTCATCCAATATCACTATCCATACTTACTATCTCCTAAACCACCAAGAGATTTGTCATTTATCAACTAAATACATGGTCTCACTCCTACACTCGTGATGAGATCCATACTTAATAATCCAAGTTGTGAATCTAGTCTAACTCGAATGCTCGACTTTTCCCCTCAAGGTATCGACAATTCCTCAAAGCGTATTTTATCTATCCAAAGGAGTATTCACTCCTAATGTGCAACGCTCCCTTAACTTCAATACCAGACTCTTTCATTGACGCCTAAGCACCAAATGTTATCCCAAATGGAAGCCTCATCTTCTCAATAATTCCATGACGTTCACATCTCTTTGACAGTTGTCAAACTTCATCCAGTTTCATCCTGAAATCTACCAGGAAAACATCTAATACTTTTCTTAACAAAAGTCCTCAACTTAGATCTTTACTTGAAATCCCTTATTAGTCTAATGTTAATCCATCCATACTCATCATCTTCGAGTTTACACCAACACATAGCTTCTGTGTCCTTGGAACCATTTCATAAATTCCATGTCGTCATGATTTGCTTCAACTCTGCCTGAAAATCCGTCATCTCGAAGATCTTTTCCACTTCTTGAATCCACTAGTCAATTCTTTTCCTGAGTCCTCATCACCCTTGAACTTTGGAGGATGGTAACGACGAAAATATTCTAACCCTCTTAATCTTAAGAGCACAAATCTCTCTTTTCCTCTTCTCCAGATCCCGCAGAGTCTTTGCAGCAGTTCGTGCAACAACAAAACCTCCATGTTATTTGTAGCTCCAACCATTTGATCATCCCTATTGACTTTCATCCTTGCAACGTCGTCCTCTCTTGGAGGTAGTGTTTCCGAAAAACCAACATAAAGTCGAAGTGTTAACACCACTTCGAATAATTCCAAAACTAAGTTTCGAATATATCAACACATAATAACTATTTTGGACTTGACAACCCAAACCACCTAAACCGATGCATGATCAGATAACAATCCCAACCTACAGGTTGACCTACAATCTATAACCAAAGGTTCCACAGCCCCCAAAGAAAACCAAACCAAAGCTCTGATACCACAATGTAACACCCCGAATTTTCAAAGAGCGAGTGTATTTTTTTAAAAAAATGAAATTAAAATAAATCAGTGAATTAAATAAGGTAATACCTTTGGATAAAAAATTGAGTCATTATAATTTACAAGCAGCGGAAAAGTTTCTCAAAATATGAATCCAAAGTATTTACACAAAAACAAATACTACATGGAACCCATTCAAATAAGATGTCATATTGACAATATTAGTAAAGGTACAGTTTTCCAGTTCAAAATAACGTAATCCAAAAGAAAGACATATGTTCCCTCTATGTCATCCTAATCTGATCATTCTACAAAAAAACTATAGCTATACACCCTGAGTGATCTCCATACGCCTCGTGAGATCCTCCTAACGTAGCTCCAGTCAAGCATTCACATCTACATTCCCATCCGTAGGGTACGAACCGGTAGGATCGTCCTGGCTCTCATCTGAGGGCAAAGCCAAGATTTCCACAATAGTTGTAAAGGGTCACCAACCGAAATTAACAGTTAACACATAACATTTAAGTTTTTAAATGCACAAAATAACCTTTCAACTAAGCATGCACCTTAAAAGGATTTTCCATATGCTAAAAGTTCATATAATGCTTGCCAATTAAAAATGAAATCAAAATAAAGTTCTCAATCCATCAAGTAATACATAACTAACCAAGACATTGATAAATCAATTGAGCAATCTGTTATCTAACTCAAAATAAGAATTTCTACTAAGCCAATCGATTTCCTGAAGGTTTTTAGTGAAATTTGAATTATCGGCTTAATTCAATCGATTGGGCAATCGATTGACAGGATAGCTGAGCCCCTGACTTAAATGCCAATTGATTTCCAAAACGATTTTTGTCAGTTTTGCTGAATTCCTGCATGACCAAATCGATTGGGAAATCGATTTTATAAATAGTTGAGCCCCTGTAACTTCCCAAATCTATTGGGAAATCGATTTTATAAATAGTTGAGCCCCTGTAACTTCCCAAATCGATTGAAAAATCGATTTCCCTGCTTATCCTTCCAAAAATACATAAACTAATTCAATCACATTCATACACAACTCCAAATCTTAATACTTAGCAATTCCCACACAATCCCACGAAAAATTGGGTTTCGAAATAGTTTTACAATCCATCACACTTACACACGATAATCAATGCATAACACATAGCAATTCCAACACAATTACCAAGACAACTTGCGTTTCGAAATAGTTTACAATCAGTCACACTTACACACAAAATCAATACATAACACTCAATCATAACTTAATTCAAACACGACTCGTGTGCCAAGCACCCTAATGTGATGCGTATATGCCAAAATGCATGGACTCGGAATTCCAAACCAAAACCCTCCTCGAAGGGCCGTAAATCATAATTGTACTGCCTATAGCAGGCCAAAGTACCAATAACCGAGGTGCCACCTATCACGGGTCAGCACGATTTACTAAAAAGCGTAAATCATAAACGTACCACCTATCACGGGTTAGTACTGTTTTACCGAGGTGCCACCTATCACGGGTCAACACGATTTACTAAAATGCGTAAATCATAAACGTACCACCTATCACGGGTCAGTACAGTTTACCGAGGTGTCACCTATCACGGGTCAACACGATTTACTAAAAGAAAAAGCGGAAATCGTAAATGTACCACCTATCACGGGTCAGTACAGTTACCATGGTGTCACCTATCACGGGTCAACACGATTTACTAAAAGAAAAAGCGGAAATCGTAAATGTACCACCTATCACGGGTCAGTACAGTTACCATGGTGTCACCTATCACGGGTCAACACGATTTACTAAAAGAAAAAGCGGGAATCGTAAACGTACCGCCTATCACAGACCAGTACTGTTTACCTAGGTGCCACCTATCACGGGTCAGCACGATTTACTAAAATGAAATGCATGAGCATACACTGACTCCATCCACAACAATCATTAAGCAAATGCAGATATTAAAAGATTCCCCATTTTTAATACCCATTTAACTTAACGACTTTCAAACAACATTAATTAAATAAGTCATTAAGAGATTCCCCGTTCTTAATACCGATTTAACTTAATGATTTTCAAAACAAAACGTTAAGCAAACAGTCATATTAAGAGATTCCCCATTCTTAATACTCATTTACCGAAACGACTTTCAAACAACATTAATTAAATAAGTCATTAAGAGATTCCCCGTTCTTAATACCGATTTAACTTAATGATTTTCAAAACAAAACGTTAAGCAAACAGTCATATTAAGAGATTCCCCATTCTTAATACTCATTTACCGAAACGACTTTCAAACAACATTAATTAAATAAGTCATTAAGAGATTCCCCGTTCTTAATACCGATTTAACTTAATGATTTTCAAAACAAAACGTTAAGCAAACAGTCATATTAAGAGATTCCCCATTCTTAATACTCATTTACCGAAACGACTTTCAAACAACATTAATTAAATAAGTCATTAAGAGATTCCCCGTTCTTAATACCGATTTAACTTAATGATTTTCAAAACAAAATACTCATTTAACTTAAACGATTTTCCAAAACAAACATTAAGTAAACAAGACATTAAGAGATTCCCCATTCTTAATACTTATTTAACTTAAACGATTTTCTCAAACAAGTAAACAAGACATTAAGAGATTCTCCATTCTTAATACTCGTTTAACTTAAACGATTTTCACGACAACATTAAGTAAACGTAGACATTAAGAGATTCCTCATTCTTAATACTCGTTTAACTCTAATGGTTTTCAAATTCCACACAAAACAAACTCAAACATATTATCAAATTCAATCCACGATCCACACCAAAACACATCAATTCATTTCTCCACAAAATCCAACCATGCACACAACAAATTTCATCAGTATTAATTAAGAACACGTCAAATACGATGAACACAAATCAACACAATCCACCACTCAAACACAACAAGTTTCATTTACTCAAAATCATACATAAATGAGTTTAAATTCATTTTCCACGAAACATTCATCAATATAACCAAAACCTAACTCTAAGATTTTACCCATAAAGCCTTAGATTCTTTTTCCCCCAAATCAACACTCTAACCCTAACCAAAAACCTTTCCACACAACCACAGATAAGTCCCTAAATGCAAACTAGAAGTTTGGAAGGAGCCATTACCTTCACGTTAGCTTTAACGTGCAATTACGGTACCGCGAGTAAATCCGGTAAAATCTCCGCTCGCAACGCCGCTTCCGAAGTTGGTTCCCTAGCACCATAGCGTGGTAGTGAGCAACTTTCCCTTCTATCTCTTCGCGAAACGAAGCTTAGATCTAGATGAAACGGGGAGGTTTGTGTTTGTCGGTTTTGAAATCTATAATACCGTTTTTCTTCGTTTTCGAAACAACGAGGAAGAGTGAAGTAGAGAAATCCTTGTCCTATCACCCACCAAGCCTTGGGTTTCTATTCTTGAAGAAAAGAAAGAAAAAGGAAGCCAAACCAACAAGAAGAAAAATGGTTAGTCGCGAGGCCGGGGAGGAAGAAGATGGAAATTCCTTTCCTTTTCCTTCCTTCTATTTTCTTTTCTTTCTATTTCCTTTTCTCCTAT
>NC_021164.2:30390301-30391805 GCF_000331145.2 Cicer arietinum
TATATATATATATATTTATACATATATATATATATATATATATATATTCCTTACAATATATACCTATTTATATATATATATATATATATATATATATATTAATATATTATAATTAAAACAAAACCAACAATTATCTAACAACTCTTACCCCCATCATTTCATTCCCCTCTTAGTCTAATTTAATAAAAATATCTACTCTCGTCGCAACTCAATTGTCCGGTACAATTTTCAGCAACCCGAGATATTTTTAACAAAGTTGCCCGGTATTAAATCCTTCGTAACGAAAGTAACCGAAAAATAATTTTAATCCAATTTCCAAAAATATATTTTTGGCATTTAACTCACTCAATACCAAAAACTGGGCTAACAGCCTAAGAAATTCCACACAAAATACCCTAAAATTGCATAATTTAGGATTTAAAAACTATGGGTCTTACAAGATTCATGATAGAAACTATCCTACTCATGACTTGGAGCTTGCTGCTGTAGTTTTGCATTGAAGATCTGGAGGCACTATTTATATGGATGCACGTTCATAGTGTTCAGTGACAATAAAAGTTTGAAATATTTGTTTGATCAGAAGGAGTTGAACATGCGTCAGAGACGATGGATAGAGACTCTCAAGGATTTTGATTTCACACTGTAGTACCACCCTTGGGAGGCCAATGTAGTGGTTGATGCGTTGAGTAGAAGAAGTGTGTTAGTATCTTCAACAGTGATGGCTAGACAACAAGAGTTGTGGGAAGCTTTTAGAGACCTACACTTGAACGTAGAGTTTGCACCAGGAATTTTGAAATTCAGAATGATTAAGATTTCGAGTGGACTACTTGAAGACATTGTGAATTCTCAAGATGACATCTTAATTCAAGAGAAGAGCAACCTAATGTTGAAAAAATATGATCGCGATTGTTTAAAAACGTGTATGGAAGTCTTTTAAAAATATTCAACAAGATTGATAATCAATTTAACAAAAGAACACTTTTATTAAATTAATGATCAATCACGGTCCCAAGGAGTTGATTCTAAGCGAAGGTTCACACTTACATGTATTGATCAATTACTAGTTCAGCACATACAGTAATTGTTCTACAAATTAATCAAGATACAAGCATGCAATCAAGATTAATCATACAATCATACAATGATAATAAAGAGTAAGGGATAGAGAGAAGTGCACCATGATTTTTATACTGGTTCAGCCGTCTATCAGACGACCTACGTCCAGTCCCAAAATAAAACGATTTCGGCCTTTTTCAATAGAATCTTAGAGTGTTTTACAGATGTTCCAGCGCTCTCGGCCTATCAATCTTAAAACTCTCTCTCTATTCTATTTGGCAACCACTGTATCCAAGAGTTCCTCTACAAACTCTTCCAAGATCACAGCAAAGCTTCTTCTTGATGAGCCTTTTCAGCAATGAAGATAGCTACCAGTTTCACTACTGGATTTTGTAAGACCCATAATTTTAAAGTACCTTTTATGTATTTTTGGTATATTTTGGATTTT